>NC_081520.1:35852254-36452254 GCF_030273125.1 Centropristis striata | reverse complement strand
TTTTAAATTAAATAAAAAAAAAAAACACTTGATTTCATATCTAGAAACTGTTGTGATGCACTATTCAAACCCCACATTAAACTGAACTTTGATTGGAAGTAAGGGGTAAAATGTCAAACTTTAATTAAAAGTAAACCAACTATGATTAGGTTTGTGTTTGAGGACACTGTGACACATTAACCCTTTCTCCTCTTTAATTGGAGTCTTGTCTCTCTGTACCCTCTGCTATTATATGTTTGATTAAATTATTTCCTGAAATGTATCTACTGTGTGATGATGTGATGTGATGTGTGATGAAGATTCAGGGTTAGCTCCCATTCATGTTTATTCTATGTCTTATTTATACAGAATTCCTTCTTGGAAAAAATTACTTTACAGTACATTTTTAACTTGATGATAGTGTCCTGATATGTTCATATTTACTTTCAAATTCTACACTGTTTTTATTTGTAGAAGCTGGGAAAGACAAATGAAAATTTTAATTCAAATATCACACAATGTCACACAGTATCTGCAGGCATTTACTCAAGTCCTTAAGTACAATTTTGAGGTTCTTGTACCTTACTTGAGTATTTCAATTTTATGTAACTTTATACTTATATGCCACTACATTTTGAGGCAAATATTGCACTTTTTACTCCACTACATTTAGCTGACAGCTCTCGTTACTTTTGACATGAAAATCATGATAAATTCAAAGTGATAAGAAGTTTTTTTTATAATTAAACCTCTTAGCAGTATATCAAGAAGTTAAAATGAGCCCTGTGTTGAGGAAATTAAAATGCTGCTTACATAAATGCATCAATACAAATATTCTAATAATAAAACATTCTGAGTTTGTCCATTCTGCATAATGAGTACTTTTACTTTTGATACTTTAAATACATTTTCATGCTAATACTTTTGTACTTTTACTTAAGTAAGTTTTGAATGCAGGACTTCTACTTGCAGTGGAGTAATTTTACAGTGTGATATTAGTACTTTTACTTAAATAAAGGATCTGAATACTTTTCCCACCACTGATGATTACTTTGAGCTCACAAAAATTACCCGAGCTGAAAATAGACTCCTCGCTCACTCACTCACTCACTCGCTCGCTCGCTCACTCACTCACTCACTCACTCACTCACTCACTCGCTCACTCACTCACTCACTCACTCACTCACTCACTCACTCACTCACTCAATTCAATTAAATTCAATTGGCTTTATTGGCATGACGTAACACTGTACATATTGCCAAAGCAAGCGTCAGAAATATAAAAATAACAGTGAGGAAAGCAATATTTATAATACATTTTGATTATATTATTCATTTTAAAAGAAAAGAAAAACTAATAACAATAAAAGAAAGCAATATTTACAATCATTGAATTACAATCAATCTATCACTCACTCACTCACTCACTCACTCACTCTCACAGAATACACAGAAGAATGATGTGAGCTCAATAACCTTTTTCCCCCAATACAATAACATGTAGACAGTAACCTGCAGTGAATTGAAGGCACAGTGACCTATGCTGAACAACTTCTAGAGTTCAAAATACAGAATGAGAAAGAAAACACACTTGTATTGTCTCTCTCCTCCTTCCTCTGATGGTCTTCCTCTACCTGTCACTCAGTCATGCTCCCTCTATTGACTTTTCCTCTCCTTCCCATCACTCTTTCCCAGCCTGAGCCACAGGAGATAGACATTTGCCAACTCTATCTCCTCTCTCCAACTTTCCTGTCCTCTATTCACTGATTTCTTTCAGTTTATCTCTACATCCGGCTATCATCTTCTCCCCCGTCCTTTATTTCAAATTCAGCATTGCTTTAGAACAGTACTGCCAACGTGATTTAAAGATTGAAATCGTAAGAATTATAATTCAGAGCTTTACTATAAACCACACTCCGTCTTTCTCCATCCCTCTCTCTACTTTCAGGAGTAATGGATGAGCATGTTGTGGTGGTGTCAGGGTCTCTTCCTCTCTGTCGCTGCTCTCCCCCTCCATCTCCCTCTGTACATCAGTCGGTAGTAGAGAGCAATGATTTGACAGTCTCTCTCTCTTTCTCTCTGTCAGTCTATGTTGCTCTTTCTCTCTATGTCCTTCTCTCACTCTCTCTCTCTCTGTCTGTCTGTCCCCCCACTAATAGACGGCCATGGTGGGGTGGAAGTGTCAGGAGAGGCATTGGTGTTGGCTCCATTAAACTGTAACCTTGCTACTCTGAAGGACAATGCTATAACATCTCCTCCTCTCTTTCCCTCACTCTGATTCTCTCATGGAAAATAAACAGGTACCCTGGGAGCATGTTTCACTTTGTTTAACATCAAACTTCCCATGCTACTGGAAAAACACAATAGCTTACTTATTTGTGAGCAGTTGAATCACTTTACCAAGTTGTAGTAGTTACAATGCTTGTTGCATTACGTTTCTCCTTTGCTCAACCCAGCTTGCTCAAAGTTGTTATCCAAACAACTCCAAGGTTGCCACATCTACATGTCTGTCTTTAACAATTAGCGCTGGGCGATATGGACAAAAAGTCATATTCCGATATATTTAGGCTGAATCTCGACATCTGATTTATATCCGGGTATTTTTATTGCAATATGAGAGCAAATTTTTTTATTTTTTTATTTTTTTTTCAGAATAATATGAAGGATAACCACAACAACAAAAATGAAAACAACTATACACCAGTACAAAGCCACACGGCGAAAACAGACAGACAAACAAATGACAAAAAATACCCAAAAAACAACAACATGAATTTAGCCCAAACAGAAATATAGAGAGACTGGTAATATACACAGATTCCAGGATAAAAAGAGAATCATATGAAACGTTAATTAAATTCAAAGTAACCCTTGGACCACAGCGATAGCTTTAGACCAATTGATTATGCTTTCAGGTCTAGCATTATTAATCCTGGCTGTTGACCTCTCAAGAAGACAGACATCAAAAAACAATAAAAGCCAGGTTCTCTTGAAATTCGTGACAGGTTCAAACCAGTTCTTTATAATGGTTTTCTTGGCAGCCGTAGAAGCTGCTTATATTATTCTTTAATATGAGAGCAAATGTTCAGTGAAAATCAAAGCCAAATATGACATGTTGAAAGTAGTTTTATTGAAACCGTTTATTTAAGTGAACATAAATACCATATAACAGGAGTACCTTTTTTTTTTTAAACCAAAGCTCCATAAAGTGCACATTTAAATAAAAAAATATCTTAAACAAAACTAGCCTAAGAAATAAAATAGGCCAATCTTTTTCTGAAATAAATGTATTTATATGAGAGAAAAAAAATAACAGGCATTACAAAATAACTAAGGGCAGCATTTATATATAAAGAAAGGAAAAAAATTGAACTATATTGATATATGCGATATGGTCTAATTCCATATCACATTTAAAAATATATATTGATATATTTTTTATATCAATATATCGCCTAGCCCTATTTAACATGTAAAAAAAAGAAAAAAAGAGCAAATTTACTATAGCTGCAACCATGTAGTTGGTGCATCCATGCTTTCATGTATTCACACACACACACACACACGCACACACACACACAACCCTGACCTCCATGCCAGATTTCTGCCTCCCAGCACGAAAAACTGCTGCTTCCTTAGAGTGGGACGGACCTACTGGGTCCCAAGACACCTTCTGCAAGGCTGTATGACAAGCAGTAAATGACTTATGAAAGGGGTTGAGGCTACGTTGAAACATGAGCTCACTGCTGAGACCAATGATTCCTCCCATAACAAATGGTTAATGAATTATGAAAGTTAGCCTGGTTCGAGTAGTAGTAGTAGTAGGTAGGGCTAGATCACACTTATGAAAGAGGAACTCTGCTCTTTGCAATGATGCATCCCACAACAGACTACCACAAATGAGTTTGGCCATGGTACATCAATCCTTTTAGTTTTACAGCGTTTTTTATAGGCCACTCCCACTGCCACACCCCCTTTTTGCCAACTGGCATGAACAGTTAATCAGCTGTCGTGTGACTCACGGATGACCTCTTCATAAACTCTTGTGCTGGTCTGTGAATTCATTTGGAAGTTATGAACCAATTGGCCACTCCCATTGCCAATCCCCCTTTTAGTCAAGTGGTAATAAAACACACACACACACACACACACACACACACACACACACACACCTTCCCACTCACACTTGACCTCCATGCCAAATCTCAGCCCTGTCAGAACAGCAGAAAAAAGGGAAAGGCCTCAGAGACACAGAGACAATTAAATAATTTCCACGTATATAATAGTGAAGTTAATGTTTTTGTCTAATCTGGTCTTCAGCATTGGTTAATGTCACATTTTTACACTGTTATTGTCATAATTAGCTGTTAATAGCAGACTGTATTACAAAATTCTAATATATCCAGCCCATTGCAATGTGTTAGCTAAATGAATTATTTCAATATAATTGAAAAACGTAATACACTTCAAACCTGAAATGTGAAAATGACTGAATATAATGACTTTGAGTAACTGTGAAAGGGAACAGGGTTCCTTTTATTATGCAACATGTAGTCTAGCATAGGCTATAGTCTATTAATAGAATGCACTGGTATCCATATCAACGATTCTGGCTTGGCTTCACATTGAAACCAGATTTTGCAGTATCGCACACAACTATATCTGGCAGTACTGTATGGAGATAAATAACAGTCATTCAATTACTGAGATTTTAAATACTACTATCAGAAAAAGGAGGGGGATTTTCTGTTACTCAGGATTGTATTTCTCCCCAGCACTGTCCACATTTACACATATAAAACAAAACTTTAATATACAGTACAGGCCAAAAGTTTGGACACACCTTCTCATTCAATGTGCTTCCTTTATTTTCATGACTATTGACATTGTAAATTCATCAAAACTATTAATGAACACATGTGGAATTATGTACAAAAAAGTGTGAAATAACTGAAAACATGTCCTGTTCTAGTAAGCAAAGGGTGGTTACTTTGAGGAATCTAAAATACAAGACATGTTTTCAGTTATTTCACACTTTTATTGTTAAGTACATAATCCACATGTATCCATTCATAGTTTTGATGCCTTCAGTGAGAATCTACAATGTAAATAGTCATGAAAATAAAGAAAAATGCGTTGAATGAGAAGGTGTGTCCAAACTTTTGGCCTGTACTGTATATTCCCATTAGAATGCATTTGCCTCTCATTCCAGATTTGAGGTAACAGCTGCCCACCTAAATGAGTCAAGATACCCCTGAGCCCAGGAGTCAAACCTTCCTGAAAGCAGCCAAATATCATTCCTTATTTACAAATTGGAGGTCTTGTGGTTCTCCTTTGGGTGGTCTCTCATGGCCTGAGCTTTGTTACAATTTGACCTCACCTTAATTTAAAAGCTGTGACACTGCTGGAGAGAGGGCTGGGTCAAGTGTAAGTCAATTCAGTGTCTTTTTATTTGTTCATAAAACAACACGGTGCTTCAAATGTGGAAGCTGATGGATCTTGTCTAAGTCATTGGTTAGCTGCCTTTGTTCTCTATCTCACTGATATGGGACACAGAGAATTGAATCGGGCAAGACGTCAAGGTGGTCAGGAGCTGGCAGAAAAACAATCAGACTGTACCATCCATCAGCACAGTTTCAAATAGAAGGTGCCAGTGAAACAGTCTTTGAATCAGATTGAAGTGAAATTATATTTGTTTTGATCGCTGTGTTGGTTCACATTTTTATTCCGCGTTGAAAGAAAAACTGAATTCTTTTGAGACAGAATAACCAGAGCAGATGAGGTTGAGTGTTGCAATGGCTGACTGATCAATAGTGGTGCTCGATCAAAAAATGTACTTTCAAAAAATA
Organism: Centropristis striata; assembly: GCF_030273125.1. Taxonomy (NCBI): domain Eukaryota; kingdom Metazoa; phylum Chordata; class Actinopteri; order Perciformes; family Serranidae; genus Centropristis; species Centropristis striata. The sequence continues at coordinate 36,446,426 of NC_081520.1, read as the reverse complement.
AACTATTTTGTGGACACTAAGATTTGAGACGTTGACCTTTTGCACTGAAAAATGCATTGTTCTGAAGGCACCGGTTCTCCTTCTCTTCTACACCTCCCAGTTGATTTGTCTGTGTTAACAAGACCTCACCTCTGTTTCAACTCCATTCTGAATTTATAAATTGTTTTGTGACATGAATAGGCTTCATATATCTCCATAGAAGATAATAAAGACAAGTGTGTACTTCACTAGTAAAGTCAATGAACCGGCTTCTGTTCCAATATTCATCCCTAATTCTCTCTGTGAAACAGGCTTGTAGGTTTCTTAATGAAACACTTACCAGGGGCATTAACTAATCAATGCCAATCAATAACTTGATTGGGCGATGGATGATCTATCAGCCTGAAGCACTGATCTCATGATCAGCTGTGTGAATGATTGATTCATTGACTGGTTGGCCAGTGTTGAACTGACAAGGGCAGAGAGGCTTTGGGGTGTTGATGTGAGACTGTCACTTGAAAAGAAATGCTTGAATGTAATTCTGTTTTCATTTATTGTTTATAATTAGACCAATTAAAAGTAATGCAGTGTCATTTGTAGATAACCGATGTGAATGTGAGCCAGGAGGCACAGCTTATTGATATCCATATTGACGTTATTGTTATTAAGTGGCTACCTCTAGTGGCTGTAATTACGACAGGAGCAAAGGCATTATAGTATAAAGACTGAGAAAGTCCGTTTAGGGCTGGTATGTCAAAAACAGGACTTTACAGAGTAAAAACAGTGTTTGTGTCCCCTGTAAAACCAAATGTTGTTATTTTAAGTTCACTTGTAATTTAACTTTTGTATGTAATAAGTCCCCTACTAAGGCGTGTACATAACTGCAAACTATTTTGTGTCAGTTTATGACAAGTCAGGAAAAATGTGTCAGTTTCTGTTAGTTACATGCATAGAGGTTTTTCAAAATAAACTGTGTTACCAGGAAACAGTTTACTTTTAGGCAATACAACCACTTGACTATGCTTAGGGTAAGGCAACAACATTGGACACAGTTATGCAGGTTGACTTCAACTATCAACATTGAATCTTGGTTTCACACAGAACACCCATCCATTACTCTTTCTGTGCACTGTAAATGGACTTTAATGCTCTTTATATGACATTCATATACTCCAAGCATCTAAAATTGCAACTATGGACAAAGTGTTGGTATCTGATGAGTTGGGAGTGAGACTGTTCTGGCATAAACCAAACCAGGTAGTCCCATTTTCACTGCATTAGTTGAACAGTTATTGATTTAAGGTATCATAAGAACTGTTCATGAGGATACAATATGTATTTATCTTGCAGATAAGACAATAAGTCTGATCTATAAATCCTAATTATATAGGATATATTAAAATCAAATGTAAATAAATCCTTAAATTCTCACTTCAGCACTCTCCAAAAACTTGATATGACATGTGGCTCCAGAGACCTGGCAATGCACACCTTATCAAATGCAGCTTTTAGTGTCATTAATAATATACAGTTGGAGTCACAGCGTTATTTCCTCTCCAAATTATAATGTAGTTTGGAGCATGGCTTTGACGTTTACAACTATGAATGCCTTTATTTCTGCCAATGAAAAACCTATTTCATTAATAACAGGATAATTACACCAGTCAGGAGTCAGTCCCATTGGAACAGCAGGGATCCATTGTAAGTACTTTGCTCAAAATATGCATTTATTTTAAGAATTCTCCAGATTTGTTACCTGAAACGTATTATGTTACAACTGTATGGTTATTTAGACATAAAATCCTTGGCATCAATAAAGTATGTTCCTTTCTGTTCCTTTCCTGTCATGCTTTCTATTCCACTTTTGTCTCTGTTGATCTCATTCTCTTTAATTCAACAATTCATTGTATCTTCTTTCCTTTCCTGGCTGTTCATTCCTTGTACTCCCGTCTCCAAGGACCACACACACTTGTCCTGTTTAGAAATCACTCAACCGCTCCAGTGCACGGTGTCCTTTTGAACTCCTCCTCTACTCATGCCTTCTCTCTAAATTTGGTGACAACAAAAAAGCCTTACCAGGCTGAGTGACTGATGCACGCACGTAAACACACACATGCACGCTCGACTTTTTGTCAACTATTTTCTGATGCTGATCCACAAAGAGAGCAGTCACACAGAGAAATGATAAGAAACAAACTGTGGAGGGTTCAGGAGGGTGGCAGGCAGGGGACAGGCAGTTACGAGGGAGGCAATGACATATGTGTGAGTGTGTGTGTGAGTTTTGGAGAGAGAGAGAAAGAGAGAGAGAGAGAGAGACATGGATGTGAGATAAGTGTGTGTGTAAGAGAGCAAGAGAGTTAGTGTGAGAGAGATCAGAGCATGTTGAGAAGAGCTTTTGGCTTTTCTCTCTGAGGATAAAGCTTGTTCCGGCCTTGTGCTGCTGAGTCCCGCTGCAGCACTGTCCATGGTGCTGAATCGGCTGGAGGGTCTTCCGTCTCTCTTTATCTCCCTCCCTCCCTTCCTCTCTAACATTTTCTCTCCTCCTCTCTGTCTTTATCTCTTGTGCCCTCTCATTGTCTTCTCTATCTCTCCCTCTCAACTTCACAGACGCTTTATTGTTATGAAACACAGCATGTTGCCACAGCAATGTCAACACTCACTAGTGAAATGACGGTAGTCAAACACTACAGAGCAACAGCAAACACACAATAGATGTACAAAAAGAGCTATGGAAATAGTCAATCATAAAATATCAAGTTTAAATAGGAATTTCCTCATCCACCCCCCCAAAAAATGCTTGCAATGAGTTGTTCTTTTTGCATTGGATTTATTTTCCTCTACAACATATGGGGCTGAAAAATGAAAGCATTGGTAATTTATTCAAATAACATGTTTAAATTAACCTTACAAGGACCTCTTGTGGGCTCTTATGAACCTTTCTCTCTATCTCCAGGAAGCGAAAGCAGAATAATTATTCTGCCACACAGTTTCTTTTACATTTTTGTTATGACGAATCATCAGTTGGTCACAGAAACACTGTAATTTAACACGGTGGGACCAGTCATATATCAATTTACTATTCAAATGTTATTAGTGCATCTATGTATGCATTTTCCTATTGAGTTTCTGTATTTTATGTAATTTCAGAAAACCTTGTAACAAATTTATTTGAGAGCAGAATGGTCCTATATTGTGGGGTGTAACCTGAAAGTACCAATGTCCTATAATACGATATTAAATAAGATCCATTGGAAAAGTTAACTAAGGGGATAGGAAAGCTATGATAAGTTAGCAGCTCCACACATGCCCTTTTTAATCAAGTTGTGGGTTGCCAGGTTGCGGTGACACATAAGTAAATTAAACAACAAGTTCTCCAACATAAACAGCAGAAGAGATCGTGTGCCAGTACCACAAATTACGGCACGTGGGTACGTATCGCAGCGCGGCTCGTGGAATTGCGGTACAAAGGTGCATTCTAAAAACAGCACACACATACGGTCTGAAAAAAAGGCTGCAGTTTCTGTGGATTTATGTTGTAAAACAACTGACCTTAGGCTTAGGGCAAGAACTTCTGAGAAGGCGTTATAAAAGACAGTTTAAACAGTAAATACTGAAATCACCTGACTGCTGCAATTTATGGAAAAAGCGTTACGTTACGTTCTAAAACGTGATTCATGTAACTTATGTAAACAACATAACTTAAGTGAACAATGTAACTTACGTAAACAATGTAACTTAAGTGAACAATGTAACTTAAGCTAAAAATTGTTCACTTTTGTTTTCACACAGGACACGAACGCTGCTCTACTGGGTGAATGTCTGCTGCTTGTTTGATCCGTCCACCACCCCTAGCTCATTTTTCGCTGCCTGTACACACAACTATATTGACGTTTTTGACAGGAGAACAGGCTGGAATTGAATGTAATGTGTGTAGATTGTTCTTCATACATGAATTTTATTAATCCGTGTTGGATGATTTTTCACATTAGTTTGAGGAGTGTGAATTGAAGGAGTTTCCCGGGAGAAACATCCAAGTGGGAGGGGGTCTGTAATCAGATGTGACTTTGACATAAAATATAAGTACTTATTAAAATACTTATTTTTAAATGAGAAAAAACAGGCAAATCCTCACTCACCTGATTATTTCCTTGACTAGCTGCTTAATCAACTAATTATGTATGTGCTAAAGACTAATTGCTTTAGCTAGATACTCTTTTTGACTTCCACAATGTAATTTTTATGGATTTTTAGGGGTGTAAACACCTTGCATACCAAGTACATTACAGAAAAATCCCCTCACCTGTCCATTGGAGCAGTGTAATTACAACCTGTCCTCCAATTCTGTAAGTCTGTACTTTTCCACATTCTCCTCCGGGGTTTATTACTGCTAGACCGCCATCATTACACCTACTGTCTATTTAGAGATTAATGTGTTTCTCGTCTGCATAAAGAATGTGTTAGTCTTTCTATATTTGCCTTTAACTCTGCTAGAATTTGATTTGGACAGATGCTGTAAAGGGTTAGCTTGACTGAACGAGACTGTAGGAGCAGCTGGCAGATGAAACCTCCTCCTTGGCTTGAAAAGTTGAGGGAATTAAAGGTGCTGTTTGCGAACTGAACAAATGAGTCTCGGGAGCATCTGAGGGCAGGAACTTTTATTTAATTCCTCTGTCTCTCTTCTGATGTCTTTAACCCTCTGTCTACTTCTTTGTTTTCGCGTTCAGGGCTTGATTTGTATATAGTTGCATTTGTCTGCACTAATATTTACTCAGCTCTGATAACACAATTCAGCAAGATCCTTCAGGTTAGTGATTATTTTTCATTTGAGGATCCAAGAATATGTTTTTTTCCTTCCCTGGGGACAAGCAGTCTAATTAAAATATTGCTACTATGGATAGGAATCATCAGAAACAAGACTCTGACCCATTTTCTTGTGCTGTCCAATAGTTAAAGAAATCCTGCTGCAGGCTTATTAAAAACTCATCACATTACGCCTTCAAATGCCACCAGAAGTGACTTTTATGCATGTTGTTTCCCAAAATAAACTTCCCAAATATCCACACCTCACTTTGCTTCACACACAGTCCATCACTCTCACTCTCTCACATGCAAACACATTTATTTATCTTTTATTACACTGACCTTTAGCCTGTGTAGCCCAGAGGTGCTTCTACTTCAATTGAGGTTATAGAATATGAAGCAAAACGTCAAGAGTTTTAATTTTCCTGTCCCCTTCTCATCTCTGTCCATTCCTTTAATCTGTCTGTCTGGTTATTTCTGCCTTCCACTGTCATTCCTTTTATCTCTCTATTATCCATTGCCCTCACAGCCAACCACCACCAGCAGCCACAGCCCTGGACTATTTTGTGCTCTGCCAGCAGTGCACCATATAATTTATCCCATCTCTTGCTAATCAGATAATTGTAGAACACTCACACTTTATAATCCATGAAATCCTGCTGAATCTGTAAAGTGAGCACACTAATCTGCCTCCTGTGCAGGCTGTTTCACCCATTTCTGATGCTAGCATTCATCACCGCTGCAACTGAGTAACCATGCCATCAAATGCTCTGGTTATCTGTGTCAAAGAGGAAATATAGGAATTCTGCAGAGCAATCTGCATCTGGAGCTGTGACCTCTAAACAGAAAATGGCACAATCATTAACTGTTTAGTTGTCAGAACCCAACCACTCATCTCCACCTCCTAGTGGTAATTGCAAGAATACGTTTTTTTTGTTTTGTTCCAGGCATGATTTGCAAGCGTGCCAAAACAGCTACCAGGTCATAATAACATGACAATAATCACCCACATATGAATATATGTATATGAATTAAATAAGCTGTTGAGCCTCTTCTATCTTCTCCAACTACAATCTTTTATCCAAAGAGATGTACATTTAAGAGATCATACAACACAAGCGAGGATGAAGTCATGAAACAACACAAGAATAAGCAAAAATAAGTGAGTTGAGTCCTGTTTGGATGTAAATTATTTTTGGCTGTAAGTGTTTTTTGGACGTAAGTGTTTTTGGTACGCACATATTTTTCAGTAGTGAGTGCAGATAGTGTAATGTGTGTTAAAAGGGTTAACTAAGTGTTAAAACAATATGTTATGGCTTTATGTCTTGGGTTGCTAGGAGTCATGTTGTCAATGTTAGGTTGCCAGCTGCTATTGTTAGTTTTGTGCCACACAGACATGAGCATGTTATCAATCTTCTCATCCAACTCCCAGCAATAAACTAAAATATGCACATTTTACTGAAAATCAAAGTATGATGGAGCTGCCAATTTCACCTCCAGTGGCAGCCAGGAGTCAACCTATTGTACATGTAAGTTTAGGGCATGACTGCAAATATGTGGTGGCACTGCACTGCTCTGAAATATGACTCCCATTCGAGTGCCTCTCCAACACCATTGGGCCAGAGTACCAGGGGTGCTGTGCCAAGCCTTTAATTGTAGCCAATCCTTTCTGATTTCCCATGGGCCTCCCCTCACTGGTTCCTGGAATTCTGAATCCTTGGATCTCCCATGCGTAAGTTTCAGCTTCACATCAATTTTGAAACAATAAATTGGTAAATGGTAAATGGACTGCATTTATATAGCACAGAGGGCGCTCATTCACCCATTCACACCGGATTCATACACTGGTGACTGAGGCTACCCTAAACGGTGCCACCTGCCACTATCGCGAACCCATTCACATACTGATAAAATGCAGCATCAGGAGCAATTTCTGTTTCAATATATTGCCCAAGGATACTTCAACATGTTGGCTGCCATCAAACCACCGACCTCTCTACCAACTGAGCCACAGCCATTTGAATATTTGAATTAATATTGGAAATTTGAATATTTTTATATCACCACAAGTAAAACTTTCTTCATGCTGGATCCAAAAACAGAATTTCAAAAATGGGGGAGAAAAGATCATGTTCATGTTTCTTGAACAATCATAAAAAGGAACTATGGCTGGGTGATTTATGGAGGAAATCAAATATCATGACATTTTTGGACAAATATGTCAATATCAATATTCCTACAATGTCATAGGGTTGAGTATGTGCTTTCAAAAAAAATATAACACAATGAGATTTTTGACAAATAATCTCCATTAATGTGGATATATTATGAGTAAAGAAAAATAATATTAGAGAATGACATCACTTTATTGTAAAGCAGCCTTTACAACCAGGAACACTTATTCCATATTGTTCTTATCCATGGATGCACTTTTTATTCCCACGGCCCTTTTGAGGACCCCACCCCTCACTTTGAGAACCTCTTGCCGTGTCGGTGTCTCCTGACAGACCCTAACTGTATCAGCTACTTCTCCCAGGCAAACGCCCCGGCGATGCCATCACGCACAGTCGTCATAACGCACCCATCTGTTATTACCAGCTTGTAATCCCGGAGCAGCGCCTTGTCAATAGACGGAGCGGGACACGGATACAGAGGGAAGCAGACAGACAGGAGAGGAGCGGGTAGGCGGATCGCCTCCCGGGACAAACCGCCACACAGTGTGAAAGTAACTGCAGGAGGGGACAGAGAGGCTCACTGTGGAGGACCAGAGCGCTTTTTAACAACAGAAAGGGAGCGAATTGAGGAATTGAGGCTGGTTTCCTTGCGGGATTAATCTTTTTTTTCTGACCTATAACGCCTCTATCTATAGGCTGCCATCCACCGGGCAGCACGCACTGCTGTCCGGAGCCTCTCCTTTGAGGGAGACCGACGCGGAGACAAGAGAGAGGTCAAGACAAAGTCACTTCTGTGGCTTAAAAGGGGGGAACGATCGTTTGCAAAGCTCCTCTGATTCTGTAGTTTATTTTCCATTTGTACTCTTATTCTTCAATGTCTTACCTTGAGGCGGATAATCACCTTTAAGTGCAGAAGATTATTATCCTGTAACCAAATGCAAAGAGCAGTGGATGAGTGAGATGTGATGTTGGTGCAGGAAGGACAGCTGCTTGAATGGAATGGGGGAGCAAAGAGCATCTATAGGGGAGCTTAGACCGGCTGAGTAGCCCCAAAAAACGACGACCGTGCCCGGTTTCACGGAGACGTTTTCCTCACTCTCACTATTCATTGCTCTGCACACTGCATCCCAACGATATTAGCCCCCCATCGGTTGGGTGTTTTTCCTTTAAATGACCGATTGACGGAGTCTTAACGCGGGGAGCTCATGTGGAGACCAAATGAGTGCGCAACGCGGCGGTGCGCCGGTTTAGCGGCGTTTTTTCCACGCTCACAGTTCCATCTCAGTGGATCAGCGGCGGGCACCGGATTGCTGTAGGTTATCGGCTTGCCACCGGTCGCGCACTCGCACCGGGCTTTTAATGCAAACTCAACGGGAACTAAATTGAAACGCCTGGCTTGCCCCAGCACCACTCCAGGAAGCCCGCAGCAGCGCGACCAGCGTTGCGCGGTGCAAGACCCCCCGAAAAAGTGGATATGATTTGTTATTTGGTTTAAGAAAGATATCTAACCAGGTGGAGGATTATTTAACACGTTGTTTGCTGAGTGGAGTTCTTCACCTAACAAGAGGGGGAGATAACCAGAGGAGAAACCGCCTCTACCTTACCGGAGAGGAGGAGAGGGAGACGCGCAGGTATGACAGTCTCTTTATCTACTTTTCTCATCTATCCGATTATCGCACAGTTTCCTCCTTCCATCTCCCGCTTTCTGTGGCTTTACGCGTTTGTGAGAGGTTGATTTGTAATTTTAGAAGAGCTGAGTTGAGCACACACACACACACACACACACACACACACACACACACACACAGAGGGAAAGAGAGAGAGAGAGATAGAGAGAGAGAGAGGAGAGAGGAGGCAGATGGGGAGATAATGGCGCTGGTGTTTTCTCTCTCATACGATTTAGAGATGGTGATATCCTTTCTCTAGATTAAAGACAGGAGGGAAGGAGGAGAGAGCCTGAGTGGGGTTGTAGAGCATGAGGAGTGTGAAGACATGTGTCTGAAACAGATGAGGAGATGAGAGAGGGTACACGATGTGAGCAGAGATGGGATAAAATAGCATGGGAGGAGAAGAGGAGTCTGAGAGTTCAGAGGAGAAGGGGCGACGAGGGAAGGATGGATGGATATAGAAGAAATACTGAAGGGAGGAGAGAGTTACACTTGATTAAATTGGGTGAGGAGAGCAGGGCTGGGGGAGCACAGACAGGGGGGAGAAGTGAGACAGGACTTAAAAGGAGTTGTTAGGGGAAGAGGGCAGAGGAGAGGGTGCTGAGATGGAATACAGAGGAGGCGCAGAGAGGAGATGGGCTGGGTGATAGGAGAGGGGGAAGACAGAGGAGAGGACATAATGGCAGGTGAGAGGGAGGACTGCCGGAGAGGTGAATAGAGAAAATAGGAGGGGACAGGAGAAGGTAATGGAAAGAAATAGATAGAGGAGCAGTTTGGGGGGGAAAACGACCAAGGAGATATAGGGGAGGAATGAGAAAAGATAGAGAGAGCAGGTGTTGCAGCAGGCATAGAAATGATCCTTTAACGGCAGCATGCTGGAGGCCAAGTGTAGAATACTCTAACAGTGCTATATGCTGTAGCTACTGTATGGTATTATCCAACGGACTGCTGCGTAATGGCAGTTGCTGCACCATGGAGACAGAAGGAGAGAGGCACAGACAGAGAAGAGGGGAAGCCACAGAAAGCTGCACACTGCCAACAATTTAGTTTGCCGTGTCAGCTCATCAGCTCCTCTTTACCTGGCAAATTTTCCCGTCCCTAACTGCCCCATTTGCATTTTGATGGGGTTTTGCAATGGCTCTAAGCCACCGTAAAACACATGTAAACACACATACAAGATTAAATGAGGTTTGGGGAAGTCCTACGCTGGTTTTCCTGTTTCTGTCTCCAAATGTGTAAACCTGTGGCTTAGCCAAAGCCTTGTTTCGAAATTTCTTACTCGCCTACAGCACATTTTGTCAAGCTTTCTTGTATTGACACATCTTGATTGAATGTGGCTGGGGACACTGGCAGAGTCTTGAGAGATTTTCAGTTTTTAATGCATTCCAGATCACAATCTTAATGCATGTAATCATTGTGTCGAGTTAATTAGAACCTGATCGTGCTGTTCTGCAATGGAAAAGACTGGAAGTAAATGGAATTATAAAGAGCACTTGCTCTCAGCATGTTTCTTTGATCGTGACCCCATTTGCACCATGGCATGCATGGTAAAACTCAAATACTGGCAGGAGATTTTATTAAGATTAAGCTTAGAGTCTCAATCTTGGCAAATATGCCCAAAGAAGATTGCAGGCTAACTTTTCCTCCCAAGCAACACGAAAATAAATTTCAATCATGCTTGTGTGTAATTAGTAGTTGATGTAGTCCTAGAGTGGGCTGTAATGAGCTGGGCCCTGATTCTCTAAATCATCGTGGTTATTGACATTTCTGTCACAGTGAGTGTGCCAACGAGCGCAAAGGATTCTGGGTTATAGCTGATATTCTGGTCAAGATCCTATTTGAGCTCATGCATCTTCATAACCCACTCTTCAATACCACTATACATGAATAAACATGCCTCAGGGAGACATTGTCAGGTCCAACTATTTTATTTTATTTTTCTCATGGCATAACTTCTAGTTGATTCTTTTTCTTTGTTAATGTATATATTTTTCATTCATATGAAGCCACTCCGTCACTGGAGAATCCAGTTGGAAATATCTGTGCATGCATACACAATGCAATGGCTCTCAGCATTTAGGTGCAGTTTGCAGTATGCTAAAACATAAAATTGGACAATGGACAAGATGTTGGTCATTACTGCATTTCATTAGAGCGGTGCTACAACTTGATAAGCATATCAGTCTCATAGTAGGCAAGCAGTTTCGGGAAAAATTTGCATCAAGGTAAAATATTTAAAGAGTCAGTGCCTGCCAGAACATAGAGGCCAGAAATAGTTCTACATTCTAGAAATTCACTTATTTGTGTTTTGCTGGGAAATACTTCAATTAAGATATAGTTAACGATTATTCTGCCATAAGAGCAGAAAAGTCCTGCTCATATTCTCCTGTGAAATTACAATGTGTCATTTTTTACCTCAGTTTTTGTATGAATAAAACACAATTGCTTCAGTGTGTTCATTTGTTCAGTTAAGAGGTTGTAGGTGGATACTGTCATACTCCTGTGTGTAGCTTGTGTAGTTTCTCTTTTTTGTGTCTTTACGCTAAGCTAAGTGAAGCTAATTTAAGATAAGCTTAGCTAAAATAAGCTAAGCTAACCAGGCACATATTTAGCAACGAGAGAGAGTATTTTTTTTTGTTTCATTTAACTCTTAGCAAGGAAGCCAATAAGCATATTTCTCAACATTTAGAACTATCCCTTCAAACATAAGATGGATAAATGAATAAAGTATGACAGACTGGATTGGCACACTCACACATATTGCACAACCATTTCTAAGGTGAGCGCTGGAAAGGAAGACATTTCCTGCAGAGTGGAAGGCCAGAGACTCATTTGACCCTGATTTCCAGTATGAAAACAGGCCATGAAAGTGGCGCTACATGATCCCTCTGGCTTACCAGGGTTTAGGCTGAAGGTTACAGAAAACTTACCAGAGGGATAACGAGGGCCTGAAAGTGTGTAGGAAACTGCTGTCAAATCTTCATTCTGGGCACCACAGTCTTACATATAGCCCACTGCTGTCATATCACTTAGGGGCCTATAATACAGATTGAAAAGTGAGAGTCCTTTGACACTTTGTCTGCAGTAGCTGACAGTTCATGGTATGTTTACAGTTTAAATTGTATTTGATTATGTCCGGAAGAAGGCTATGTAGATTATTAAGAAGCATGTGATAAATTTAGTCCAATATTACCTCGATACATCCTATTACTAGCCTGGGTATACCCAGACTGCCTTGCGAGCTTGAATTTAATTTCGAACCTCCAGACGGTCTGGCAACCAGAGAGGTTTCTTAGCCCTGTTTTAGGGATCCAATCACAGAGCGGGGAGGGACGGCAAGACGATGACGCGTACTACTCGGCAGACGGAAGCTTGTAGTTTTCCGGATCCAACATGGCTGCTGCAGAAGCGAAACTCTCTTTAGTTGTAGACAGTGTTTTAAATCGTTTAGAGCGAAAGTTGAAAGGCGAAAGGTCTCTCAGCGGCTCCGCTGTCCCCCGGCTTGTAGCCAGATCACCGATAGCGCCAGCTAGCGGCGCTACGTAACGCCGAGCCGGCGAGACCGCCGGTCACCGCCAGTGATCTGGCTACGAGCCAGAGGACAGCGGAGCCGCCGAGAGACCCGCAGCAGCTTGTTTATTGCCCATAAAATCAGTGGATGTGTGTGGCTGAATGACATGAGGGGGAATAAAGCGTGAAAATAAATAATTTTGCAGAAAGCGACTGGAGGAGCAAAGCAGCAAACAACACTCTCTCACAGACACACACACAACAAACATCCATTTCTGTTGCTCTACTACGTCATCTGGTATAACTGATCTGATTGGCTAAGAGCTACCTACAGACGCTTTGATAGACATTCCAAGCGCCCAATAAACGGCTCCGGAGGATCGTAAACCAAACCTCCTCTACGGAGAAATGAACGGCAGTTCTGGTGTTAGCCAGGCTATCCTATTACTGTGCTGAATACTATTTCTGGGGCATTGAAGCCTCAGTGAGATTTACCCGCAAAAATTTAGAGTTTTGATTAGTCATAGGGGGAATGCTACACTGGAGTCGCCAGCCGCGGATGGATTCTACCAGGTGCAGCTGCTTCGCTTTCCAGTGGTCACTGGAGCTTACTGCAGACTACGTAGCCTACTTAGTTACTTTTAGTAGAAACCATAAAAAATCAACAAAATGTGCAAGTCTGAAGCTGGGCAGAAGGCGGTCCTTATTTTGTCTCCAACACTCAAGACGCCTTGGATCCGGCTTTAACGTATCTTTTAAATGTTTCATCCTTGCTGTGACAGTCACTTCTCCTTCTGATGTCTCTACTGCCATCCATCGATAGGAGGGGCGTCATATATCACTCTTTAATAAATTAAACAAAAGCATTAATATACCAATTTGGACATCACTTACCATGCCAATATTAAGCATAGAAACCTTCACGTCAACGCCAATTATTACAACATAATCCTGGACTCTCTTTTATTAAAGTCAAATAATGGATTGCACAATTATAAGCCCTGACTGTGATATGTCTGTGGTAATAGAGTTGTTCTGACTAATCAACCGCCATTATTCTCCGTAATGTGTGATTGGCTAGAAAGAAAAGAAATCCAAGCACCTTTTAGAAATGAACTTTGGACAGTAAAACCTTCTTTTTTGAGGCCATGTAAAATACCTTTCATTCTGTCAACATCAGATTGAATAATGGAGCTCGAGAGTAGAGTAAATTCTGGAGGAGTGTTAAGTCTAATTGATTGATGTGTCTGTAAGAGCTAGAGAGACAGAGCAGGAAAGAAATGGAGCTCACACAGAGAAGCTCAATGAGTTTTAAAGAGAGAAGGAAAATACAGTTTCATCTCTGTGGGGAAATGATGTATATACGTCTGCAGGTACAAGTGGGCCTCATGCAGTAGCGGTTCAGTGTGACTCAGACTGAATATTTATCTGTACACATGGATATTTGAACATAAATGCCCTTTTCGGGATGATGCTTCTGCACAATGGGCCTATTATCTGTGGAAAAAATGGAGTGATGTTACAGTGGTGAAAGGCTCGCAAGGAAGGACAAGCTGAAGAAATAGAGGGATGAAGGGAAGGAAAAATATAAAAAGAGAAAGACTGGAGGTAGTATGAAGGAAAAAAATGGAACAGAAAAGCTTTTGAGGGGTAACTGACCTTTATTCAACAAGACGGGTCAATTAAGAACAAATTCTGTGTTTGGGTGAAGCAGAGAGAAGAGAAAGAAGGGAGAGAAAGGAATGCATAGAGCAGTGAAGAGAGAGAGAGAGGAGAAAAGGTTGGGAAGGAGGAAAAGGAGCAGGAGGGGGAAGGAAAAGTACAGGAGAAGAGGAAGAAGGCATCAGCAATGAGAGCGAGAGAAAAGAAGAGCATAAGGTGAGAATATTTCACCATGAAGCTCTTGGTGTTAAGACTGTGATATGGCAACACGCTGCTTTATAGTTTTAATGTCCAAAATATGTCATCATGATGCTCTCAGCACAGCGACATGCTGTCCACTACAGTGGGGGTTTAAATGTCTACACAGTTAGTGTATGTGTGTGTGCATGTGCAGGGCAGCAGATGCTGGTTCGGTGGCGCAATCCCACCTCACCAGGGAAGAGCGGGTGGAAGATGCTGCTGAAAGAGACAGAGAGAGAGAGAGATAGAAAGAGAGAGAGAGAGAGGTGAAGAGAAGGAGGGAGGAGGGATGGTGCCAGGAGAAAGAGAGGAGCGAGCAGCGTGCTGAATGCCAAGCAGCACGGTATTAGAATGGCGCTGTGTTGAGCGGGGCAGGCGGGGGGATATAACGCTGCTCAGCTGAACCACAGTATCCTCAATGTTTCTGAACTTCGTCTCTGGGGATGGCAGCCTCAAAACTATCAAGAGTAATATGGAGATCTATTTTTATCATCCTTTGAATGTTCTTTTGGGCCTGGAAATAGTGTCCACCTCATATTATTATGTGTCTGAAATAAGTGTTTAAAGCTGTTTTAATGTGGAACAGATCCACTTCAGCACCTCAGTCTTGGGCCGTGTCAAAAGTGTGCCACTGGGTAATAACCTGCTTTAAAGGGGGAAGAGAATATTTGATCTGATAAGCTATGACAGGTAAAAACATTAGTCCTAAACTGCCCCTTCTCTGCTGAAGTCCCATCAACATGTCTGCTCTTATTAAAGCATATGAACATAGTATTGCATTAAACACCATGATCACAGTATTAAATTAGCATATTTTATGACCATGGTGGCCCACTGGTACTTTCCATTAATAATGTGTGTTACGGGGCGTGAAAGGCTATCTTACTGTCACTGCATATATGGTGTATATGGAGATTTATGGTCCTGCAGTGAGCACCTACGGCTCTTTCAATTAGTTCACAGTGTAAAACTAATCCACCAAAAAATAGAATGTAGAAATGAGTGGCTAACCCCAGTTAAACACTACCATTATTGAAGCCTTGTGCAGTTGCTTTATAATAAAAACCTTAATCAATTTTTGTTTTTACTGAGAGGCTTTTACATTGAGTGCAGCTTTTACAGAGCTTACTGTGCATTAACAGCGTGCAAAAGGCATTGGAGGAGTTTGATTTTAATATTGCATATTAAATGCTATGAAACATTCTAATTTGCTTGAAAAAAAGAATGTCTTTGTTTTGCAGGTAGTCATAAAACACATACGACCACATAGGTTGTTTGTTCCTATCCTTTAATATGAACACATCTTCATTTGTTAAGGTTAGGGTCGTAGTTTTAAACCTGTGGTTAATGTTGTGAAACAGTCGCAGTGTGGTTAAGCAAGGTAGCAAAACCAATTGGTTGGGTTTAGGAAAAGATTGTGGTAAAATGGGTCCATTTCTTACGTTTCTTCACTAACCACTGACCAGCCACCCAGACCTCCTCCGTCTACGGACATTGTCACTCTTTATACTACCTGATTTCCTCCGTTGCTCCCTTAATAATTACAACAGACATAAGAGAGCACCAAATACCAATAAACGTAAGTATGGGTCGTTATAAGCTGCAACTCCTGCCTCAAAATCACAATCTACGAATTACAGTCCTTTACTTTTGATAGTTATAATGACAAACCGTAAATAAAAACAGCATGCATTTCTTTTCAAGTGATCATCACACTGCACCAATATTTCCACTCCCCAAAGACTCTTTGCCCTTGTCAATTCAACGTTGGCCGACCAGTACAAAAAACAGACTCTAGATAAGAATCGTCAATTGACAGTTGTCTATAAAGTTAATTAACAACGGTTGATTACATGGGATGTACACAACATTCAGAAAATGAATATAGCAGTCAACAAATAACTTAACAATGCAAAGACATAGAGGAGAAATGGCATCCTGACCAGAGATTTAAGTCTAATGTCCATGAGCTGGTCCCCCCTCAGGTTTCACTGTTAGCTCTGTCCCCAGCGTTGCCGTTTTAAGGCCTGTTTATGGTGTTGTTAGCACTGTTAGCTGCTAGCCATTGGCCATGTTGAAATCCATGTGCAGGCAAACTATGCACTCTGAATTCTGTGTAGAGCCACTAATGATTTTTACACACATTAGAGTTACTAAGGATGAGTGAGGACCGAACTGATAATAAATTAATCAGCGGTGAGTAATGGTAAATGGCACTTTTCTAGTCATTCCGACCACTCAAAGCGCTTTCACACTTCAGATCATAATTATCACACACACTGGTGGCCGAGGCTACCCTGCAAGGTGCCACCTGCTCAATTTTGGGTTCAGTATCTGGTCCAGGGACTGCCATGGTTCCTGAATAACTCTCCTTCTGATTGGAGGACTGTATAGCAGATAATTAAAGAGTTACTCGAAAAACAAATCGGGAGATGTTGTATTACTGAATCATTATGTAACGATTAGTTATAAGCATTTGTGCAGCAGTTGGTTCACAGTAAATCAGGAACTACTCATGAGGAAAGTGGTCATTAATCCGATTCACAAATTACTAATTCAGTTATTACTAAATACTTCATCATTAGTTATTCTTTCAGTGCACAGTCTACAGTTTAAACTTTACTTGTAGTTTTCATGTTCTCTTAAGTTAAACAGCTGTCCTGTGTCTGAGTCAGTCTGTGTCAGTCTTTCAGTTTGTGTCCGAATGTTTGTGTGTAACTGTACCTCTCCACTCTGCTCTGTAATTGTCTTGGTCTGGGGTGACAGAGCAGACCTGACAAGCGAACCCAGATAGTGAGTGGAGATAGATTGAAGAGGAGTGTCTGCTCTCTCCTCTATCTCTCCTCATCTATTACTCGTGTCTGACAGAAGCAGCGCACCATGATGGATGGATGCCTCTCTCTATCTCTATCCACTTCTCACTCCGTTCACTCAGTTTCGCTCTCACTCACTCATTTATCTCCACTTGGTTTCTCTTCATCTCCACGTCACTTGCGGCTTCCATATTTTTGTAATTTGTCTCTGTGTTCTGTCTGTGCCTATCTTCCGCTCACTTTTTTGCCTCTCTTTCTTCCTTTATGAGGTACTCCATTACCTTCTTTGATAGCATGTGCATGGTCAAGGCAGTGTTTTTAAATGATGGTGTATGTGCTCTAGAGATCTGCACAAATGCAGAGTTTCAAATTACTGGGGCAGAGTTATCTATCATGTTACGTTTGTCGTCATTTATCAGTCTGCTGTGTCTTACGGACATGAGTGTCTGCTTTGTGTGCTCACATTTAATTCTCCACACTCAAAGCTACAGGCTAGCAGCTCCACTTTTCAATTGTAAATTAACACAAAAAGTGTAGGGCACACTTCGAGTGAAAGCAACCTAAATTAGAAATAGTGAAGCTGATGCAATTTGGAAGATAAGTTGTAGTAGCTGTGGGCTAAGAAAATAAAGCCGGTACAGCAATATAGCTTTCTAGAATGGTTTCTTATAATATTTTGTATTGTGTCCTATTTAAATAGACAATGAACATCTATCAACAGAAATAAAATGCAAAATAGGCCAGAGTTAACCAAAGGGATTGTTTTCATATTGTGTCCCTGGCCAGATGTTAATACGTGTAATAAGCAAGAACGGAGGAGTGCCAGTCTGTAATTGTTATGGCATGAGCCAACAGAGCATGGATGGGATTTGGACAGCCTCTTTTCATTTGAGCTTTCAGTAAAATACAGGAGCTGTCTCCAGAAAAAAGCAGTACTTCATACCTGCAAAATGTCTCTGACATGTTACCAAAGACAACATTTGTAGCCCAACATGGTTTTGGTTGCTTCATTCGGTGTTGTCAGTGTGGATGTCTTTCATTAAAACTGCTGTCTACTTTTTATAACTTTATTCTATTCCATTCTGAGTAACCGACTTCCACGCTTAGTGTTTGGAATAGATTTCAGTGCCCACTGCAACATTTTTTGCAACATTTTTGACACCTGTCATCCTGGAATGCGATGTGACTAAAAAACAACAACAACTGGGAATCAATTGGGATGTAAAATCTGCCCAAACAAATGTCTTCATCAGCCTAAGTATCCATCCTCTATATGAGGTCATCTCTAGTAAAATGAAGGGAAAAAAAGCTGAACCATGGTCAAAATTGACACATTTCATTAGTAAAATGATTAGAGCTTACTGATGGTGTCTTAATTTTTCTAATATAAAAAGAAGAAAAACGGAAAGAAATGCATTAACCTCCTAGTTTGGAGGTTGATTGCATACTAATTATACACCACATGTAATAATTTCCACATCTGATGTGCTTGTACGTCTCTCTTTCTCTCTGTATCTCAAGCTTATTCTTTCTCTTTCTTAATTATGCTCCTTATGTTCCGATGTGTATGAGTGCACTGGTATTTGTGTATGGTGATTTGTAAAGCTTTCATCTGGTGATTTATTCCACTGTAAATGTCAAATTTAAAATTCAATTTCACTTTGACTGAAACTAAAAGTGGCAGGTTTTTTGTCCGGGGCTGACCAGGCCTTTTATGAAGCATGG
This sequence comes from Centropristis striata, assembly GCF_030273125.1. Taxonomy (NCBI): domain Eukaryota; kingdom Metazoa; phylum Chordata; class Actinopteri; order Perciformes; family Serranidae; genus Centropristis; species Centropristis striata. The sequence continues at coordinate 36,427,856 of NC_081520.1, read as the reverse complement.
CACGCATTGTTGTTCAGAATGTCAAGAGATGTGAAACCTAATTACTGAATGCTCAGTGACACCACGCTATTATGACCATATCAGGACTGAGCAAAACTCTGTGAGTTAATTTCATAAATAATATAATTATTAGGAACATAAACAAGACATTCCAATTGCATTACAAATAGTGAGAAATATGTTCCATTGAGGCCTCTCTCTCTCTCTCTCTCTCTCTCTCTCTATATATATATATATATATACACACACACACACACATATATATTGCTCTATACAATGATAGAAAATACTTAAAAAAGGCCATCCCAGTTCCTCAAAGTGCAAGGTGGTCTTTAAATGTATTACACAGTTGCCCATAAAGTTGGAATAAAACATTTTTTAACTCTTTCCATTGAAAAGACTGAGACAATGTGATTTACTCCTGACAGATAAAGTGTATATCTTCTCAAAACTGTATCAATCAATCTCTTCCAAACATATCACAATGAAATTGAAACCACAATTAACAGAGAATTGTGTCAGAAAACACAATCATTCCAACTTCATGGCCAACTGTGAATTTTGCCAGTCCAAAACCCAAATATATTCAGTTTAATAAGATGTAAAACAGAAAAAAGCAGGGAATCTCCATATTTGAGAGGCAAAACGAAGCATTTTCTATTGTCCCATTTTCTTTTTAATTTAGTGGAAGTTTGTTGCATGGTTCAAGGAGGAAAACATGACATTTTGGAGTGGATCCAAATCATGGATGTTCACTTTTGTGAACATTGGGAGATAGGGCATGGCCTTTGCGGAGGTCTGCGCTCTCTGAGTGCCTCTCTAGCTCTTAATGGTTGCAGTTGTCTGTTATCTATTACATGTACTCCATAAAAAACTACACTACAGTCTTATTTGCAGTTTGACAATGCAATTTCAACTCAAGTTTCACTCTCTAACTGTTTTCAAGGTCAAGAATAAACTTTGATGTCTTGCAGCTCTAGCTCACTAGAACATGTAAACTAAGTGAGATGAGAATATGTTGTAATAGTTAAAATTTTAATGCTGAAATTACTGTCAGATAACCACTGAAGGGAATTTTTAATATATAAGTACTGCAGTGAAGTACATGTCCCAGTGTGTGGATGTAAAGCACTTCTGTCGTACTGCTTCTTGTACAAATGCACACAGGGCTCTTGGGGCTCTGAGTTGCTTTAACAGTGTAAACTTGATTCCCCTAATCAGTGCGCACTGCAAACAGTATTACAAGTGAACACACAAATTAATGAATGCAAAGAGCCCGGCTCTTATAGAAGACTTCCTAAGCTCTTAAAAACCTTCCCATGCCTCTTGCTCTTACCGTCACGGAACATTTAGCGGTACATAGGATGTGATGTACATTCCTTAGAGCAACGTCTGATGCGTCAAGGCCAATAGGTGTGAGAATGTCTCCCCAAACTAATTTGTAGCTACACTTACTTCACAGAATTACAAGCAATAAATTCCAACCTTGTCATCGGTTTTGAAAACAGCTGCTGAAGGGACAGCAAGCCTCAGCCTTGATGCAGCCCGCTCAGCAGTTCACAAAATGAGTGTTTATTAACACAGGCTAAAAGGACAGACCCTGCTGGGTTGAAATGGTCCACTTGACGAACGATGAGCCTGATAGTCTGCAAGATAGTCAGGAGAAATAATTAGACTTGAGAGGGCAATCTACGGTTGATAATGGCGCTCTTCAGGACCAAGCAGGCAGGTTCTTAAAGCTCAGCAGTCGTGGTAGTTTGTGCAGCGGACGGCAGGGAACCAAGAAACTGAAAAATCCTTGTTTATCAGTGTTTGTAGCTTAGCTCTCATTCTAATCTGGCCCACGTTATTATACAAGTGTATTCTATTTATCTGACTTACATGCATTGGAGCTATATAACTGAATATTATTGTATCGACTGCGCAGTCATTGTATCATGTGCTTAAAATTCCCTCATGAGACATAGGGGAAATTAGCTTACTGCAGGTTTCTGGAAAGCTTGTCAGTGGTTTAATATCAGAGAGTTCAACATCACAAATTGCACTTCTAGCTCGCACTCAAAGGCACAGCACTCCGTAAGTTCCCGGTGTACTTGTGGAAAAGCCTTTTCAGCCAATTAAGCTTTAATTAACGGTCTCACTAATTTTATTTTAGCATAATGCCGCAGTAAGTAAATAAGAAAACACCATGTTTCATCACTGATTTCCTGCGTGCATAAGATAGTGGTATTGAGACTAACTAGAGTTTAAAATCAATATTTGGACCATTTTATATGTAATATTAGAACAATATTGATGTACTGTACCATCCCACAAGTGTTTTGGAACTGTGGGAGGAAAATTGGAAATAATTTTTTCCCCTGTATATCTGTTGCATTTTTTTTTAGTTTTTTTTAGCAACTTTCTAGTTTTACCTAAGTTTAAAAAAAAAAAACACACGCACAAAAAAATGCCGGGGTACAATGATCCTTCAGTCAGTATGGTAGGAGCTTTTACAAAAGTAGAATATGGGTTAGATTCCCTTTGAATATGGATGTGAGGCTGGTGGCAGAGTGGAGGCTCACGGTGTAGATGCTGTTTAGCACACAGATCACAAGAAGTGTGCATGAAGGCATATATCACACACACACACACACACACACACACACATACACACGGGTATATATTCTGTTTTTCTCAAGAACGAACAGTTCACATGCAAGTTTGCACACATACTCAAATATGCAAGGTCTCATTCACACACACATACGCACTAATTTTTTTTTCCTACTTTACAGGCGCCTGTGAGGCTCCTGATGCATATTTGATGATGGTTTGATTGACAGTGGAGAGGGTTGTGTCTGTATGTGAGGGAGACAGAGCAGAAGAGAAGAGTGCCTTACAGTGGAGTCCCACTGATGGCAGCTACATGCCGACAACCTATGGCTCCTTTAGAGACACATTTAAAAAGTGTCAAATTGCTCACATTTTGCACTTGTCATCCATGGTGTCAAAAGCATTTCATATGTCCATATTACAGTTTATAGAGAGGTACATTTTCTGATGTGGGTCTTGGTTACCAGGTGCTGAGCTACCTGCTTACAGCGAGACTGGTAGAGGTGGCTTAGGCTACGTTTACACGAGGACGGTCTGAACAGAAGACGCAAAAGTGGCGTCGCGTCTTCACTTTTTATTTCTTGTTTAGACGAGCGTTTTCGGGAGGAAATCTGCGTGCATACGGTGACGCAAAAGTGTGTGAAATTGGATTGTATGCAGCCAGGCGGCATCACTTAAAGTGATAAGAGCATCTTTGGGCATGCAGAAGTTTTCACGCCACACATTTTCATCAGCTACTCCTTCCACAAAGTTCTCCACCATCCACTAGATCTCCCAGGTCTCGTTCACAGCCGTCTGGCTCGCCTCCGACGAATTGCTGCATCCAAAATGTGATGGAGGTAATTACAGATCCTCCTCTGTTCACTAATACTATCTGTACATATCCTGTACATTTGGTGGAAAGACTCCTGTAAGTTTATTAGAGCTGCCAGAGCAGCTTGAAGGTCCGACGCATGGAAATAATCCCACGTTTGTTTATTTTCCTGTACTGGAGCATGTATGTGACGTAAACACATACGTGACGTGAGCAGATCTGAGCAGAGTTTTGTGTCTTGTCAGTGTAGACGGACACGCTGCGGCGGAGCGTATTAAAATTTTCCACTTTGGAAGGTGGTTTCAGATTTTTGCGTCTTTAAGCCCCCAAAATGCCGTCACCGTCTAAACGAAAGGCACTTCCGATGAAATATTTTGTCGTTTTTACCTGCGAGCGTCCTCGTGTAAACGGGGCCTCAGTCTCATTCCTGCTGCAGTGTTGGATAGTAGAACGTCAGACAACAATGCTTCTTTTTCTCTCTAGCATTCAGCAGCTACTGAGGCATGCAAATAGCTGACACTCATGGGAAATGTTGAATGTTGTAAATTTGGCCACTTAGATAGATAGAGCAGAGGTAAAGTGGAGAAATTGAATGGGGATAATTTACTGCATCAGTTTAAAGGGTTGTATATTTCAAATTGTCATAGTATCAGCTATGCAACATAAAATAAAGCACTACTCATAATATATTATACAATATTGTGGTAAATTGAAGCTCCCCTCAGCTTTACAGAGCTTTTAAAGTGCGTTTCAGCACCCCCAACATTACTGTTCCAGCTCACTCTCATTGCTTTCTGCGTCAGCAAGCAGCTGCTTTCAAAGAAAAAGACTCTAAAACTCCACTGTACACGACATGCTCAGCACCAAACAGCACACAGAGTGGTGAAGCTGGTGAAAATAGTGGAGTATCTAGCAGCTAAAGAGCCAGGTATTTCCCTTGGGTGCTGGTAGGTGGTTCGGCAGGTGGACACAACACGACTCTGTTAAAGCTGCTATACTGCTGCTATACTTAAAGCATACCATTTTCTTCCTATGGTGGCTATTATTTCCTCTCTGCAGACTATAATTTAGTCTGTTGCAGCCAGGCCTGCTACTCACTCATGCCAAACTGTGAATCATGCAGGTGTATTTCTTGGCCATATAGAGCAACAGCAGCGCCCAAATGCTTCACATGCAATGAAAACAATTAGAAAAAAATCAACACTCACTGCCAAATATGGCTTTTGTTTGACTTGTCTCTTTATCATCCAAGCTGGGAGAACATATGTGGTGATAGAGCACACATTAAAATAAATGTATACCATTCACAACACCTGTGTACTGTACTTAAGTACAATTTTGAGGTTTGTGTCCCTTACTTTTTTTTTTAATCAAACTTTATACTTCAACTTCAGTACATTTTGAGGCAAATATTGTACTTTTTACTCCACTATATTTAGCTGACAGCTTTAGTTTCTTTCCAGGTCGATATTTAACATAAAAACCCTTGATACATTTAAAGTGATTGATCTTTTCTTTAAATAAACCTCATAACAGTATATTAAGTAGTTAAAATGAACCCTATCTTTACAAAATTAAAACACTGCTTACATAAATGCACCAACACAAGTAATCTAATAATATATTTGGAATATATAAAACAATAAGTGGGTCCATTCTGCCTAACGATACTTTTACTTTTGATACTTTAAGTACAATTTGATGCTGACACTTTTGTTCTTTTACTGAAGTAAGTTTTAAATGCAGGACTTTTACTTGTGGATTAATGGTTTTAGTATTTGAGGAAGGGATCTGAATACTTTTTCCACCACTATCCAACACTATATTATATTTATTTGAATGTATAAAAAAACTGAACACAAGGACAAATTTAATTAAGTTCCTGAAGATACAAAAACCCATCCATATGAACCACTGTGTTTTATCACAGCATGTAATGTTATACAGTACAGGCCAAAAGTTTGGACACACCTTCTCATTCAATGCGTTTCCTTTATTTTCATGATTATTGACATTGTAAATTCATCAAAACTATTAATGAACACATGTGGAATTATGTACTTAACAAAAAAGTGTGAACTAACTGAAAACATGTCTTATATTCTAGTAAGCAAAGGGTGGTTACTTTGAGGAATCTAAAATACAAGACATGTTTTCAGTTATTTCACACTTTTTTGTTAAGTACATAATTCCATATGTGTTCATTCATAGTTTTGATGCCTTCAGTGAGAATCTACAATGTAAATAGTCATGAAAATAAAGAAAAACTCATTGAATGAGGTGTGTCCAAACTTTTGGCCTGTACTGTATATTCATTAAAGCTTGTCAGTTGGGGACTGGACTAACAGATAAAGTAAATACATATTCAATTTTTACATCGTTTAGTCCAAATTGGCCGTAAAAGTAACAAAGTCTGTGATCCTGGCTCTGTTAAATGACACTCAGGATCATCAACTGGTTCACTGGACCAGTTAAGGCTGGATGAGGTCAGACATCTGGCTGGGGCCTCCCACTCAGCCTGCTCTTTTTCAGATAGAGCCATGAAGATGCCCCCCTCCCCAGAACCGGGAGCTATTTGCTGCTGATGTGCCAAGCACTTCATAAATCAGGTTATAGTGAAGCACAAATTACTCAGCAACAGCCATAGGGAAGGATTGTGAACGCCAAGATGGCTGCTATTAAAAGCTGCAGTGTCCAAACAAACCCTGATTGGTCTGATTTGTGTGGATTTCCTCTCTTTAGGGTTCAGGTTCACTGTGGGTTTAAAGGTATTCTCAGTATTAGCTGTGCCCACAGGACATATATAGCTTCAGTTTAACGCCATCCAGCATATACTGATTTGACACTGTGTGTGTGTAGCAGCTGTAGAGGTCCAGCTGTTGTGTTTTGCTGCCAACTAATCGAGCTGGCAGCTGTGACAATAAAGTTGTAGTGTGTAGTTTTCATGCCATCCTATAATAATCCTGTGAAATCTGAAGCGGTTTGGATCGCTCATACTCCAGATTCATTGCTGACATATATTATGGCTGTCGGGTGTACACCTTGTGAGTCCGTTTCAGTGGCTGTCATGAGGACTGCGGCAATGATGAGTCTTTGTAATGATAATTGTTGTTTCACAAATAATGATTTAATTGGCTTTTACCCCCAAGGAGTATGAGTAACAAACTGAGCACATTATATAACTAATAACTAGGTCACAATGTTAGAAAACAAAGTGCTGTTTGGAGAAGTCGTGTCAGGCTTTGCAGTGAGACTCGTGCTGCTGAATGAGTTGCTGATGTTGGATGAACGGACAACAGCGTAAAGAACGAGAGACGGCTAGGCTACAACACCGAAAGTGTGAGAGATCCGGCTGCACCTGAATATTTTAGCAGTTGGATATTTATTCATTGGGTTGGTGCTTGGTTTTCAATTTTTAGGATTTGGATGTTTTTTGTTTGTTTCATTGTTTTTTCAACCCGGTAAAATAAGAGAATCCTCAAAAATGAATGCCATTAATTAAAGTGAAAGACGTGTTGCAACATTTCTATTCCAGCTCAGTGTGAGAGTCTTTACTGGCTGGTTCCTCTCCTTTGATCTCTGTTTCGCCGAGGGCTGTTGATTACTACCAAAGCTCTGGAGCCCCCAAAAAGAAGGTACACAGCACGGTTCTAGTGACACATATTGACTTGAGTTAAACATTGGGGTGAAAAAAGTGTTGGTGAAAAAGTCCCATTCATGGTCTATCACATTCATTTTGGATCAGTGTTCTTGCCATAGTTTTTGCTTTGATTATTCCTTGTTTTTTTCTTTCTGTCTTTCTGTCTCTTTCTTTCTTTCTTTCTTTCTTTCTTTCTTTCTTTCTTTCTTTCTTTCTTTCTTTCTTTCTTTCTTTCTTCCTTTACACATTTCACATTTCACATTACATTTATAAAAAATACATACAAAATATTTTTTTATTTAATGTAAATGTTTACTTTTCAACTGTTCATTGTTTGTTCACTTGTTTTATTTTAATTGTATCCATTTTTCAATCCTGTTTTTTTTTGCCATAGATAGACATTACCCTATTTTTTCACTGTATTTCAGACTGCTGCCATTGCACATTGTCAGTCATTGAAAAACCCAATAAAAATATTGGAGAAAAAAAACCCCAAAACATGTTTCACTCTGCTTATAACTCTCTAAGGACTACCATTCCTGCCCGTATTTCACCCAGTCCATCTCAAACACTCCATAACCAGCATGAAAGAGGAGCTTCTACCCACAAAGTCACTTTTCCTTTCACTTCAACACACAACCTTGCGGGCTCATCCAGAAAACAAACAAACCTGCAGGATTTCTCTGAAGTTCTTTTTTCTGACCGCTTGCTGTTAATCTCTACATTTCCACCACATAAATTGAACAAATCAGTTTATGCTTAGATAACATATCTAAGGGACCTTATCAACTCACCGAACGAGCTAATGCAAAGATAAATGAGGAATTATGAGGTGTGACATTATTCTCAGTGATTCTTTTCATCCAGTTACATCAGTCTCTTTCCTTTGTAGCACCAAAACTTAATCTGACCTTTTCTGACATTCCCTGCAGATATTTAGGCAGTGTGATCTGAATCAATAAGTAATGGCCAGGTCAACAAAAGGACACTAATTAAGCTAATAAATCAGCATGTTTTTATTCTTTTTTTTTTTGAGTCTGATTTGCCAAAAACAATCAGCTCCACATTAATTATTGTGCAAGTATTAGCAACAGCAATAGTGAGTGTGTGTTGAGCCAATTCCAAAATCTTGCATCATTTATCTATTCAACATGCAGTGTACATTTCAAGCAAAACATGAAAAGTTGACTTTTTGAATACAAGAGCTGTTACTCTGACAGCATAATGTGGAAATTGCACACAACACAGCTTGGGGCGCATTCTGCCAGGTGTCTGAACTTTACTTTAACTGCCATAGAGCTGTCAAGCAACTGTTTCTGTTTGTTAACTGCTGCTATCTGTTAGCAGCCTGTTAGGCCTGCAACTCAGAGAAATACACAGAATGATTATATAGTGTGCCTCTGCCTTGTGTAAACACCTTTATAATGTGAAACAGTGTTGTATAATTTATTGAGCCAGTCATATAGAGTCCACAGTCAACGGAGATCAAAAGTTTAGCTTTGTTGCTGCCGTCTCATCAAGACATCAAAGGATGAAGTAATGAAAATCACTGTCAGCCTTTGATAATGAAACTGAACTGACCTCCGTGATAAACAATTTGAAAGAAAATGCCTGGTTCAGTTCATTAAACCGTACATTTTTCTGCATGTTTTTATGCCTCTGCAACGTCCATTTGTACTTCCATTAGAACTTCCGTACGTTCCATTCTTGTGATTGTGATATCTTGAGTACGTCTGAAAGGAATTTCTTCAAATCTGGTAAAAGACTCAAAGATGAACTGATTTGATTTTGGTGGTGAAATGTTAAAGGGTTAGCTGTGAGCATATTAACTCAATTTAACATGTCAGAAGGGTGCGTGATAACAGCCAATCAGTCTTGATCTTTTCTTGCTTCACTTCCGTTTGTAAGTAGCCGGAGAAGTAAATAGAAAGACCGAACGTGGAGCTAAACGTGGAGCTGAGGGCAGCGAAAAAGATGTCAGCCATGACTTGGAGCAATAAACCAGGGAGGTACATGTGAATTTTGGGAAAGAGCAAAGGAAATTATAATCTATCTGCTGCTATACCGAGAGAAAACTAACATTCACAGCACTGCAATTCACACACAGGTATGGTGCATTCAATAGCGTCGGAACGGCTATGGTGTGTTCAAGAGCATGGGACACGAGAACTTAGAGAGGAACAAGTTATTACTGAATGGACCTTAGATCAATAAACAAGTTAACAAAACATTATCAGTGTTGGCTTTATGACAACCACAAATCCGTTTAATCATTTGAAGCAGTACCACCAAAGTGATTATGCGGAAAGCATGAAAATGCGAGCAGTCTGCACAGCCACTGCTGCCAGCACATGTATCATTAGCAGTTCAGCCACTTAAAATATAAACAATTCATATTTGAATTTAAGTAGGCGTCTACTCAGATTCAAATATGAATTGTTTCGATTTTGGAGGTCAAAGGTCACAGTCACTGTTACCTCATAAAATACATTTTTAGTCATAACTCAAACTCACTCATACACTAATTATTACATTACTTCACACAAACATTTTGCAGGATAGGATGTGTTCGAAGCAACCACATTTTAGAATTTGTAGCTTTTGGCTGCAACATCCATGTATGGATCATTGTCTGCTGTCATGGCGACATACTGTATACGGGTCTGGACAGACATGGATGTCAGCTGCAACTTTACTGGCTTGCAGAGACATATGACCACAAGGCATAATTCTAGTTGTTAAATTAATGCAGCTGAGAGAAGATATTAAAAAACATACCTGTGCTGATTGTGACGTGAGCTTTAAATTTACATAACAAGTTTTTCAGATTCACTTATGATTAAGTTCTGCTATGAATACCAATTACATGATATTCCCTGGAGGTACTTGTCCCAATCTAGAAAGGGCTTTTGTCATGTAAAAACATGGTTTCAAGTTGTTATCCTTAAGATTTCTGTCCTGCTCGACTTTGTTAACAGAGTTTTAATAATACACGCCACCGATCTCAGTTTGAAATCACACATATTGGCCACTGGAGGCCGCCTTGAACAGCTATGGCTTCAGATATGCAATAAAAAATGCATACTTGTCAAAAGTAAGCACATAGTAGTAAGCAGAAGGTTTGCAGTTGAGACAGCTAGATGTGTGTTACTGAAAGGGAGAAGATTACTTTCTTTACAGCAACAGTTCACCCCCAAATAAAAAATACACATTTTCCCCTTACACGTAGTGCTATTTATCTAGCTAGAATATTTTGGAGTAAGAGGTCGACTTTCGAGATATGGGCTGTTGATAAGTCTACCTTTTCTTGTATATAATGGGATGATATAGCACTTTACTTGCGGAGCTCAAAGCATCAAAAGCAGTTTCATGTTTCAAGAACTGCACTACAAAGAAAATAGTTCCTACACAAAACTGTTCAAAACAAGATCTGTGATTCATGATTTCATGAAAGAGAGATTGCTGATAAGTTTTTCAAATTTTGTTATGTTTTGTTGCTTTGAGCACCACAAGAGAAATGTCATTTATATATTACTTGGGGGTGAGCTGTTCCTTTAACTTCCTTAAGGTTCTCTTCACTGGCACTGGAAATGTGTAGGAGAAAAGAAAAGCAGCCAAGAGTGTTTTCTCCATAGTTGGCCTGAGATTATATTTTTAGCTATAGCTACAGTGTCTGCCTGTCTGCCCTCTGGCAGGTTTATATCAAATGAGACCTCATCCTCCTGAGAAACCAATACAAAATGACAAATGACAATCTGTGACCATTAAGAAAAGGTCAGTGAAACAAACAATGGGTTGAGAGTACTTATCATATAAAAAATGTTTTCTGGAGGACTAAAGACGACCATTAACCCTCATGTTATGTTGCGGGTCAAATTGAGCCATTTCAAAGTTTAAAAAAAAAAAAATGTTCAAAGTATTTTTTCACAGAAAGAAAAAATAGATGTAAAATAAAATTTTTAAAAAATCAATCAATGTCATGTAAAACTATTGCATTTTATATGTAGGTCTTTCCAATGTACATAATAAAAAGTATTAAATATGCATTTAAATGAAAAACGATTTAATTATCCTCATTGAACCATGATCTGTGAGAGGTAAAGAACACCACTGCACTAAACATTGTTTGAAATGGTTAGTAATGGAGTTGATAATGAAATATTTTTATTGGGATTTTTTTGGTTTCTGGTACATTTGGATAATGAAACATGCCTCAAGTCAAATTGACCCATGGACATTATTGCTGTTCCTGGGAAAGAAACACAACAGGAGGGTTAAAAATGATAATAGTGAAATGATGAAATGTATATACAGTCATGGAAAAAATTATTAGACCAGCCTTGTTTTGTTATTTTTTGTTCATTTTAATGCCTGGTACAAATAAATGTACATTTGTAAGGACAAATACAATGATAACAAAAATAGCTCATAAGACTTTATTAAGAGCTGATATCTAGCCATTTTCCATGGTTTTCTTGTTGATGATTTTGGTTAATATCAAGAAAACCATGGACCATATTTTTTTTCCATGACTGTTTATGCACTAGTATGTATTTTTGCATTAGTAGTTTTCCTTCAAATCCCTTGTTGGTATGCGACATGGAAATTAAGAAACAGAAAAAATAAAAAAATAAATAAACACACATAGAGGTAATTAGAATGCAAATCTCCCAAAAGGCTAACGCCGACAATGCCAGCCATGCATGGAATCAAAAATGAAGTTGATGTGATGAAAACTTTTAACTGGCTTGATCTTGATTCATTCATCGTACACAGCAATTAAGTAATTGCTGAGAAATCTGATGAGGGGGCTGATGATGAGCACACAGTCTCAAATGACTGAAGACTTCAAGAGTGGGAAGTCTGACTGCAGATTGTGTTCTGCTCAACACCGGACCGCTATTCAGACTGAGTTGTTTTTCTAAATACTATCATGTTTCAGGTAAAATTAACATAAAATAGAGCATGTGTCTGACAGTCCACATTGGTATGAGCTTTGTGGAATTATGTTCTCAGACATAAACTGCTCTACTCACGATCATAGGAATTGTGTGTCTGAAATCCGCTTTTATGGCGCTTTTTCTCTGATGCCAGTCCACAGGGCTTTAAATCATCACAGGGACTTATTGTTACTTTGAACCAAAGTTTGCATCTTTTATTCTCTCCCTCTTTAATTCCTTTTCATATACATGGAAATTGGGTAACTTGCATTTAAACGAGGCATCGGTACATATCACAATCCCTTTTTTCTCCTCACTCTGTGTCTCTTTTAGTTAACATTTAATTCAACTGAGGATACATAATGAATTGAGTAAAATACAATGCTCTCCCAGCTGAAAGTTGGTGCCAAAGAGACTTTTCTTCTTTTTTAAGTAGGGGAGATAAATTTTGTATTTCCCATCTGTTCTCTAAAGCAGGAAGTTCTGAGACATTTTTGCATTCTCACGACTAAAATCGTATTTGAACTAGTAGGTTGTCTGCAAATGTTCCAACATATTAAATATCAAAATCGAAATTGTGATCATTGTCATTATGATTAAAACTGTGTTGTTGTTTTCAAACTGATTGTTATACTGATTGTTCCTAGACTAATTGTTTCCACAATGCCTTTACTCAGCCATGTTTACACAACAGAAAATAAATTGAGATAGCATATATTATTATACATGTTGCTGGTCCCATTTTGAAGCTTATTTTTGCCATATTTTACCTTTCAGTTGTCTCAAATTCGAGATGGAGATGCCAGCGCAAACATTTATGGAGTTTTGAACGTCTGTCTCTCTATTTCCTCTTCCTTCTGTGTGTTTTTTTCTTCTTCAAAATTGAAGTAAGCTCCAAAGCTTTGCTTCAGGTGAGACACAGAGAAATAAACAGACTGGATGTGGTGTTGAGGGAAGGCGAGAGGTTTATCTTCAGCACCAGGTGATGATTATTTCAATGCGGTGGGAAGATAAAGTGATATCCAGTAGACTGTCAATGAAGTGGCAAGGGGTATGTGTGAGTTCTTTGCACACAAACACACACAGACACAGACACACACACACACACACACACACACACACGATGGATGTGTCATAACTGCGTTACTGCCGGCACAGAGCAAATGATTTCTAATCCCTACTGTTATCATCTCATATATTATTAATTAGACAACTTGTAATCTTTCAGGTATGTTGACAGTTGTTTATAATGATAATTTAATTAATGACCTGCAGTCTAGCCTTTTAAGATAATGCTTTGTTTAATTGTTCATTATTTATGAAAGGAGTAATAATCTTTCTGGCATTAGCTAATCAGTGTTTATCAGCAGAAGATAATTAAACGTTAAACCTTCTAATGTGTAAATAGACACCACAAGCTAGAAAAAAACAAACAATTGTGTGCTGTGTAGCCTTCCAGTGTTGGACCATTGAGCAATAATCTGCTTAACATGAATTTACATGTCCTTCCTCATGTTATTTGTCTATATTCCTACTTCTCCATTAATTAACAAGATAAATATTATCACTTTCTAACTGGTGCTATCCACTAGTGCCTTTAATAGGTTAGAATATGCATGGCACATAAGCAAGGCTCAGGGGGTTACATCAGATTGTGTGTATTTATCATTTGAGGAAATGTATTTAGGTGACATTGCACATGAATATTCACCACCCCTTGTCACACCGGGGTGACATCTCAATGAAAAGCCTTAAAGCTATAAAGTGGGATGGAGAAAGAGAACGGCTTTTTTCCAGGCGATGTGTCTGTCGCGCTCTTTGTGCATCACTCATTAGTTGTTGGCATAAAATGCACCGAATTAAGAAGAGCACAAAAAGTTCACCACAAAAAAAAAAAATACCAGTCCCAGAATGGATGAGATGTGCCTCAGGAACCCTTCCATAAATTAAATCAAGTCCAGACTAAATGAGTGTGTTGATGAATAACGGAGGAAATGTAGAAAACCTATTTCCAATTCAGGTATTGCATTTCAGCATGAAAAGGTCTGGTTGTCTTCTAATTTAGTGCTGCTGACAGTGCAATACACAGACACTAATTTGTCACTGCACTTTTTGTTTGTGTGCACACTGTAAAAGACTGTTCATCCACACACACACACACACACACACACACACACACATCAGATACAGTTTGTTTGTCCCTCTTCTCTTCAGCTGCGTGTAAGAGCAGCCACTTTATAGATTGATAATCAGTGCAGCATGTAATTTAGCAATTGATCCCCATCAAGTCCTATTATTGTACTGGAGCAGCCTTCACTGCTGCTTCTCTATATGTATTCACATTATGTGTCAGTTTGTCTCTCTTTCACTCACAGACAGTCATCTCTGCTTACTGTCTGCTCTCTCTCTCTCTCTTTCTGTATTTGTCTCTTGAACACATGCACATTCACACGCTCGCTCTTCTTGTTGGATAGAGGCTACATCAATACTGGGGTTTGAAACCTTTTCTGCACCTTAAAAGAAAATCAATTATAGCCAGTGACTGGCATGTCAATGTCTGTAGCTGTGAGACATTTTTTCAGTTGTCTAGAGCTGTGTGAGTGTGTCTGTCTCCTTGTCTGATCGGGTTGTCTTAAATGTCTGTCAGATATGAGGAGAGAAAGAGAGAGAGACAAAAAAAATCACTTTTCAAGTTCAGGTCAGCGACTACTTTTGATATGCTACCAGTCACACACCCGCCTTTCTGAGAAAAAATGCTTAATGCATAACTGTTGTTGCCTAAATAATTTATTACCCACATATATGTGTGTACATTTATATGGGATAGCCCCGACTATGTAAGTCTATATACAGTATGCATTTAGATCATTACACTCATATACTCTATTTCCTTGTTCCTCTTTTTTTCTCTCTTTTCAAACCTTATTATTATTTTCCTTATGCTTTTATCTATTTATTTACCTCATTGTTTGTTCAAATTGTACAGCTATTAGTCACTACTCACTATAAAACATACACACTACCGCTCAAAAGTTTGGGGTCACTTAGAAATCTCCTTTTTTTTGAAAGAAAGATACATGTTTTAAAATTAAAACAACAGACATACTGTCTAGACATTATTATTTAGGTAAATTACTTTAAAAGCTGGAAACGCCTGAATTTCTCATGAAATATCCATTATATATTGTCAGCAACCATCACTCCTGTGTTCCAGTGGCACATTGTGTTAATCCACATTTATAGTGTTGAAAGGCTCATTGATCATTAAAACACCTGTGCATTGTGTAAGCACAATTGAAAACTGTTTTGTGCTAATCTGAGAAGCGATACAATGATCGAGAGATAAAGCTGGAGACAGGTTAAAATATTTATTTCTATCCATGTCAATGTCTTTACTAAATTTTTGATTCATTTTGTACCTCAACTCATGAATAAAACATGGAAAACAACACAGACATTTTCTTGGTGACCCCCATCTTTAGAGCGCTAGTGTGCATTTGCAGGAAGGACACCACATGTAAACAAATGTAAATTACAATAAAGTATAACAAATGAAAAAAACGAAATACCCAATAACTAGTGAGTGTCTACAGCCATGCTGTGAGCCTGAGCTTAGACACAGCGATACGTTCTTTGCATATTATGTCATACATCAATGCACCAACCAGATGGAGGCCAGTCAACTGGAGGCAGTTCTGAGACTCCCGACACTGCACAAATGCCCTTGATTAGCAGTGTTGATGTCTGATTCAATCGATCAAATTTGAGGGAAAAAACGCTCAATTTGAGTCCAAAAAAGTCAACTTCATGTTGGCACTAGAAGAAAAATCATGAGGGTAATTGGTTTGGGAAACATGAATGCCTTAACAAAATGTTGCACCAATGCATTCAGAAAATGTTGAGATATTTCACTGGAGAAGAGAAGAGAGAGGCAAGAGACTTGCCAATGCTGCTAGGAAAAGTCAGGGGAACCACCAAGGTCGGTAGACTTCATTCTCTGGAAGTTTGTACACAATTTCATAGTAGTTCATGTGAAAGCTGTTGAATTATTTTAGTCTGTCAGAGCATCACACATGAATGGCTAAAAAGATGCACTAAACAAGCAATACTACCCACTTCAATGCAATGTAAAGGTGAGCAGCACCATAACATTGCTGTATTTTTGATGCTGGTATCAGAGTGGCCTTGCAGTGCTGAAAGACTGACAGTTCATTGAATCACAGTGATTCCAGTGAGATTGTAACTAGGGATGGGCGTTTGGAAGAAACCTACCAACTCAAGCATCTATAACGTTAATGATCAATTAATCAATTAATCGCTATGTTTCTATACATACTCTATATACAAATATGTTTTTACACATACTCCAGTTTGTGTAAAAACATGCATACATGTGCAAAATATTTATGTACAGTACTATGCAAAAGCATGTTTTGATAACGGATGCTTTTATTTTGAAAGGATGAAAAGAGTCTTCCTGTCGATGGTAAAACTAACTCAAGTGAGGTGATACTGTAAAGATAACATCAAGGAATTCAATATTTTATGTTTTAGCCCCCGAAGAGGCATGAGGTTATTTGAACACTAAACACTTTTAAATATTCAAGATTACTGTGAAAACTAAGTTTGGGATAAAATTATACACAGTAATTCATACTAGCAAGGTTTGATACAGTAAGTTAGTTTTGCTTCAAACAATACTCTTGTATTTCTGTGTGTTTTATCATTTTTATTGCAACTTTCAGCTTGCAAACTGCAGCTTTATCCAACTTAATTCTCAGGTCATTGACTTATTCAAGTACGGCCACAGAAACAGCTGTGTTTCAGTTCAGTAAGTGCTGATAGGAATTCATAGATACAATTAAAATAAAAAGAATATTCAGATTGATTACAAATTCAATGTGATCGACCAAATTGTAACTACTGTCTGTGTTGTCAGGATCAGGATCAGGGTCACTGACAGTGGACAGAACACTGGAGGAATGTTATATTTCATCATCTGAACACCTCAATACTATTTATACTGAGGCCACTTTAGCACAGACTCAAGATATAAAATAATACACTCAACATTCAGGATGTCACCTCCTGGTGCTCGTGTTCAGCTGTGAAACGATAATAGCTATTGTTCTTAATTTTGGCATCATGGCACTAGAAGGGCTCTTATCTGTGACTCTTGCCAGTAAGACTCAAATCCTGAATTATTTTTAGTGTTGCTCAAAAATTGTTTTGAATGTCCTTACTCAACAGAAGCTTTTGTGTTTTGGCCCCAAACCCCCAAGCTAATTTAGCTTAAAAGGAACAAATTACTCAGAGCAAATTCTCCTTCTTCACACAAGTTTGAGTATATTTTGAGTTGCCGCAGGTATACCAAAACATGTCTCAAATACCATCCACAGTATGAAAAGAGGAGCAAGACCTGTGCAAAATACTGCAAATAGCCTTCATGAAACTCTTTTTATTGACACATGGACTTTATTAAATTAAAAGCTGTTAATTAAAGTATCATGGCAACGAATACTGAACCACATCAAACTCATTAAGTTAATTATTGGCTTTATTTGTTGGCAGCCAGTCAGACTGACTAAATAATTGATTACTATGAAGTGTCTGGAATGCTTTGACCAATAAACTGTGGGTTGAAATAGCATTTTTGCTTGCAGTCAGGAAAGTAAATGTTTAGTATATTACTCATATGTGCAGATAAACTAAAACCAGAACACATTTTGCTGGCGATAAATGTGTTGAATGCCCATCACACACAGAGCCACCTTCACAGCAAGCATCTATGACATCAGCATGCTCTCTCTCAAACTAAATTTACACCTTAAAAGTGAGTCACTGCAGCTCTACACATCAGTTCTGACAAGACTTAATGAATTGCAGATAAATATCAGCTCAATTAATGGAGTAATTTGTATTCAGCATAATGAAAAATATGTTTTTAATGTTGAAAATATTTCAACGACTATGTCCGTGACTGTTTCTTAGATTGTAAATAAAAGTTTTTCTTGTTAATGAGCCAATTTGACCTTCTTGTGGTAAATAAGGGTTTTAGGAAGAGGGACAGATTTAGTGTCTTTGTCCAAGAGCCGAGGGATGTGTGAAGGTGAAAAAGATGCAGAAATAGCTAAACAGAGAGCCCTGTCCTCATTACAAGGCGTCCTCTCTTTTTTTTCTAAGAAGATGCTCTTCTTTTTGTGTAACTTGCCTCCAGAACAGTCAAACAGAACACCTAGGGAGTAACTCTTTTACTACTCTGTCCTCCTCTTTCCTTCCTATCCAAAATATGTTTAATTTATGTTAAAATACCTGCAGCTGTGGTTGCCCGAACTTCACTGTAAAAAATACGAGTGGGTTTTCTACTTCAAATTTAAATGTAAATATCAGCAAAAACTGTAATTTAGACTGAATAATCCCATACTTTTAGGGTAATTGTGTAGCATTGTGACATCATGGTATTTCTCCATTAATTTTATATGAAGATTTTATATTTTTCCAGCAAAACTGCATGTTTTCTACAGTTTAGGACAGTAAAAGTTAAAGTTTTGTGCTATTCTTTGATTTACGGCAATTAAAAGTGTTGATGTGCAATTTTTAATTTGATGCCCTATTTCTGATGCTATTAAACAGTGTCTTACTGTAATATCTACAAACATTTTTTTAAGTGCACTCTTCTCATCCCACCAGCTCTTCTTCTCCTATAAGCTCCTCTGCTCTCCCCCCTGCTCTCCTCCTTGGTTCCAGGTCGCCATGGTGACTCAGCTTTCCCCCCAGCCAGCGACCAGAATCCCAATCAGACTCGCTGCCCCCAACACACACACACACACACACACACACCCAGTGCCAGCGTAGCAGTGCCAGAGGCCTGATGAGAGTAATGACAGATTAACGAGTGTCTATCGGCCACAGCTGACCTCTCCTTGGGCAGCTCATAAACAACTCATCCCTCCACTCCTTCTGTCTTCTTCTCTTTTTTTTCTGTCTTGTCCTTTGCTTTGCTTTGTCTTTCCTCTCCCTTGTCTTTATTTCTTTTGTCTCCTCTAGTCGGTCATAATTGGGTCTGCTGCTTTTGAGTGCAGCTGCTAGAAGTGATATTTTATTGGTCTGGATCTGGCTCACCTTAGGCTAACCATCTACACTCTTACGGTGCTTTATGGCACTTAAGATAAAAAATGGCGAGCAGATGCTTTACCCCCGCTGCTGGATAGTGATAGATTATGCTACATTACAAATCTGTAAGGTCTTTGTATGCTGCTGTGGCACTAATATCCTGCACCCACTGTTAGTTTTGATACATTGGTACTTTCGATACTGGACACTAAAACAAAAAAAACCGACAGGAGTGATTTATTTTTAGGTGCACTAATTACTATCAAAGACACCAGCCCACCAAGTGCTGCTTTCATAAGTTCAACATCTGATTCATTAAGTCCACTTATGCAAATCAAGTCTGTAACAATTGCTTTTTCAATTAGAATAGCAGGGGCACAGCCGCAACCTCATATGGGGAAGCAGTGCTAACAACGCCACAGACTGGAGAGCAGCTTGTGATCTCCCGCTGCAGCCGAGTGAGAGGCCAAGTGATGAAGGCTTGGCATAATATTGGCAGGCTGAGTATAGCGCGGCACCTCCTGGTCAAAGGTTAGACAGGAAAGAAAATGCTTACAATTATTAATGCTAAATATCAATTAGCATTTTAAAGTTTACTTTAATTGATTCCACTGACATTTAAATACCCTTTCATTTATTTCTTATTACCACAGTCGCTGCCTGGTGTGCCTGTGAATAAATAAAACCACATCACCAAACTAACAGGCATAAACACGACAGCCAGCAAGTCAGCAATGAACCCAGGAGTGCAGCAAAAGCATCTGCGTTTTAAAGTGCATCAGGACTTAATGCACACCAGTAGATCCCAGGAGGAGACTGTTTAGTACTCCCATAAAAGCATCGAGCAAGAATTTGTAAATATGAGATGACATGACATGACATGACATGACATGACGTCAGGCCATCACAGCCATAGACTGTATATAAATAATGGACGTAGTCACCGTGACGTCACCCATTGGTTTTTGGACTGCCGTTGGAAGCATCGAGTTCATCGCTACACTCGTCGCCATCTTTTTTCCGATACGGGAGCAGACCATATTTGGACTGTGGAGGAGCGAGAGGGACCTGACTACACCTGGCTGATAACAAGTTGCTGCTAATTCATGTTAACATCAACTGGAACATGAACTGGGATGTTAATTTTGGCTAGCAAAAAGCATAAACAAAATGTACGTTACTTACCTAAGAAAAATGAACAGCGACTCCTCAGAGTGTCTTTTAGTCAAACCAAACGCTGAATTTTTACTGAACAAAACGTTCAAATGAAGTGAAAATACAGTGTGAAAGGGTCAAAGTTATATATATAACTTTATTGACACAGTGCCGTGAATATGCACTGTTCTGCTTCTCTCCTGATAACGGTTCACCTTGTTAGTGACCTGTCAATCAAAAGTAGCCACACCCCAAATCATTCTGACCCTACTTCACAACATCAACCACAACATGGCCGTTTCATACACTTTCAGACACATGCACTGATATTGCACTGTTAATACTTAAACTTTATGTAAATATCGTACAGTATTTCTTCTTGTCTATCTATCTATCTATCTATCTATCTATCTATCTATCTATCTATCTATCTATCTATCTATCTATCTATCTATCCATCCATCCATCCATCCATCCATCCATCCATCCATCCATCCATCCATCCATCCATCCATCCAACCAACCAACCAACCAACCAACATTGAGATATGTGAGAGAGTAGAATAAAATAAGCTGCATGCTGCTATAGTCTATTGTAGTGCTGTCCATGGTGCTGATCATGCAGCTCTTAAAATGTTGCTGTATTTGTAATGTGGCTTTGTTTTGCGCTAATAACTGACTTAGGCCTTGCTCTGTTTGTGTATGAATTGTAAGGTTTAATATTGGGTTTGGGCCAGGGACTTAAACCCCCGTGAGCCCGTCCATTAGGCACCATTGCCCACAATGTGGTTAAATGAAACTAATAGCTGCTCAACTTTGTGGTAAACAATGAACTACTACACATTGGACCCCAATGTTGTAGCTCATCAATACTTTCTACTTAGAACACCTGATGATTGGCTTGATACAGAATGTGAATGCTTGATGTGTGACTTAGCCAAGAGACAAGAAACAAGCCTACTACTTACCACCACTGGATTATTTCTGGCTGGATCAGTTCTGATATGGACATGGGCTCAGCCAGACACTCTGTAGTGTGTTTTTCAGCACTCATCATACACCTTGTTTATGGTTACATAATCAAACAACCCACTGTAAAAGAACCTCCAGAAGCAGTGGGTATAGCACCGAAAGCTTCCACCAAAAAGCTCAATATATCTGCTCTGAAATCCCAGCGATAGGCATTTTTAAAAGCGTGGCCATGGATGGATTCTAAAGCCACTATTAAAAAACTCAATAATCCTGCTCTCAGAGCTGAAGAATATATTGTATATTTCTTTTAAAGCTTTTAGTTGGGGAAAGGATGCATTTGGTGTCCTGCCAATGGACTTTAGTAAAAGCTTAATTTATCGACTGGCTCCTTTCATCTTTGCAGTATGCATAGGCAGAGAGAAATCTGGGAACCCTTAAAAAATGCCTTGTTAGCAGCCTCGCAGGTATATGGAAATTTATATGACTGTAAATGATGTTTCAGATAAATAATTAAAACCATTTGTAATGCAATGGCATCGTGATGCAAACAAACTAAAAAATAAATTGGAGGCATATGAACTGAGAGCTACTCATCTCGACTCTTGGCTTGTTATCTCCGCATACAGAGGTACTCAGCACATTTAAATACATTTCCATACAGATACTATTGCCAGAGAGACAAGTGTTGAATATTGTATTAAAAATAAAGACTGAAGTATGACTCTGACTGAAGTGTGACCCAGATACTTCTCACATATCTGCCTCCATATTGACATGAGCTGAAGGGTCTACATTAATCCATTTCTCCAGACACTAAAACATTACCAGAGCTGATTTGGCTTTTTTTTTTGGACAATAAGAATGAGTAGTGATGAAATGAATGCTGCTGCTTGTTTGGCTTGGTTCAGGCTCGGCTGGCTCATTGAGCATTCTGCAGGTATTGCTGGGTCATGTGGGATTTCAATGACAAAAGGCCTTTCATACAGGCTGTGCTGCAATTTAACATACATGATAGATTACAGTGGTTTTCATTCCATAACCACACTCGTCATCAGGGATAGGGAACAAATCATTTTACTCTGTATTAGGGTTTATTTGGATTATGAGTCATCTCGATTGCAACAGCAGTCCATTTTTCACCATAAAAGTCAATTTACCCTAAAGAAAAGTTAAGGAATGAGTTACAAATCCGGACCGATGCTTGTCATGTGTGATTAGAATCACTTTGTTGACTTTAAAATAGCTGAGTCTTATAACAACGTGATTAATGCTAACTACAGTTAGAAAATCACCAAGGTAAATCATGTTACATGGATGTGCAGTGCAGCAGCCTTGAATTGGTTTATGCTTGTTACCAGAGTAGTATAATACCAATTACAGGAGTGTGCCTGGCCCACACAGTAGTGAATTCACTGCACAGGGTTTCCGCTATATTCATTAAGTAGCGACTAAATTATGTCCACCGCTACTTCAGAAAAGGGGATTGTTTTGTTTTTTTAATTCTATAGCAGTGACTACATCGCTCTCTCACTGCGGGGACGAGCGACTGGAGATGTCATAACAACCGTGACAGCGCTAGCCCTCTGTTAGCATTAGTGTAGTTTCTGAGTGAGGTTAGACTGCCTGTTAGAGCTAACGGCTAGCTAATGTTACTGGAAGAGAGAGAAGCACGATGCGGTCAGTCAGCCTCCACTTGTTTTCCTGGTGCTTGTATTTACTAAGCGTTACAGTAAGAATGTGTTAGACCTGCCTTTGAAATAAAAGCAAACACATGTAGCTTTCAAAATAAGAGCATATGGATGTGTAGACAGAGTACAGCACATAGTTTACAAGAAGACTGTCAAAATATGATGCCTTAAATAAATCATAGAAGAACCCTTATTCTCCTTTACAATAATTCATTAAAATATGCAATGATTAAGATGGAATAGTGGCATTAGAATGTGTGAGAGGCAACCAAATTTAGGCTTTTAGGGCAAAAAAATTCTATGGGGGAGAATGCCCCCGGACCCCCATACTTAGTTCAGGTCCCCCCATCTAGTCCATTTTTACTGTGGGAAACACTGGTTTTAAAGGTTGTTTTGCAGTCAAGTGTCATTTTTTATAATTTCTAAATTGCTGATTGAGTATTACACACCGTCCAGGGGACAAATAAACCTTTACCCCCACTGCTGAAAGAAATCTTAGAGGAAACACTGCTGCTCATGGCAAAACATTAAGTATAGTGCATTTAAAGGGCTTTTATGCATTTAGTGCAGTTAAAGATAAGACATGGTTAACTTGAATTGCCTGGGGCAACATCCCAAAGTATCTTACATTAAAAAGCACCCGGCACATTGTCTGGAAGAGACAGTGAAAGCCAATTAAAGGCACAGCTACGTTTAAGTTTTCATCTCGGAGCAGGATGTTTATGTCTATTCTTAGACTTAAGTTCATGCCCTAACTCACGTACTGCATAGTTACACTCTTCATAAGGAATGTGCAAAGAGTAAATGGTCAGCAGGCAGTCCACAAACAGAAAGGCGCCGGTGATGCAGACATGTGTTTGTGAGCAGGGCTTGTCAGTCACACATTACGCCTCGCTGTTCTTCCACTTGACACCGCTTTCCCTCCATTGTTTTCGTCCTTGTGACTCAGTCGAGGCTCACCGCTGGCTGTACCTGCAGCAACATTTGTATTCCCAAAATATCCTGAACATCAGTGAGAAGGCATTTTGGGTACAAATGGGAATTTAGGCATATGCACTCATAGGGTCACAGACAGACTGTGAATGATGCCGCTGTGTGCCGTTTGTGCATTGTTATGTTATTGTAAAAAGTTGGATATTGCAGCAGTCCATTTTGAAATAACAAAGTGATAGCTGGCATCCGTGAGTAGTCTGCACGCTGCCTCTCGCTAAGCTACATATGCAGTAGATTACTGTTTCTAAGAACATGTGTTTGTAGGGGGTTTGTTTAGAAAACAGATATGTTTTGCATAGTGGATCCTGCATCCTTTACCATCTGCCTATCTCTGTGAAAGGGAATATTTTCCCTCAAAAATGGTGTTCACCAGTGTGGCAAAACCTTGATTTTTATTTCTCGTAAAATAATGAATGTGTGTAGATTTGTAATGGTGTAGCTTTAATTGCAACACGTTGGATCGGGCATTGAACACATGGTCAGTCTCAGTAAAATTTAGAAATGATTTTCCTCTCATTTTGTTATTTGAAAACAATACATACCAATGCAAATTGGAATAAAACAGACCTTAAAACTAAATATGATCAGCCAAAATGTGTGTCTTAATGAATTTCAGATGAGTCACCGCATGGCCATAATCTCCAGCCACAATATAAAAAAATGACTGCTTTATTAAATATTATCTTAATCTTTCTCAGTACTTTTGGCACGCTGTAATGGGGGACTATGAACAAAAATGGGCCATTGGATTTAAAGTCATTATCTGACACAGCATGGTTCAAACTCCAAGTAACATTTGAATGAACACCAATATTGTGCTTGTTTAGAGAACATTAACACTCATTTTGACATATTACATTCACAGAAAATTGGTTCTGTCACAGTGCAGGTGATAAACGCTTAACTGCAACAACCTGATCAGACTACGACAGAGATCCACTTGCTGTAAAGACATTGTCAGTCCTCCTAGTGGTTTCAAACTGAGCTTTTTAAACTAGCGGGTCAATATTGCAGATGGACACACGTCATAGACGTAGACATCAATGCCACTGGCTGTGAGACGCTGCTCTTATTGCCTTTTTCTCCTTTCTTTCACTGTCTTTTCTTTACACTTCTTTTTCATTCTCACAGCGGCTATAAATAGCTGCTCTGTGTCACCATCTGGCTCCACAAAGGCTGCTCACCTCTGTGTGTGTTAGTCAGTGTGACTGCTGTGAACTATGTCAGCCTGTTGGCTCAGACACAGTATTAGTGTGGCCTCTGTAAAGTAGCAATAGTGTTAAGCCAGTTGGCTGGTGGCACCACTCGTAGATGCAGGATAACTCTCCTCCACTGCAATTCTAACAGTACAAAAAAAGAAACACAGTTCTTTTTGCCCAAACATTGCTGTGGGGTCCTGCAGGATCCTTGAATGTCCATTGTGAGAACTGCTGCTGTAGAATCAAGTTGTTGCTCCATTTACAGAAAAAGTCAGCCTTGACACTGGTAGGGTCTGCATGGCAAATATAGTGGTCATAGGGCACCTTTTTTCAAATACTGAAATATAATCAAATAACAGCAATGGATGAAGACTGGAAAATGAGCTGTACAATGAAAATGTATGACGTACAATAAAGAGCAAGCAGCAAGTGTTCTATCTACGGAGGAGGATAAGTGGCAGGTAGGAGAAAATTTCTTATCATTATTAAGTTAGAGAAAAAAGTTGAAATGACAAGAATAAAGTTGAAATACAATGTTGAGAAAATACGTATGTCATATATAAGTATATATCTAAGAAAATCACATACATTATATATATATATATATATATATATTTATATAGTTATTTCTCGTTTTATGACATTTATGAAAATCAGGTTGTAGCTTGCAGTCTACCAGACTGTCTAACTGATAGACGTGCTGTTTCTTTGAAAACAATGTTACTCTTATGACTGTTTACTTAATTCTTGTCAATTCGA
The DNA here is from genome assembly GCF_030273125.1 of Centropristis striata. NCBI lineage: Eukaryota > Metazoa > Chordata > Actinopteri > Perciformes > Serranidae > Centropristis > Centropristis striata. The sequence continues at coordinate 36,401,988 of NC_081520.1, read as the reverse complement.
CTTTTTTCTTGAAATCGTATTTCAACTTTATTCTCGACATCTCGACTTAATTCTTGTCGTTTCGACTTTATCATTTCTACTTTAGTCTCAAACAAAAAAAAAATCCTCTCATTACTTTTTTTTCCTACCTGGCCCCAATCCTCTTCTGTATCTATCTGTCTGTCTTTTTCTTCTGCTCTGTTTCAGTACTAGGGACAGCGGTATCCATTGAAACAACAGCTAAGCAATAGTCCCATGATGTATCTCAGCAAATTATTGTGTTGTTTGTGTTATTTTTCAGTGCATAAAGCATTAACACAGGGGAGAAATATGAAATATGATTCCATGATCAGTGGATATTGGCAATAGGTGTCCAATCACATTCAATGATGCAAATCTTTAGTCAGGGAAACCCCCAAAGGAAGATAAAAATGAACAAATCTGTATCCATGCAAAATATTTTTTATGCAAAAGTGACATGATCTGCAGTAGAATCACATTTAGGCTTCATCTGGATTAGTCTACGCTAATATTCGCTACACAAGTACACAAGGTTAGTGTGTCAGAGAATGTGATGAACACAGGATTAATGCATGCACGCACACACACACACACACACACACACACACACACACACACATAAAAAACAGCCATGACAGGTGGACCGGATGGAAGGATGGGCTGGGTGGGGGGGTGGTGGAGGGATTAAAGCAGGCACAGTCTGGACCTTTTGCTCTCCATTGATCCATCTATTCATCCATCCGTCCATTAATTCAGCAGCTCATCCAACCATGTGGCTCGTTTTCCCCTTTCAATTTTCTTAAATGCAAAATTTATCAGGTGTGCCGTGCTATTTCCATGACACTAGAGTCAATGAAACTTGCTCGGAATTCATGAATAGTCATTTTTCATGCTCAATTCTTATTCCCTTTCCTTTTGATCGCAGTGGTACAGAAATGATTTGCATCATAAGTATGAGTTTAAAGTGGCGAATACAAGATGAAAAGCACAAAGAAGGGTTATAGATTTCTCTCACTGGCCCTCCTTCGCACCACCAACTGTGTTAAAGAAAGTGAAAGAGACACAGAGAGGCTGTGGGCAGGAGGACGTGAAGAGAGGCAGACAGTAAGACAGCCTGAGAGAAAGAAAAGGAAGGCAGGGAGACGGAGAGAGAGGGCGGCAGGGAGGGAGACGAGACAAGAAAAGAAGGTGGTTGGTAGCCAGCTGTTACTCCGTGATGATCTCCTATCTCGCCATGCTGTCACAAATACTCACAAACAGCATTAACTGCTGTTGGATTACATGTCTGGTTGCAACAAGTTGAACAGAATCATTTAGGTGACCAGAAAACGTCACTCAAGCTGACATTTTTATAGAAAAACGCACACAAACTCCCTTGTTATGGGATACAACTGTCTGTGTGAGTCTTTGCCACTTCTCAGTCTCTCTGCTCTGACTGCATTGCATGTTCTGTCTCTTCCTGTCTGTCTGCCACCCTTTCATTTGCTTTGTATTACTCTCTGTACTCCCCTATGTGTGCTCTCAAGGAAGGAGCCAGTTATGGTGGAGCCTGGAGAAAGATCTAATTTTGCCGGTTCTGCTCTATTTCTCAGTATCTCTGCGGTGCTTTATGTTGTCCTGAGAGCCCTGCAGGAACGATGGAACAGTAACAGCCTGAATTTCCACCCCACACACACAGATAGGTTTTTTTTTTTTTTTTTTACCACTTTAGGTTTAGACCCTAAACAGGACATGGAGCATCCCTTGTGGATCCTCACATGACAAGCGAAGCAATATGCTTTAATGAACCTTGTTTTCAAGGCGAGAGACTTAACATCCTAATTGGATTCTATGTGGAAAAACTTTTTTGGACGTCTTCGAGAAAAAGATGTTGTAGAAAATATAGTATTCAGCTCTGGGGGGAAATTCAGAAACCTACATGGCAGGAAGGTGAGAGTAGTTTAGAAAGTCTGTGTGTGTCGACTCAGTACCCATTTCTGTAGCTTCAAGTATGTAGTTCCAAGTACGACCCCTTTGTAGCTACTAAACATCCTGAGCCATGGATTCAACAAGGTGCCAGAGACATCTCAATAGGATCCTTTTTACCCTCAGACTCAATAGTGTCAGGCTGTTCTTTAAGAATTTTTGACAACACAATGATACTGTGGATATGCCACTTTCCTTCATCCCAATGGTGTGCTATTGCCCTGAGATCTGCTGAATAGGGATGTCACAATGCATCGCAGCAAATCATATCCACCAACACAAGGCTCTCAATTCATGGATGTGGTGAATTGAATAACAAACCACATGATCTGTTCACAAGCCATTGAGCAATGTAATGCTTTGGTTGTTCATATCCGCAGTTGGTGTCACCACATGAATCATGTTTTACGGTCAAATTGAAGGGAAAACAGCTGAATAAATGAGCGGAGAAACATAATGCATGCAGGTGCTTCAACACAAAGGCATCATGGCTCGCTGAGTGATTTAATGAGTGAATGAGTGAGCGATCATGATGGCAAAACAGTGATCCTAACGTGTAAAACAGCAAACTTTATGTGTCATGTTTTGCTGGATATCATACGAAATGTGCTGGAAAAGATATCATAGGAACCCATTTGTTATAATACCTTGAATGAGAATTATGTTTTAAAGGGAAATTACACATGTGATTTGTGCATTTTGGCTGCAGTGGTGCAGACCACCAAGGATGCCAGGAAATAAAAAACAACAAAAAACTGAAACACACATTTTTTTGAGAAACGCAATCTAATGTGACACTTTGCTGGTCAACCCTGTAACGGGTGGTCAAGGTGGACACAACACAAAACAGTAAGGTGTATCCAGGGCTGGACTGGGACAAAAAAACAGCCCGGGCATTTTTTCCCTGACTGACCCACCACAACTGATTACACACCAACTATCTTGGCGCTCCCCTGAATCAGGGCTTTCCACTCAGACATGGAGCAGCCAGCCAGTAGGGAAAAGTAGCCAGTTAGAGGGAGGACCAGGGGGAGGACCAGGGGCATGCCCCTTTTTTGCTATAAAAGCCCACATATTGTGGCCTCTTGCCAGTATTCCACACTGATCTTAATCACTCATCTTAAAATAATGAGTTTGCCTACCTGATTGTATAGTAGGGAATTATAAAAAAGGAGAATCATGTTTGTTAATTTAAGGCATTATATTTTGAAAGTCTTCTTGTAAATTCTGTGGTGGATTCTGTTATCACTTCAATGTGATCTTATTTTGAAAGCTACATGTGTTTAGCAACTGGAAGTAATTCATACAGATATGCTAGTCATCAGCCAGTGCTGCTGCAGGCAACTTTTTTAACCATTAGCCAACAGTCAACCAAAGAAGAAAGGTTGTTCGGCCTGAATGGCCTGTCGGGCTGTGATTGATTGATTGACTGACTGACTGACTCACTGATAGCAGATTTTTTTTTTAATTATTTAAAAAATAATTTAAAAACTGTTGTTCAGCCTAAAAGACCTGCAAATACCAGATGGCCAGCCCAGCCCTGTTTTTTACCTTGTGTTTCATGTGTAATGTCTCAATTTGGCCTTGTGTACCAGTTTATAACTGTTTTGATAGGCATGTCTTTGTAATCTGTCCATGCAAACAGGACCCAGCTTTAGCAGCATTGCTAAATACTAGCACCATGGGGAACATAATGGAGACACAAATGGGCGACACTCCAACACAGCTGCACAATGCTGCCCTAATTGCTGCAATGCCTGATTTGCTTGTGAATGCTGCCTAAGACATGCTGAGGATATGTGAGGTCAGAACAATGCCAGGGCATACTGCTGTGTTCAAAGACCTCTTGTGGGAAAACATTTCCCTCCAGCATGAACTGAGAATCAGACAGGATGGATCCACTGATAGCGTTCACACTCAATCCAAACCCTGAAGTGAGATGTTGCAACAGAAAGTAGGAGTGTTTCTGCTGCTGTTTGACATTGGTCTCCAGGCTTGACAAGTTGTGCTTTCTGAGATAGGCCTCATGTATTAAGCCTTCATTCTCACGCTGCTGATCAGAGTGCTGTCTTGAACTGCAGTTGAACTTGCTCACTTAAACTGAAATATACCATTTTCATGGGACTCTGTGCGATGTAGTGCATGCAAATCCCAGCGGGGTCGATTGTTAGTCCGGCACCAACAACCACACATATACCCACTGTACTATTCAGTTGAACAGCCACTGAACCTTGTGACCCTGTCCGCATGCTTTATACTTATGTTTTATTTATCTATATGCGAGTCATTGTCTGGAGAAAGCTAGGCACTTGCATAAATGGAGACTTGTACTTGATAAAGTGTATACAGAGTATGTGTGTGAGGGTGTGTGCTTGAGTAGCTGCTGAAGGAGAAGCCTTTAGACTGGAAATCATCACCCTGCACCTCGCCTGAAAAAGACAGTGACAATATAAACTGTAAAAATAAACTCCTTAAGGGGAGAATTTATTTATACACTGTGGAGTCAACTCTGAGTTGGGGGCAAGAATCTTACCACTGGTGCTGCATAATTTATGTTTATTTTAGTCAATGTTTGGTACTGAATAAACTACTAGAGACAGGCAGAGGTGAATCTCTAGTGTCCTTCCTACCCAAAGACTGAAATTTGTCAATGTTTTTTATTGTGAGGCTCAGTTGCTGCCATAAATAAAATAAAATATTCAACTGTGCCTTTGTCTGAATGCAGAAAAACATTGAAGATATGTGTTTTTTAATGTCTTTGGGCATTTTAAACAATTTGCTTCTCTGCATTACACAATGGGCCCTATTTCCTGAAACTGGGTGTGTGCACAAGCACAAGCTTAGTCTTGGCACACATGTACTGTATATGGCAAGTTTTTGCAATTTTGGCACACGAGAGAGAAAAGCTGACTACATTATTGGTATAACAAAAGTTTCACACATTTACACACACATGCTTCCATTCACGCACGTGCATAACATGTCTGTTGCAAAGCCATATCATACAGAAGCTATCCCTAACATTTGTGTTGGCTTTGCTGCAGCTGATCAGAAAGTTTGGCAGCATGCAGGTAGAAGCACATACACACACTTGAATCCGTCACTAGCCCATTCACAGGCTTGCGTCGCACTGCTTTGGCCGTGCGTTTGAATCAAGGGGAAGTGTGAAATTTGGCAAAGAAAAACAGAAAAAAAAAATGTCACATTGCCATGGCCCCACAGGCTACCACGTGGTTGCTAGGCAGCAATGACATTTCCTGCTCCTCTGAGCCGTCTGTCTTAGAGGGAGAGAGAGGGAGAGAGAGAGAGAGAGAGAGAGAGAGAGAGAGAGAGAGATGTGTCTTTACTCGGTGTGACGGCTGGCAGTGCATATTCAAATATCACACCCCACATGCGTGCACACACACTCAAACACACATGCACACAAACCAAAATCCCCTGGTGTGTGATGACAGGCTGCAACTGTCAGCACGTCCCGCTCTAACTCTATTTCTCACTCACTCACTACCCCTCGCTCTCTCCCCTCACTGTCTATCTCGCTCTCTCTCTCACTCTCTTCACTTCCATCCCCCGACTTCCACTTCTCCCTCTCCTATAGGGTTCTTTTTCCTGCAGCAGCGGGTGGATGACTTCTCTCATCCCCTCCATCCCGTCCCGTCCTTTCTCTCTGAAAGCCTCTCCAGCAGCATTATCATGGTTTTGAAAGGTTCTGGAACGACAGTCGTTGCAATGAGCCTGTTATGAATATGTCTTTATGTCTGCAGGGAAACGGGTCATTTTTTACCAGCCCTGGCTGTGTTAACAACTGTACTGTAGAAGCCCTTGTAGCGGCTTCTCATTTCTATCACAGACCTAAGTAGGCAGAGAAAGAGAGAGACGGCGAGCCTGCCTGGACTTGTAGTCATTATGAATGAGCCTGAAGCTGCTTGTCTGCATGTTGTTTTGGGAATCAAGAGATGTTCTGCACCAGAGAAATGTGTGGTTTGGCAGCCACTGTCATTCTTCAGTGTTAACTTAAAACATGCACTATGCCCCATGGGAAGCCTGCCATAGTCTCCTCGGCTGAGCAGTAATAGACATCAATTTGTGTAAATTTCTTCTACAGAGTGTGCCACATTAATATGACAACAGACATGGTGTGTATGCTAACAGCCGCCTTAGCAGCTCACATGCACAGAGCAGCAATGATTCAACCCAAAAGCAAAATTATTTATTCCATACCTGGCAATTTTGTCCATTTGGGGAAGCAAACAGTCATCTGCTGCAGACTTCTGGACTTCGTACAAGTATCATTAATTTAAATAAAATGTACTTAGTAGCGTAACTTTATCCCAAATCGGACACCGTTCGGCTAAGATTCTATCAAAATTTCACATTAACTACTAATATAAATGATCATGTTATGTTTCCAATTAATTAAAATGTGTGAAACTAAAGTCTAACTTCTTATCTTTCAAACCGTATATTGTTTTAACCGTGTATGTTAGCCTCGGGTTTACCAGAGTCGGCAAAACGCTAACGCCGGTGAATTAGCAGTGCGCTAACCGTATCCCACATCTGACACTTGGATCTCCTCGCTGTAAAACAATGGGGGGTGCTGAGTTTTGGGGGGGAAACTGGATGTTTCTGGGTAAGCCTGATAAATAACACTGTTATCAGCCATCATTATCAACACACCTGGACCATACTTCTGTCCTTCAAAATAAAATACAAGTAAATAAAGATGTACTTTTAAGATTGTCGCCTGAGCATCGCCCAAGCGTTCTTACTGCTTTCTCTCATCGGATTTACTTTTGTATCGTAATTAGACATGTAAATCTCCATGTACATGAACTAAATTGTACATGTGTATTGTTAAATATGTATAAATCAATTATACCTATACTAGTGGTGGCGATCTTATTCGAAAGAGATTTAATACAGTCGATTTTGGATACAGTCTCTATACTTACTTAGTCAACGTTATTGTGTTATAGTTTTTAAAAGGGAAGGGGAATAAGGAAAAAATGTTATATGATGATTATAATATATGCTATTATGATAGAACTATTAAATTAAAGAAAAAGCTACAAAAATACTTTTTATCCAGATGGATATTTGAATATAAAATGAGTATATCGCCAGAATTAACCTGAAAAGAGGAAGCAACAGACAATTAAACAACAATAAATAAAAGGGGCAATTAAGAGGAGGTCATTTAAAAGCTAATTAATTAAATAGCAGCTGACACTTAAAATGAAGTACATCCAAGGCAGACAATACCGACATGTATAAACAACACAAACCCCACAGCGGCGGCAGCCCACGGGCCACTCATGATAAGCAAATAGAGAGCTGCACAGTTTTCGCACACAGTGCACTGAGTGGACACACACATAATGCTATGTTGCTAGGCAATGTTGTGACAGATTTACATTCACATTCTTTTCATGGTTTCTCTGCTCATTTATTTTCAACGCATCATATAACCAGTCCACTCAGCCCTTGTGTCCCACTGTAACTTGTCAAGTCAGGCACATTCTAAGCTAAAAAGAAAAAAGCTCAACAATCTTAGTTTCAGTGATTATAAACCAATTGTTACAACCCAGTTGGGGTCTAGGGAAAAGGGAAGGTAACACAACGCCGGTGTACTCAGGCAAATACAGATATTTATTGATTAACAGCAAAATAAACAAAAGGTAACGAAAGGAGAACCTTCTTCAGGCTAGTACAAGTGGTACAAAGTGAGGCAATGAACAAAGCGCGGTGGGTGGCGCTAACTCATAAAACAAACAAACTTAATCAATCTTCCTAACTCGCTTTTCCACAAAACTATCTTTCTACTTAAAACACAATAAACAAAGGAACTCTGGCTGACTACGCTGGTTTACACTACACAAACAAAAATACAGAAATGCAACCACCCATAAACTAGTTAAACCAACAAATGTAATAATCGAAGTGTGGTGTGAATAAATGTGAAAAAGAAAAACTAAACCTAAAGCCCAATAAACAGTTAACGATAACAATACAAGTGCCTCAATTTCTAATACACACACTGGGTCCTCAAATACCTTATAACCAAGAGAGACACTTTAGACAAGGCCAGACGTAACACCAATGACAACAATATTTTACTTAAATCCTACACACTGTGCCTTTAGGGTTGAATCAACTGTTTTGGTCATGCCAAGGTACAATAATGCTGACTTTAACCAGAACCCATGCTTTTATACTGTTCACAAACGCCCCCCCTCATATACCCTCCAATAAGCATTTACGTTTAGAACATATGTTACAGAGAGTCAACTAAGTGCAGAGTGTCACCTCTCTGGAGCTCTGCCCCCCCTGTGACCGTAAACAAGCCAGCCGCTTCTTCTGTACTGCAGCTGCTGATTTGACATCTTTCTTCTGCTCCATTTTTACTATGTTTATCAAGACTTTATCATGTGACTTTTGTTCTCACTCTGTAACAAATGTCGAAAAGTATAATACTTGTGTTTGTGCTGGGAGGTATGATAATATATATATATATATATATATATATATATATATATATATATATATATATATATATATAATCATAATGCTATAAATCTATCGTTGCAGCAGCCAAACTGCTTTACAACAATATTTACATCATCTGGACAACGCTTTTTATGAATTGCCAGAAAACATGCTGTACTGTGATTATTGAGATATAATATGACCTATAACGGGATAGAAGATTTTGGCCATATCTCCCAGTCCTATTCTGATAAAAAGTACTTAAGTAAAAGTTGAATATTGCTGATTTTTAACATACTTAAAAAAAGTATAAATTACACAAAAACTGTTTCAGTACAATAAAAAGAGACATTTAATCATGCCAATAAAACAAAGAATATGTCTGCTGCACAGAAGTCTCAACAGACACAGACCACATAATATGACACTAACAGGTACTCAAGGCTGTCTAACTATCTACCAAACTGCAGCAGCAAGTCGTGACAAACTCCACCGTCAGTGAGGAATAGTATCTAATGGCTAACAGGCTTACAAGCACTGAATCTGCTGTCTGATTTGATACATGGACGGATCCAGTGAGCCCTGAAGCCCCCAAGCCGCCTTTCTGGTATCAAAGCAGCCGAGTCGAGTCTGGTCGAGCCGAATATACACGGTGGTAGTGGAACTGAGTGGTCTTGGCGGGAATGCACCCAGCTACAGTAAACCCTGAGGGCAAAACATGACTCAATCAGTCACCATCTGCACTGCTTAAAGCAAGATCCTGTAATTTTAAACACTGTTTAAGGCTGTAATGCTTCCTTTTTGATTGCTGGCAGTTAATTTAATACATAAAAGACGAGTAGGCGGGAGAAGGCGGGAGCCTTTGTCAATGTCTGACTTCAGAGTGCGAGTGTATGGCTATTTACTGGAGGCAGTGTGCACCAGTGTAGATCCACTAAAACTTGAACTTAAAAAAATATGCAAAATATTGTATTAGAATATTGGTAGTTGATTATTTTGACATCACTACAGTGGTCTTCTGTCAGGTTAATTCCTTGCTGGGTATTCATATCGGCCTTGAACTTGATGACCTAAAAGCTCAGTTCTGCAACTTCCATGAGCCTCATATTATCACCACTGAAAGTCATGGAGTGGTGACTCTTTTAAAGGCTGCACTGCAGGTTGTTGATCATCTAAATTATAGGCGCTTATACAACTGCAGGCTGTAAACTCTAAGCTCTGTCCTCTCACTGTAATTTAATGTATGCTAATGCACTCTCTCAATATTTAATATCACATATGTTTTTCCACGATGGCCTAAACACTGGGAGATTTCATCCCGTATGTGCTCTCCCATTCTCCATTTTCTCTCTAAGCATTAATATCGTGACAGAGAGTGATTTATCTAAAAGTGTCAGCGCTGAATACTCTCTAGCTTAGTAAGAGTTAGTGGAGAGCCTATTACGCACACATGCACACACACACACACACACACACACACACACACACACACACACACACACACACACACACACACACATGCATGACATCCAATGTTATGCTACTGTGTAATTTTAAGAATTATTTTTAAGTGATCAAGACAGTTGTAGACATGCAAACATGGGCACTGATAGTGATGTATTAAAGTGGGCTTTTAAGCTGTCACCACTCCACCCCTGCAGACTCTCCATTAGTATAATGCTGTTTAATGTTTTATAACAAAATAATCAAATCTGAGACAAATATTTTTGTCATAATGTTGGAGCAACCATAGTAATGTAGCAATATCGTTTACACACACACACGCACACACACACACACACACACACACACACACACACACACACACACTCACACAGGTTTGTACCATTTGATAAATTGAAAATGAAAATGAATCACACAGTGGCTGTAATTGTTACACAGTACTGAACTTGAATAATTCTGCCTTTGTGCCTCAATCCATCCATCCATTTAATTATTCACAATCATAATTCTAATTGCAACTACTAAGATCTTAAAAAGCCATTAAGTCTGAGTTGTAGAGTGAGAACTGTAATGTAGAAATATCCTGGTCACATTTGGGAAAGGGTTTTTGTTTTTGTGCAGTTAATGGTGTGAGTATATTGCATTTTAAACTGCAGCAATACTTGAGTTTGCTATTTGCTGTATCAGTATGAGGTCAAAACGTATGTTGCTGTTATAGTGATGGAGTTTTCTTTAAAATTAATACTCAGCTGTAGCTGACTGATATGACATCCACCTGGCAATTTCCCTGGCAATATGTTGCCTACTTTGTGTACAGTTAAGTTTAAGTACATACTTAACAGATTTTGGACAGATGAAGGGTAAGAGGGGCTGCTTGATTGAACGGCCCATCAGTTCCAGTGTGACCTTGCGCAGTGGGAGCTTAGAAGAGCAGAGAGGGAGATGGAGCTCTCAGCTTATGTAAGTGGTGTCACATTCTGACTTTGCTCTAATGCTAACTGGACTGGCATGGTCTGGTCCCCTCTGATAGATAAGCCCGTCTGTCTGCGTGTGTGTGTGTGTGTGTGTGTGTGTGTGTGTGTGTGTGACAGAAAGGTATTGAATTGTTTAACTGCGTAGGTTTGTGTGAGTAATTTTTTATGTGCAGGAAAAAAGAGACAGGCAAGGTGTGTGTGTGTGTGTCTTTGTGTGGTTCATTAATAGCTTCGCCACAGATACATGTCTCAGAGATGCCCACAGACATCAAGGGACATAGAAAGATGTTAAGGAAGGGAGGGGGAGAGAAAGAGGCTGATAGAAGGAGGGTGACAGTGGGTGGAAAGAGATCAGACATCCAATGTGATTTATTTGTGGTTATGAAATCTATTCCACATACCATCGTTTTGATCTGTATGTCCCCACTGAGTTCAGGGTCTAGAATAGCTTTTGGCTGCAGCTGAGTGATGTCAGCAGAGTTTCCTCAGTTCAGATAGCCATTTGCTGTTCAAATGTGTGTTTTATGTGGTGTGCATGTGTTTCAGATAGTTGACACAGTTAAAATTATCTGTGCTTTTTCAACATTTATTCATTATCCTTTATTGTTTATCCCCACTTGGATGGCGGGGAGCTGGGGCCGATCCCAGCTGACAACGGGCGAGAGGTGCGGTACACCCTGGACAGGTCACCAGACTATTGCAGGTCCGACTAATAGAGACGGAAGACCATTCACAATTAAATTTACCCCGACGGGTCTTTAATTCAACCTTAGCTACATGTCTTTGGACTGTGGGAGCTAGCTGGAGGATGCTGACACGGGGAGAACATGCAAAGCCGCAAACCAGATCAAATCTATGACCCCCTTCCTGTGAAAGTATTTTTTTGACATCCAACATCTTATTTTTTGGATGTATTATCATTGAATGTTGTGCAGCTTATCCATTCATCCATCCATATTCATCCAGTTATCTGGGGCCGGGTCGCGGGGGTTGCAGGTTACACAAAGTATGGTATAGTGCAGGTTAATTATATACACTTAATTAAAACTCGTAAGGCACTGAGGTTTCTCTCATTTACAGTGACGACGAGTACATTTACAGACAGTACAGAAATAAAAATTCAAAATACACTTAAAAAATAACAGTTGCAGACAGTTGCAGGAAAGTCCGCAATCAAGCTACGAAATTAAAAAAAGTTTTGGCCTTATTGATCCTCAGTGTGGGTTGAAGATCATTCCAGGTCACTGGGGCATTAAAACAAAAGACTGACTTTCCAAGTTCAGTCTGCACATGGGGAACTGTGAGAGTAAACCAATTATCTGATTGTGTCAAGTAGTGTCCATGATTCCAATCAAGAAGACTGAAATAAAATATTCAAGGTATGCAATAGAATGAAAACCACCAGTGGGATTTTCAACCTGTCAGAAATTGAATTATACAAGTTATCATCAGTGATCGTCAGATCCTTTTTCCTCTTTAAACTATCATCAGGCCTGCATGTACGTACATTAATCTACATGACGATGGCCTCACAAAAGCCTAATTATAGCCGAGCAGCAGCATTAGCCTGTGTAGGATGGAATACAAAATCATATACTCTGACTGTAAAGAAACCGCAGCTGTTATTAATTCTGCCTATTTATACACTCGCGTCAGTGCAGAGAGAGAAATATGGGGCACTCTCATGTCTCATGCCTGTATTTTACATGTAATCATCTGACAGTTCTGAAGTGTTCTATTATTTCTGATGGAGATGATCAAACATTAGACTGGAAACATCCAAGTGGCCAGAATTATGCACCTGTCAGAAAATAGATGGATTGGATATTTGCTTTGATGGAACATAGAGCTGTAAGATACAATAACTCTTTTACTGACGACTGAACAAAGTCAAAGGACATCATAAAGTATCAGTTTTTGTTATATCTGTCATGATTATGTCAAGTATCCCTGTATCTTTTATGTCAAGTATCCCTGTATCTTTAATGTCAAGTATCCCTGTATCTTTTATGTGCAGTGTATGATCCCAGGGAATTTAAGACAGACTGACTATGAGCAACAAGGTCTCCAACCTTGTTGGCCAAACACATGAGCGTTTGTCAACATTAGCGTTTTGCGGCTCATGGTACTGCGGTGCGTTCTAAAATTAGCACACACGTCATTATACATACACAAACAGTTTGTGGTTGTAAAAAAAGGCTGGAGTTTCGGTGATTATAGGCTCCAAAACCACTGAAATAGGTTTAGGGCAAAACACTTCCTGGTAAGTTGTTAAAAGAAGTTCCGAGGATGATGAGCCACGTAAGTTACAAAAAGCAATGTGAGTTACGAAAAACAATGTAAGTTACAAAATATAACATAATGTACGTAAACAATGTAAGTTACGAAAACAATGTGAGTTACATAAACAAGGTATGTTACATAAACAAACGTAAGTTTATATAAAAAGTAATCTACTTTTGTTTTCACATGGGTCACAAACCCCATTCTCCTGGGTGAAAGTCCACCATTTGTCCGACCCATCCACCTCCCCTTCCTCCCGCGCTTCCGCCATTTAAACTCTGCATCACTGTCTCGATCATTACTACTGCGTCCGCAAGATAGCGACGGAGGACATTCTACATATGAGTCGTATTCTGCTGCATGTACAAACACCTTATATGGACATTTTTGAGGTCACAAGCAACTCTCCTATGAGAGTTGCTTGTGACTTTAGCAAGTGCATTCATGGACTTTTCTTTGGCATTAACAGTGAAGGAAAAGGAATATGTACCCATATCATCCTAATCTGTTTAGCCATTGTTATTTCTAATAAAAAAATACTATTGCAACGTCAAGGAAACAAGACCTGCGGCAACAGCAAAATTGGAGACTGAGCTCGAGATAAGAAGCGTTATTGTGTTTACTGTATTTAAAGGCTGGTTTGAGCATGATGCAGCAAAAAAGCAGAAAGCTATTTAAATGGCTACATCTGTTGTAAGCTCCCCAGGCCACTGTGTGTAGACAGGCACAGTCAGGGGACTTGGTATGTGCTTGAATTCCACCGTTGACTGCTGCTTTAGTGCTTACCTACTGCATACATTTGTGAGTGGCACACTGTGCAATTTGTGGATGTGTTTGTGTTATTTTTGATCTGTGCTTCCATTTAAGTGACCTAGAAATGCATCTGTTGCTGCACAGTATTTTATTACAGGGAATATAACGGGAGGAAGCAGTGTTGCCAAGGGTTGCCATCGGGGACGGGGGGTAGTGGGGGTGGGTACGTAAAGGTCTGTGGTAAATATTAATCATTATTTCCCATATTCCCCAAAGAAAATGTATTCACAGCGGGTTCACCAATTCATTCTTTTTATGTGAAGAGCAGGATAATAGATTTTTGTAATTAGACAGGAGCACATGATTTTCTTTCCATCAAACAGATCAGGTTGTTAATTGAATTACAGCTCCTTCTTCCTTATGGGTTGATTTTTTCCCTTTTTTTCCACCAGGATCTCATCTAAATTATCTGCAAGATATTAATTGATGTAATTTACTACTTCAAAAGACAGCCTCGTTTTATCATGGCAATACAGTTGCTGTCTATCTTCTTTTTTTTAAAGGAAAAAAACACATTAATTTAAATTCCCTTGCCACCTCAACTACAGAAACTCTATTTTTCTGTCTTCAATCTATCGTTCACAAACATGGACGTGGTGGATTACATTTTAATGATTTAATGGATTGCATAATAAAAAGCTGCTCATGTCTCGAGCAATATCTCTAAATGTGTTTAAAATGCATGTGGCATAGACTGTTACTTCCAATTATCCCTCTTCCGCTGTACTTTAGAGACACACACATGCACACACACACAGCTCTACATATATCTTAACATGGTAATGAGAATATTGCTATTATGGCATGGGTCATGTGTTATGTTAATTAGATTTAGTTCATAGTTACAAATGCGGCTAATGGATGTGTGCAGGTTATTGTTTCTGTTGCCAGTGATACCAGTTAATAATATGACTACACTAATGACATCCTTGCTTATCACATATGCAGAATATTCATTCTGAGGTGAACATAGAAAGCCAACACTCAAATACAGCCAAAGTCTATTTCACATGTAAGATGCTTTCGGAATTTGCTGCCCACGGACTTGGTTTTAAGCTTTGTGCTATTGTTATGTGTTGTGTTTTTGATTTCCATATCCATATTGTTGACTCCAGCTGCATTTGTGCAGATGATACACCGCACTTTTGCTGTCTTCATCAAGCCACGAGTGGCTGAATTTAAAGTGAATGTGACGCAGATGGGAAACCAGGTTTTCTATAGTTCAAAATTGGATTGCACAGAAGGAACCCTCAGTGGAAACAGCTTGTAAAAGGGCAAGGACTTTCAAAAAAATACCTGGCAGGTGATTGGATGAACTATCACGTTTTCAATACCACCTATAATGACAAAAATGAGCATTCGTCGAAATGAGCGTTTCGCGGCTAACGGTACTGTGGATCATACATACACTTAGAGTTTGCGGTTGTGAAAAAGGCTGCAGTTTATGTGAATTTAGGCTACAAAACCACTGACCTAGGTTTAGAGCAAAAAACATCCTGGTATGGCGTTAAAAAAGACAGTTAAACAGTAACTAAATGTATGTAAATGCCAGAAGTTAAGTAGTTATGAGGGTGACTTGATCCATAAATTACATAAAAAACACAATTTACGTTAAAAAAAACCCCGTACAAAACGTTAAAAGTAATTTACTTTTTATCCCGTTTTCACACGGGATACAAACCCTATTCCTCTATGTAAAAGTATTCCATTTGTTCACTGTTCTTTGCTCTCTTTCAATGAAGAAATACTCTCCAGTTCTGATACAACTGATGCTATTGTGTCATCCACGCTAACCTTGTTGGGAGCCGCCATTGTTGTATGAATGAGCAGTTGCCTGAAGCCTAACATGACGAATGTGCAATCTTGTGATACTGCCCTCTCAAAGGATTTTAAGATATCATGAGAATCCAGCTCTTGTCCAAGGTTAGTGGAATGTCAGACCTGTAGAGGAATTGAGTTGAGCTGCTTCTCTAAGTGAGGATGAGATGGACAGAACAAAAGGTAAATCAACAGCTTTCATGCGGGAGCGGTACTAAATTGCTGTCATGGAGAGGAAGCTGAGGTTGGGGCGAAGCTCTCACTTTACCAATCAATCCATACAATCCAATGCACTCTTGTGATGAGCGTTGAGTAGTGACTGAAAGGATGAAATTACAAGTAAAGTGGCCGAAATAACCATGCTTCAGCGGGTGCCACGGTATCTTAGTGACCAAGTGAGGATCCTGGATGTGTGATGAACTCAGAGAAGAGCTCTTCTGCCACAATTTAAAGTTGATATGAGCCAGCTGAAGTGGTGTACTCTGAATGACTTAAGGTTCAATCCCTTTAGCTGTAGAAGACAACCCTGTCCTGATGGATAAATTGAATATCATCCAGCTCAGGAAGTAGAGGTGGAGGATTTTTTAACCCTCTGAACCTAGAAGAGTTTCAGGGAATTGTTTTGCTTCTGTCACATTTTACTCACTGTGGCCTTATTTTTCACTTCAATATACAAGCCCTGCATCTCTATGGAAACAGCACAATCCTGGCTAGAAGTAGAGAACTAAAAACATGCTTTTTTGTGTGTGCAGTAGAATATTGTTAAGATGCCACAAATCATAAAAAAAGGAAAACCCAACAAAAATGGAAATTAAATGAAATCTAGATAGACAACATTTTTAAATGCCCACAAGTGTTACTGATAAAAAAAGATTGGGGCTCCAAATGCTATACATATTGAACTGTAGATAAAGTGATTTTAATGAAATATCACTGGTTTAAGGTTAAATTGTGTTACTTTTTCTGATGGAAGCATGCATATCATATGATCTCTTTAAGGACAGTCAAAATGTGAAAATCTGACAACTAATGCCTGTTTTTACAGCTTGTATCTATGATAAATGGTGCCATTTCTGCTTCATAAACAGGCTAGTGGGTTTAGTGGTTGAGAACGCTAAGCTCTGTTTCTTGGTGTACTGATACGAGCGTGAAAATATATGGGTGAACATTGAGATTGAATGAAAGATGACTGTTTATTCTCCTGGCTGACTTTCCAACATGTCATGCATCACAGCAACAATGAAAAGTGTCAGATAGAATGATTTATATGCACTAAAGGATTTTTCCCTTGTAGCCATTGGCACTAATGGACAAACCCATCTCCAGGGTGAGCAAAGGTGGGGTTGCTTTTGTTGCTATTTTTAATGTAGAGCAAAAAGAAAGTCTCACCAGTCAGGTACGTGCTTCCAAACAGAGAATTGTAGTCTCTCTCTGTCTTATGTAGGTCTCAGAGCAATTTATAAAGCTTTACTATTAGCAGCAACAAGCCTGATCTTGGATCAGTGTCGACAGTGCTTAGTGTGGCTGATCTAGTTCATCATTCAGGATACAAACTGATCCTTTCTCAGCAGCCTGTGGGGCTTAGTGCCAGCTTCAGGCATAGCTCGGCAGCAGTGGACCCAGGTGCAAGGATGTTTTGTGTGCCCATCTCATACCACCTCCCCCCACCCCACTCCACTGCCCACTTCACATAGGGAGGCAGGCTGATTTTCTTTTGGCTAGGGCTCCCTGTGGGGTCTCACAGGGATCATGTGAACAGAAACAGCTGAACTGTGGTGCCGCATTTCCATGATATCTCAATCGCTGGTGGAAGCCAAGGGGAGAATACGGTGCAAATCACACGCTGATAGTAAGGCAAGGCTAATTCAGAGATTAGAGAGGACAGACTTGTGCACTGCAAGGTGACCGCTTGAAATCCCCGATCCAGCTAAGAAAACCATGTTGAAGCAATCAGCCTGCTGTGTGACTGCACTCAGTGGCTTGTAGTGGGTGAAAGTAAAATGTCTTAAACTGTAGAGATCGTACAACTCTACCTGTCCTTTGCTCGTGTTTGTGCTCTGCACTCTTGTGTTTGCAGTTAATAGACCTCAGAAATGACTTCTCTTTGCTCTCTCGCGCTGCCTCCTTCATGCTCTTTCAACGGTATCTCCTCCTCCATCACACACTCACTTGGATCAGCTTGAAAACACTTCCCTCCCACCATCTCCCTTCACACACAAAATGATGCTTCCTTTTTCTGGCAGTATATAGGGAGATAAACACATACATGGAAGTTTGCAAGCTTATTGGTCTATTTCCACTATGCTACATCAAGGTGCATCTGTGGCAAGTGTCACTTTAAAGGTGGCTGTCCTATGGTGTGTGTGTGAAGGAGATCAAAGAGCTGTGTGTCTGTGTGTGTGTACATGTGTGTCTGTGTGTGTGTGTGTGTGTGTGTACAGAGGTGGCGACAGCTTGTCTTAAAGGAACTGAACGATTTTCTGGATCGTTAAAAATGACAGATACTGTTTAACTGTTGTGTACAAACACACACACACACACACACACACACACACAACCAGGTTTCATCCTCTTGACACTGACAGCTGTTCATCCTCACATCCATGCAAACACACACCTGGGAAAACATGAGTTTCATCAGGCTGACAGCTACTGAACCTGTTTGACCAGCAGGGGTCCTTGTACACTTTCCCCCTCCCCTCCGTCTTTCACTCTCTCCTCTCAACATCTCCTTTCCTGCTTTTCATCTTCCCCTTTTTTCTTTCCATTTCCTCTATCCTCACAACTCTCTTCTCTTCATCTTTCTCGCCTCTTCTCTCCCACCGACTGATTTCCTTCTGCTCACATGTTCGCCCAACATATTCATTCTGAAATCTGCCAAAAATCATTGTTATGTTATTATATCTGCCAATGCAATACACTGCAAGCCGATAGCCTGATTATATTGGTAACATATACAGTAAGTGACTGCAAGATAAGGCTTTGCTCACTAACTTTGAGATAGTCTATGTACTTAACTTCTGGTCATATTTTAATAATCAAGTAAGCATTAACGATTGACAAGATAGCCACTGTTAATGGCTGTAATTGTAGTTTTATCATTGAATAACATTTTAGAACATGGGCTACATGGTGGCAAAGTGGTTCACAGCAAGAGGGTCACATGTTTGAATCTGGCTTGCAGCTCTTCTGTGTGGAATTTGCATGTTCTCCCTGTGTCAGCAGTGGGTTCCTCCCACAGTCCAAAGACATGCAGCTTAGGTTTAATTGGTGACTGAATTGCCTGTAGGTGTGAATGAGAGCGTGAATTGCTGTCTGTTAGTCTGGCGATAGTCCAGGGTGTACCCCGCCTCTCACCCCATGTCAGCTAGGATCAGGATCATCCACCCATGACCTTAGTTTGGATGAGTTTAGAACGAAATTAATGAATTAATGTGTGACCTTTAGCCTTGAATTTCCTATTTTTAAAATGTTCTGAAAATGGGAATTAAGGTATATTTTCATCAGCTGATGTGGAGCGATAAATCGAGGCTAGAGAGTAGTTTTGGCAGAAGTTGGTGCTGTAGAGTACTCATAGCTTTCATCTGCCTGTGAACAGAGTAGAAGAAGTAAATGTTTGAAATCATGAACAAAACAGGTCATATTGGAGAGTGGTCTCCCCTGAAAAACGACAATATAGGGTGTTTGTACAGGAAGCAAATCATAACTCATATTAACACGAGGCTGACGTAGCAATGCAGTGTGAGGTGGATGGCTGGAACAGATGTCCGACATTCACCAGGAGAACAGGCTTTGTGTCCCATTTGAAAACAAAAGTAGACAACTTTTTATGTTACTTCTGTGGCTCATGTCACCCTCGTAACTACTTCACTGTTGGCATGAACATACATTTATTTACTGTTTAAACTTTTATAAATACCAGGAAGTGTTTTATCCTAAACCTAGGTCAGTGGTTTTGTAGCCTAAATTCACAGAAACTTTGATAACTGTAAATGGTATGTGTATGTATAATGAAGTGTGTGCTATTTTTAGAATGATCCACAGTACTGTGAGCCGTAAAACGCTCATTTGTGTTGTTATGCGTGGTATTGATCAACGGTATATTTTGTCATTCCGGTTGGCCATCTAAAAAAATAAAAAGAGGTTTTCAGGAATGTGTTTCAATCAGGCAAGTTTTGATCAGCGGACACAACAGCTGATCAGTCAGGTCAGTCAAATATTTACTTTGTCGGAACTCATTCGGCAAAGGTGTTTTCATATAGAAGAAGAAGAAGAAGATTACTTTATTAATCCCTCAATGGGGAAATTCAACCTCTGCATTTAACCCATCCTTTTTTACACACTAGTGAACACACAATGCAAGGAGCAGTGGGCAGCACATTACTGCGCCCGGGGAGTTGTGCAGGGGGGTTAGGTGCCTTGCTCAAGGGCACTTCAGTCCTAGACCTGTCAGTACCGGGACTGGGCCACAGACTGCCCAATACATAGTGCATCAACTTTTTTCCCAGCAAAAACCTCTGCAAGTTAGCCCACAAACTACAAATGAGTTTTATCGAATTAGGAAAATATTGTCAGAAGCCTGAGACAGACAGCGCCACATGAAGGCGAGAAGAGAGACAGAAGAAGCAGCGAGAGGCAACATCGATGGGATGAACGGATAAAAGCAGCCCCCTGGGGACGAAGCTCCCTGTGACGGACAGGAAAGTCAACTTGCTCGACTGAGAAATGGGAAACACAGAACGGCAGGGGGAGAAATGGAAATCAGACCAACAAAAGGGAGGATCCCCTTTGAGAGAGAGAGGAACAGGAAGGTTGGAGCGAGAAGAGAAACGCAGGAACAGAAAATAAATATGTATAGGCCTGTATAGCGAATGACAGTACAGATTTAAAGCTCTTTATGTGAACACTGATGTTGCGGGCTCTCAGCACACCAGTCTGCAGTTGTTTATGTGGCCTGTCTTTTGTAACAGAGCTCTGTATTTCCTTTACATGAGGCTCCTGAACTCTGCGTAGCCTCAACAGTGCACACCATAAATCCCTTAACAGTCACACTGCAGAAAGCATTAAACATGAGTGCACAAACAAATGAGTAAACAGAGATTGGCTCTTAGTGCTCCTCCTGAGCACCTAATAATGATAATACTGATTAGTAGGTAATAAAAGATATACAGCACAAGGCCATTACTGGAGTTACGTCCCCAGGGAGAATACAGAGGAAAGATCAGAGATCACATCCTGTCTAACACAAACTACAGAGGGATTATAGTCCTGGTTATTCTTTCATGAGAGAAATAAAAGAGGCCTGCTCCGAAATTTGAACCAGCAGAGAAATAAATAAACTGAGGGCGGCGAGAGAAGCCAGAAACAGAGAGAGTGAGAGTGATTCCAGAGGGCATGTGATGAGTATTGTGCAGTTATAGCAGTAATCGATATCCAGCGGAAACTGATCAGCAAGACCAAGAGATGAGGAATATAAATGAGGAGGTGGAAGGACAGAGGGCTGGAGGAGGGAGTGATGCTGAAGTGGCTGCTTTAAAGCAGATTCCTCTTCTCTCTTTGTCGTTGTTATTCCATTTAATTCAGCTCGAGTACACTTCTTTTTATCCTATTTCTCCTTTTTCCCACCCCCTACTTTGCCGGATTCTTCCTCCAGCCTGTGATTTCTTCACTCCCTCCATTCACCGAGTGGTGTGATGGTGTTCATTTTGCTAACAGTGAGAAGCTATATTGCATTGGTGGGTAAATGGGTGCCCTCCAGCACTGAGTTGTACGACAGAGTGGTTGCAAATGGAAGACACTGAAGCTCAGTGTGTTCCTGTCCCGAGGCTGATCTCACGTACTGCTCTAACTACTGCCACTAAAACTGAGAGGCATATAGATACTGCAGTGCCACACATGCAGATATAAAACTGTACACAAAGCAGTATATAGTATTGTGCAGATATAGTTGAAAAAAAGTGTGTTTTTTACAGTTATTCAAAAGATATCTGACATGATAATCTATCACGTTGAGGTTTTGGAGACATTTTGCACAGTCTGTTCCATATAAAAGTATACTTATGTCCTTAATGGATGCTTTCAAACAGCTTGTGTCAAAGTGTACGTACAGTGGTCGCCATTAAGTCCCCAGCTATCCTCCATTAGTGCTGCACTGGCAAAGCAGTCTCCTCTTTTCCAAATATTGTAGACTGAGCTCTGAAGAGAAAATTGGAGCACAAACTTTTATCTTTCAAAGGCTATATCATTATAATGAGGCATTAAATGCATGCTGTTTGTACGAAAGAGCGGGGCCGGGAATTCGGCTTTGAGTATAGGACAATCTGTTAAAACACTCACTGGGAAACTTTAATCTGTCTTCCTGATGCTCCAGCATTAACCCTGAAACTGCCCTTTTGTACATGATGTGTGAAAAACACTTACAGGATAAGTCAATGCAAACAAGACAAGAAAACCAGCCCATATCAAGTTAGAGTGCATAAAAACGAGTAGAGATATAGAAACGCTCACATTATGGAGGAATAAACCGAGTCACACGCAGGATTTAAAATTAAAGCCGTGACTTTCCTTCAGCCGAGGAAGTTACTCATGTTGCATGCTGAGTAGGGTCATGAAACAGTGTGTCAGTGCAACTGTGAGAAATGCGTGCTGGTGATGTGCTTTGTAAGTATGCGTGTGAGTGTGTGTGCGTTGAGCCACATGAGACATCCGCCGCCAATGATGCCATGTCATGAGTTATTTCTAGGCCTGACAACCAAGAGATGATTTCGGTTCTTGCCCAGCTCCGAGATGAAACAACTGTCTGAACATCTGAACATAAAAAACCCCTCAGATGATCATTTTTGAAGGCTTTCTATTCATGTCATTCCCTCTTTTCTCTTTGTTCCTGTGGCTTGGAGAAAATCAAGATTACAACAGTGTTTCTAATAACCTATTAACCATTCATTACAATATCACAGCGTCTGCCTCAGAGTATAGTGCTAATTAGCAGCTGTTTACACATTGAACTCGAAAAAATCCTTAACTTTGACGCGGTTGGAGGTAAATTGGCGTAATCTTATGTTTATAAATGTTTATCTTAACTCACATTGAAATTGACTGAGTGGAGATATAGCACAGTATGGGGGCACTAGGAAAGATTTATTGGTCGTTTTTTCTTTAAGTAAGGCTATAGCTTTTTCATTCGACATAAGCAATTTATAAATATGTCTACAAAGTAGGCAGAAGTGGAATTTTGCAGACTTTTAAGTCAGTTCTTTCATAAATTATCAAATCAAAGTCAACAAAAAAGTATAATAATTCTATAGAAACAGTTTTTATCTCAACAAAATGGGTAGTCATTGGAAGCAGTTTGTTTATTTTGCTGCTAAAATTGGGCTTCATTGGTCTGAGTTAATCCCTGGTTTCGTTAGTGTCCCTCCATTGCAGCTCAACAGTGAAACAGTGGCTTTGATAACACACAAAATGAGTGTGAGAATGCCCTCTAGGTTCCCTGAGATAAACACTCCCGGCTTCTGTCAGACTTAATAATGGCCTATCAGTGAGTACCAATCAGGTTGGAGCATTTTGGGGACAGAGGTAGCTCTGAGATAGTTCACGAGCAGGTGTTCAAGAGCAGAGTGCAGGACTTTTTTTTAGCTTTTTTAGTTGCTCAGTTTGAAGAGATATTTAGAGCTTTAAGAAGCTGCTGTTTGCTGATATGCAGCTATGTATCAGTGCCAAGTCCCTTTCTATCAGTAACTGTATGAATTAGTGAATGATAAGCGATAGTCCAGTCATGCACTGTATGTTAAAGTAAAGTTGTCTTTTTATCTGCTTTAAATCTGATTGTTTAGATATATGTATGATATCACTAGTTGTGGGTTGCTTAGTTTAGAGTGCATTTACTTTAGACTGAATATGTGTGGTTTAACTTTAATTATCTGTTTCTTTCAACAAGTTCTCCAACTTAAACGGCACAGTAGGTCGTGTGTCAGTATGGCACATAGGTACATTTGGCCCCTCGCGTTTCATTGCAAATATGTACAAATCGCAGCTCACGGTACAACGGGAAGTTCTAAAAATAGCACACGCGTACGGTCCGCGGTTATAAAAAAGGCTTAGTTTCTGTGGATTTATTTGTAAAACCACTAGGTTTAGGGCAAAAAATGTCATGATTAAAGACAAGGGTCACATGACTACCGTAAGTTATGTAAAAAATTTAATTTACGTTCAAAAACGTGATTCACATAACTTATTATGGTTTACTTTTGTTTTCACACGAGGCATGTACCCCGCTCTGAAGGCGAAAATCCGCCTTTTCAAATTTGCTTCGCCGTCAATCACTACTACGTCAGTAAGATGTTGGTGGACTCATTGCAGTGGTTGGTGAAATACATCAATATCGCTTGTTTTTTTGCTGCCTGTACACACAACCTATGTTGATGTTTATGTTGGGATTATTTGTAATGAACCTAGAGTTGGGCAGTTCTGGTTCTTTTGCTTAAGATAGAAATGGTGAACCTTTCCTTTAGTGACTGACAAATGAAAAACTATAGGGGCTGCTTTATAGGAATATTGGATTTTTATTAGATTTTTTCCCTCAACATGATGATGTGCTATTATTGGCTGGCTGTCATTCAATAAGAATTCCTCATTTGATTGTGATTTTATCCATATCAACCAACACTCACAGTGTGTCACACGTTCTTTTTTTCTTCAGTATATTGTCACTTTTTGTAATATTTCCTTGCTTCGGCTTATTAGCATCAGTCAGCACATCAGCGTGCTCACCTTTGTTTTTGCTGTGTCTGCAATGCAACATTTGCTACTCTGGAATTTGTTGAGCTTAAGGGCAGTGGCAATATTTCTTCCAGCAAACACTTCCAGCAGCAGATTCTTTGATGAGAAACATTGTCAAAAAGTGTTTACTTTCCCCCCTTTTTATAGCATGTGTCTTCAGCGCTTGGATAGCTTTGCTTGCATATTATTTACTCCTCACAGTAGGTGTAGTGGCAGGGAAAAGGAGCTTAGACTCAGGTGGCAGATTGGCAATATTGCAGTCGAAGTCATGAGGGATAACTCACTACACCCTGACAGAGTAGCGGGGGTGGCCATGACTCAAGATTGAAATAATCTTATTGTAACGAGAGAAGAAGTGTTTGTCAATAAGTAATTTTCTTTTCAATCTTTGAAGATTAAGCTCATATTACTTGATGTTCTTCTCTCTGAATAGATGGGATGACCCGATTACAGGCGAGAGTGAGGAAGGCACAGGAAAGATGAGGCTGAGAGGGTGAAGAAAAGGAAGAGAGAGACATATTAGTATTCACACATTGTTTACTCTGTGACTCACTATAAACTCGACATACTTAGCATGGTAGCATAATCCCACGGGATGTGTCAAAGGACAATGGCAACCAGTTTGCCAGATTCTTTTTGGCAGCAAATCAATTGCTAGGTGAATAATATTTAAATAGTGCAATTTCTGAAAGGGAAAGCTTATAGCTTGTGACCAGTGGAGCCCATTAATGGAGTTGGAGCCAAAGAAAATATGTGTATGCTTGGAATCAGATAAGCACCATTAGAAGACATTGAGACAGTTTTTTTTACCTTCTGCACAGCAGCTGGATACACAAAGTGCCTGAATGAATTTTGAACATGTGCGAGAGGACGCGTATATACATATTAGACGTATTACATGCATGGCAGGCTGTGTGCATCACTGTGGGTGAGTGTGTGTGGGCGCCGTATTGGGAATATATCATGCAAAGCCAATGTATTATTTAAGCAGTGTAGCGATGGTGTGTGTTTTCTGAGCAGAGTGGAAGATGAAGCTACTCTAGCAGGCTGCTTCATCTCACACATGCAGCTGTGTTCACTCTCTAAACATACACACACACACACACAAACGCAAGAGTAGCTGTGGAGGCTCAGCAGGAGTGCTGTCAGCCCGACAGTTTGATTAATTATTTTTCTCCCGCTTCCCATCCTATCCTTCTCCTCCTCCTCCTCCTCTCTGTCTCTCTCCCAGCCAGGTGTGGCCTAAACTGACAATGTTGCTCAGTGCAAATCAGCTGTTTGCCATACTCAGGGTTAAAGCTGATCCTGTTAAGCTGTTTACATGCACCTTTAAAACCCGACGACTGACTATGGCGGTGACTAAACCTGTGAACATCTGCGAATGTCAGTGCACCTGTGGTGAGCCACGAGAATGAAACCCTACTGAGAATTTTTCACTGACTTTAAAAGTCGAATAGAAGAGAAAATAAATGATTATTCACACAATGATATCAACAGTAAGTACTTCAGGAAATAAGCCCCTGATATAACATAAAGAAAACAGCAATTAGGTTAAAATATCTTGCTTTTATAAAGTGATTTGGGAGTTAGAAAACATTTAGTATATTCAATAATGAGCTCATATCTAAAGAAGGGAGCGTGACTGTGAACGGTTTCTTTCTTTCTTTGCATTTTCCTAGAAGTTCACTGGAAAATATTATGTTAAATATGCATGCTAGATGTGCCACTAATGCTAAACGTTGTCATGCTACCATATGTCGTGTGTAATGTTTCTGCAAAGAAAGGTTTTAAGCCTCTTTACATGCCTGCTTTTTGTGCTTATGGTGTGAAAATTAAGATGATATAACCGTCACATTGTTGGACTGGAAAAAGCAGCTCTCAGCTAAATCCCTCACATGTGCTTGTCATGATTTAAATATGCTCTGGGGGTGACTATTTAATGGCTCCAGAGGCTAAGAGAGAGAGAAGCCATTTAAGTCATCAATCACAAAAATAGGCACTCATGAGTTGGCAGATCTCACAAGGATTATGTCAAAGAACTCACATTATTTGAGAAAGATTCATTTGGTATGAATGTTTAACTCCCCAGCCTCTGAGGCCTCAGGCATTTCATATCTTTTGAACTTCAAATCTACAAATGTTGACCTACAGGCGAGGTCAAGGGATCCCTAAAGTCATTAGAATTCATCATTTTGGCACTACAGATTTATGTGCCAAAGTTTATTACCATCTATTCAATAGTTGAGATGCTGTGTTTCAGCCTGTTAAAGTTAACAGTGGTGCCTCGAGCATGGCAAAGAATGCTGAAGAATAATCAGCAGTTGGCATCATTGGCATCTGTTTCTAATAAAGCTGTTAGCTAAACCTGTCTGTCTGAGCAGGTACATTGATCCTGGGATTATTTGGTCTGAGGTCATTTTGATGAGACAAGGATTAGATTAACTATTGTCTGATCTGATTAGCGTATTGATGCTGCAAAGATCTTGTTAGTGTTGTTAATTGAATTACTCCTGATAAGAGTGTAAGGTAACCTTTTGTTTCCAATACATTGTTTAACGTTTAAAGCCGTCAATGGGGGTTCTTGTTTTACACATTTTTTAACTTTTGGGTAAATTTTCGACAGGACCTTTTTTTCTTTTTGAGTTTGTTTTGGTCAAATTCCAGAGTTCTTAATGAGGAGATAAAATGTTCACAAATAATACCCTGGAGAACATGGTTGCAAACATGTTTTCAAAGCCTTGCCAATTTCTCATCATGTATTGATTTTAGTCTTTTAGGAGTATAAAATACAAGGTAGTCCTTGTTAAATTCATCTCTAAAGAAGTCAGTTGCAATAGTTCAGACACTTGTTTTGGTGTTAGCATTGTGGGAAATATATATATATCTTTTAATCCTTCTTGTGAATTTAAAATTATGATCATTGGTCCATGCATGCTTGATTAAAAAACAAATTCAGACTGGTTGGAGAGATGCATAGGATCACTTCATTAGGACAGCTTGCTGCACCACAGGCCAACTGGCATCCAGTCAACACACACACACACACGCACACACACACACACACACACACACACACACACACACACACACACACACACACACACACACACACACATGCACGCACAGACACACGCTCTTTCTCTGTGTTTCTATCTTTCTCATACATACTTTTGAGGCTGCCAACACTGTGTAACCACTGGTTGCTAGAATAAATTGTCACAGTGATCGAGTGGAAAGGGGCCGGGAAAAAAATGAAGAAAGGAGAAGAAAATGAAGATGAATGGCGAGGAATGGATAGAGGAAACAGGAAGTTGGAGCAGTGAGAAAAAATAAGGTTAATGAGGAATAAGCTG
Organism: Centropristis striata; assembly: GCF_030273125.1. Taxonomy (NCBI): domain Eukaryota; kingdom Metazoa; phylum Chordata; class Actinopteri; order Perciformes; family Serranidae; genus Centropristis; species Centropristis striata. Next base: position 36,374,054 of record NC_081520.1, on the reverse strand, counting down.
AAAAAGTGACGGCAGAGTGTGAAAAAGGGAGCGTGGTGAAATACTGAAAGGGTGTAGTGGTTCTGTATGTGTGTGTGTGTGTGTGTGTTTGCCCTCGGGGAGGCCTCAGGATGACACTAGAGTGCCTTATGTGGAGCAACCCTGCCTCTCTGTCTTCTTTTTTCTGTGTCCTTATTTGTATGTGTGTCTATCATTCCCTCCCTCTAATCCTACTATACTGTCTTACATACTGTTTTCGGTTATTATTCCGTGTTAACCTGTAGCTTTTGTTTTCCATTTCACCTGCGAAGCCCTTCAGGGAACGCTGCTTTGTGTTTTTGCCTTGCTGAGATGGCCGTGGCACCACTTAGCCCCAAAGTTAAAAGGTGACCGGTGGTGCCGTTTTCTGCTGCTGCAACTTTACAGACTAGTTAAATCTCCATCCACCAACCACTCCACTCGCAATCACTCGTACTTGAACTATTACTGCTGAAAGTGTTCACTCGACTGTCTGTGGCTGGCTGCTTGTAGAGTTGACTCAGTGCACACTTGTATTTCCAACTGTTAATAGACAAAGTGTTACAACAGTGGTAGAGTAGGGCTGTGATGGGTCCTCAGCATACAATACAGCTCGCGCTAATGTTGCCTTTGTAATTATAGTTATGAAAAGTGTTATTTTTGTCTGACTGTAATTTATTTTAAACAGCAGGCGTAGCCCGGCTGAATTAAAAGGCAGTGATTAGCATTGCAATAATACAATACGAAAGTTTATGCAATGTGAATTTTATTTTGTCAATCTTTTTGACAAAAAGTAATGTAGCTAAGCTAACTTCAAAACTTAACCACTAAGATCACTGGGCCCCAAAGAAGCTATAAAACCAAACTGCCAACATAGATTTTCTGGCAGAACAAAAACAGCAAAACTTCAGGAGTCCAGAAATGAAAATATGACATAAAATGAGAAGCCAGCATCTTGGAAAATATTATTTAGTTTTGGTATACAGGGGCTATAGAATGGCATGATGTAGACTGTGTTGTATCAAACATATTTCAGACTAATTTACGTTATTGTGACGTTCAAAAATAATTCATGTACATTATCAGCCACAAAATTATTTTTAAATTGGTGGGGAAAAAAATGCTGGGGCCTAAACGTTGGTGTAGTGGTTAGCACTCCGGCCTGCAGCTCTTCTGTGTGGAGTTTGCATGTTCCTGTGTCTCCCCAGCTTCCTTCACAGTCCAAAAACATGCACTTAGGTTTAATTGGTGACTCTAAATTGTCGTAGGTGTGAATGAGAGTGTGACTGTCTGTCTCTATGTGTCAGCCTTGTGATAGTCTGGAGACCTGTCCAGGGTGTACCCCGCCTCTCGCCCAATGTCAGCTGGGAGTGTGGATAAGCGGTTGATCCTTTATCAGGCAAAGAACTATATTTGGTAACTTCAGGTAATATTTAGAGAAAAAAGTTGCAAATTTACTAGATTAAAGTGGCAAATCTACAAGAAAAAAAGTTGCAGATTTAAGAGATTTAAAGTGACAAATCTGCGCGAAAAAAGTCACAGATTTACGAGAAAAAAGTGGGTAAAAAGACACTTTTTTCTCCCAGATTCACCACTTTAAATCTCATAAATCTAGGCATTTTTTTCTCATTGATTTGCCACTTTAATCTCGTAAACTTTTTTCTCAAAATATTATTTTCGTTTTTGTTTTTTTACACATTCTGGCTGTATGTAATATCCTCCAATATTCTCTAGGGTTGAAAATTGGAATTTGAAAGTATTTCAATGACCCTTAAGGGTTAAGGATAATGAATGAATGAAAAAACATGTTGTGGTTGTAGGGCCCCAGTTTCAATCCCTGTCTGTCTAGACTCACATGTAGCAATGGCAGACAATGCTTCAAATCTGGATGTTGCAGCAAAAACGCTATAAATTCTAAAAACTGGATGCTTGACACACATCTCAAAAGATCTATCCAAACACCAGAGCTTCAAGGTGGACAGAGAAGATTAGTGCCAATTCAGTTTGTTTTTACTGCACAATATGATGTCAAAGTTGACCTTTGACCTACTGGGTATAAAGCGTCATTACTTCAACGCTATATCCTATTTGACATTTGTTTGAAATTGTCCCAACTACCATATTAATTATTGAGGTATGGCCAAAACATACTTTGGAGGTTTGGAGGTTACAGGGAGCTTGACCTTTGACCTCCAAAAGGTAATCAGTTCATCTCTGAGTCCAAGTGGATGTTTGTGCCAGATGCTATCAAATTCCCTACAAGGACCCATACAGTAGCCCTTATAGCAGCATAGAGATTGTAAACAAATTAAAAGTTTGCCAACAGCTTTGCCTCAAACACATACACAGAAACACACACGTAATCACCGGCGTTTCTTGTGGGAGTGAAGCCAAATCTGGAGAGAGTCCATGTTCTTGGTGATTTTTTCATTCATAATTATGTCTCCATCCACCTTGTTATCAAACTTTTCTTAGAGACACGGGAGCTCAGAAAGCTGGATAAAACAACGAGCAGCAGAGAAACATACTAAGACACAAAGTGAAACATAATTAGTTTAGAGTGCTGCTGCAAGGTAGAAATCTGAGGAGGAATGTATAAATTATGGATCATGTTACTGTGAGGTATACTGCTGGATTCTTTGCACACCAGAGACATTATGGCTGAAGTGAATTACATCCACTATAAGTTGGCCCAAAGCCAGTGAAAGTGCACCACTCCTGGAGCTGCTGAGATTGAGATAAAAATACAGATAATAGAAAAAACAGCTTCATGAGATACACTGTCCCTGTCCATGAAAATACAAATCCCCAAACCACGCTGAAGAGAAAAAAAAATCATGTGAAACTTTTCAGAAAAAAGCGGAACCATGGCAACAGTGTCAAAACCATCCAAAACTAAAATTGAAATCAATATTGGAAAAAGAAATTCTAAATGAAAAAGAACTGACCTATTCAGCTGGTAAAAAATGAAATAAAAGAGCTGCTGAAAGCCGCGGTGTACAAAATATGATAAGAGCAAGAATGGCAGCTAATAATTTGTGAAGGGCACGATACAACCACTTATCACTTGATGTTGGAAATTCAAAAGAACACCCTCACATTGTTGTCAGAGCAGTCACTCACGAAACAAAAAGACATCTGTGGTCTAAATCTGGACTCAGAAGCCAATGTTCGCAAGAGGAAATACAACTTGAGTTAATTTTGCCAAACGGGACACTGAGCTGCAAACTCATTCCAGTCAGGAGGATACCTGAATATATAATATAATAAAAGCTTCAGACTGTCGCATATTAAAGAGACACTTCTCGTACTTTTTCACCCTTGTCTCCATATATCAGTTCTCTCTTATGCTCGCTGCAGGAGGATTTCTGTCGGCTCCGTCTGTGTCTCAGGCGAATGCGGATAGGTTTTAAAGCAATTCAAACTTCCATTCCTGGATTCTCGACTGAGCCTCGAGGGGCCACGAGCAGAACGCAGTGGGTGGCAGTCCACCATCGACCAGGAAGAGCTCTTATACAGTCACTTCAGACTCTTTCATTTAACTTGTGGAAAATGTTAAAAGTAAAATAAGGGGTATAGCTGAAATGCTGTGAACGACTGATGATATACTATGGTATGTAAAAGCTGGGGTGAACTCAACAAAACTTTCCGGCAATTAAGCAGCCCCTGCACTCTTAGTGATTCTTTTATTATTTTATTTTTTATACTTCCAGAAGAACCTCAGCTAAATATGACAGCTTTATAAAGCAGGCTTTGCAGCGCTCCAGTTTCTACAGCCCTCCAGTGAACATAAGAGCTGCTTGCTGACCAACTGAGTGCATTGACCTGTGTGCATTGACCCACTGTTCTGTACAGTAAGTACAGACTACAGGCTGATATACGGTACACTCATCACTATTATAAGATGGCACTCGACTGCACAGCTGCTATGTAAACCCTCAATCCATTTCCCACCTTTCTTTCTCCCTGAAATATGTGTTTTCTGACTCTGTTGGTGACTTTGGAAAAAAATAATCTGGGTTAGTTTGACTCCAGGGATCATTTTGAGTCAGGGATCTAAAATGCAACCTAGGAATTCTGGTAGAAAATGTTTAACTAGACTTTAACATTCTCAATTAGTATGGGGTTTAAAATCAGTATGAAAACTGCTGAGGCGGTGAAAGGTTCAGGATGTTTAGCTTTTCATTTAATTTTATTAAGTGAAGGCCTTGCCAGCATTATTAATATTTGCTTTGGACTCTCCCTTTGACTTATTACCCCATTATCTAAAACAATATTCCTACCACTCTCTAGTTTAATAAAGTGCTGCTAAGTAGTTTTGTGGATGCTGAGTCTTTCTATCTAAAGACTGAAAACAAGATTATTCCAACTTTTTGGGCGACCATGTAAAAAGCATCATCTGATCAAATTTTGTATCTGTTTTTAGACACAATCCTCAGATTGATTAATACAGTTTTGAGAACATATAGACTTTATCTGTCTATAATAAATCACATTGTCACAATCATTTCATGGAAAGAGGTAAAAATATGTTATTCCAACTTTATGAGTGACTGTAGTAAGGCTGGGTGATATGGCCAAATTTTTTTTAGTTTGAAATAGGTAATTTAATATCTTGATAACGTATTATATTGTGATATAGAATGTTTTGAGGCAATTCAATATATACATAGTTCATATGAAATAAGCACATGGTAAAACCTATTTTTGAATCAGAAAATGTCATCCAAATGACATAAATATTGCTGTAGTGCAGTTTTTTTTACATTGCCAATATAAACCATGTAGAAAAAACATATATAATAATAATTTCAATATTAGCCTCTCCAGTTTTCCCAAAAATGTCCACCATCCTGCTTTCCCTTTTTTGACCACCCTTTCCACTATTAACCATTTTCGTACAGTCTGTTATATGAATTCAGCAAAGAAGTTTTCCCCTAACATCTACACAAATAAAACAAACTGTTACTCATAATAACATTGCTGAATTCAGCATATGATTGTTTGGCTTCAATTCAGAATTGGTCTGTAAGTTGAGAGCGTGTGGCCTTTAGCCAAGATATAAACTGCATAAGACAAGGCATTCCCCATCTGCCTTGTAGCTTTAAGTTGTGCCGTTGCAATCCAAGAATACTTACATAAGTCCTTCTCTATTATATACATGTCTAGTTGCCCGGCGTCTGATATTAGTAACTTTATGTTTGCTGGCACTCTCAGATGTGGATCTTTTTTTCAAAGAAGCTGAAATATAAACAGATACATCAAATAGGCCTGAAAAGCAGCACAGTATGTGTATGTATAGAATGGCTTCACCGTCACTGTGTTCTTCATTAGCTCTACAATACGCCTTTTTTTTTTTAAGTGGATAACATTATCCACTGCTGTAATTTGAACATGGCTTGAGGCTTAAGAGGTTGCCAGAACTGAATGCAATATTAGTTAGGATAAATTAAATCAAATTGTTGTCTTAATAGTGAGCATCGAATAGAAGTCCAATCCAAAACACACAGAGGTCGCTGTCCTCGGGCCATTTTTGTCTCCACAGCCAACGTCATGGAGTAAATACTGGAGGGTTTCCAGTAAATGGCACTTTTTTGAGGAGCTCCACCCAGCGCATGTAGCGGCTTCTGAGGTGTTTCACAAGCGCTTATGTCTGAATGCTTACGCCCACAATTTTGCAGATGAATCCCCATTATGTGTGCTTATCACAACCCTGAATGTGAGCCTTAGTGAATGCACTTCATTTTTCTACTTTGGCAAAATACGAGGAATCTACGTGTCATGCCAGAAAGCATTCAGTAAATTAATTAAAAGTTGAAAGGGCCATAGAGAAAGAGAGTGACAGAGAAACAGAGATAGAAACAGGCTGCTATAAAAGTAGAGGCATACAAGAGGGGTTGACAGAGGATTACATTTGTCTGGGAATAAAAGGAGGACAAGCAGGTAGCATTTGCCGACAAGCAGTGTTTGCATCTGAGATACAATAAATCGTTGGAGGTTTACATATATCAGATTTTATTGCTAATGACTATTGCAAATAAGCTGTCAGCTGTCAGCAAAACAGGCAACACTTTCTCTAAAATATTCTCACTTTGTTATCACCTATTTCAGTATTTTTGGCATTTCTGACAACCTTTGACAACAGTTCAAGTCTGTCTATTTAAAAGTGAAAAAATACAGAGAGCTGAGGCGGAAAAATCAGAGGCAAACAAGTCGAGCTGACAAGGATAAAAAAGAAAGGGTGTGAAGAGAGGGAGGCTGAAAAACGAACCGGAGACATTAGATGAAACGCTGAAAGACCAAATTCTCCTGTTAAATTGCACAGTAATGAGGTCCGTGGGAAACCAAGTGGTGAGAAATGGACCACAGGATATATGATGTGTCACAGTGACCGCAGCCCACTGCTGCAATATGTGTGTGTATGTGTGGGTAAATGGAAGGGTTTTTTTTATTAGTGAGGGTTGATTGGGTCATATTGCAAAGTTTAGATCAGCCAGCCCCCTCATTACCGCTGCTCAGATACACATACACACACACACACACACACACACACACACACACACATACACACACACACACACACACACACACACACTGGCATGGGGTGGATAAACAGATAAATAAATGACCACTGCACAGTGAAGGAAGGCACTGAGGATCAGGTGGGAGGGGAACAGATATGGAGGTTGGGAGGACATAAATATTAAAAAATAAAGTACAAGAAAAAAGGCAATGAAATGGAGACATAGGGAGAGGGCGAATGAAGCATATCAAAATTACATTTAAATTTGGACAGTAATTGTAGGATGAATTCAGATAGATAAGAAAGTGTGGAATGCACAAATGAGGAGGTAATGGTTAGAGAAGGGAGCGGAGGAATGGAGAGCAGGCAATTTGAGGAGGCAGTGATCAAATGAGGGGAATAGAGTGAGAGGGCGACAAATGTGGAGGAGGGGAAACAGATGGAGGGAGAGATGACCAAATGTGGAGAGTGAAGAATATTGAATAGAGGGGTTGACAGGATGGAAGGAAGGGGAATAATAGTGAGGGCGATGGGAGGCAGACTTAACATCTCAAGGTCAAACTGCTTGTTATTGAATCCGAGGAGTAAAGGCAGTCAACAGTTTGCAATAATGGGTTTGGGTGGGGAAAAAAGGAGAAAACTGTGAGATATGTAGTGAAACTTTCTGGTTCTCAGTCAAGTCAAATGCTGGATCTCACAAACAAACCCCGGACTTCAACCAGTGGAATGGTTACAATCGGAAGTAGTGTTTTTTAAGCCTTTTTTCCTAACCTTAGGAAAGTGTTTTTTTTGCAGCCTGTCCTCCTGTCAAAAACGTCGATATATGTCGTTTGTACAGGCAGCGAAAAATGAGCTATATTTACGAATTTCACCGTCTGCTGTAATGCGGTAGCGGCCATCTTGCTGACGTAGTAGTGATTGACAGCCAATCAAATTTTAAAAAGATGGCTCCCCACAATCAGCTGGAGGCTGGGGTGGTGGATAGGTTAAACAAGCAATGGACTTTCATCCGGGAGAGCGTCTGGTGTGAACCATTTTTAACTTAAGTTACGTTCTTTACGTAAGTTAAGTGAATCAGGTTTTTGAGCGAAACTTATGTTTTTTTTACGTAAATTGTGGCAGTCACGTGACCCTTGTAACGACTTAATTTCAAGCATTTTCATACATTTATTTACTGTTTAAACTGTCTTTTATAACGCCTTAACAGAATTTTTTGCCCAAAGCCTAAAGGTCAGTGGTTTTAAAACATAAATCCACATAAAGTGCAGTCTTTTTTTACAACCGCAGGTTGTAGGCTATTTTTAGAATGCTCCGTTAACTTCAATATGTGCTGTGAAGCGCGTGGTGAGGTACGTGCCTATGTGCCGTAATTTGTGGTACTGACACACAACCTCTTCTGCCATATATGTTTGAGGACTTGTTGTTTTTGTGACTGAACCTAATCATTTGAAAACATTAACTATGAGTCAAAACAGGATTTATGATGTTCAAAATGGTGATTGTGAGGTTCAACAGTAGCCATTCATGTGTCAACATTGTGTGGTTGTCTTTATTCAATGTCAACGTCGTTCAATGTCTTCTGTTTATAACTACTACGGAAGTAGTTATTTTGATCTTTTTTCTTAATTAACCAATTCATTTTTATGCCTAAACATAACCAAGTTGTTCTGTTTCACAACGGTAACCATGTGTTTGTTGTGTGGTTAAAAAAAAGCGTCATATTTCGTAAGATATCATATAAAACGCTGTGCTTTAGTTTTCGTAAGACATTATTGAGTCCTAATCTAGATCACAACACCATTTTTAGCTTTGGAAATTAAAGAAAGGCTGCATTCGAAGATCTAACAATAAGATTGCTGTTATGATGTGTTTCTATAGACAGTAAATTGTAATAAATAAATGAAATACAAAATTAAATTATGTCGAATACATTGGCCTCAACTGACTGGAAACTTACAACTAGAGAGTTTCATTTGCATCGTAGTGCTACGGTTCAATAGGTATTCAAGGCACAATCTGCCATGCCTCAGAATTGATAGCACACAGTCACAGAGACACAGATCGTGACCAAGATTTTATTCGACCCATCTTGCACAGTGTGGCACATAGTGAACCTGCAAGATCGCTGTTATCACTCAGTGTGTAGGGGCCTTTAGGTGAAAGAAATTAGGTGGAGGGAGGGAGGAAAAGGACAATGAAGAGGGAGCAAAAGAGAGTGGGAGAGTGCAGAGCTGGGGATATAATTTAAACTTGGTTATCTGGCAAACACTTGGAAAAAATTGTGAAAAATAGAAGGACTGGGGACGAAGGAAAAAACGAAAGATAGGGTAAAGAGTGTGAAGGGGAATGAGGAAATTGAGATGAAAAGATGCAGAAGACAAAAGGAGTATGATATATGACTGTATTGATAGCTAAATTGATAACATATTGATGGAATGATGGACAGACGGTGAAAGAGGGATAGAGAGACAGAGAAAGAGACAGGTGGGGGTGTTGTGTGGAGGCTGGGGAGAAGGCGGTGGGGAGGTCAGTGTTAACTGCTGTGGTCTGGCTTTCTCCCTGAGACCTATCACAACCTATCAACTCACTCTGGTGGAACACACACACTCTCTCACTCACACACACACACAATGCAGTGCCTACCCGGTGATGTGGACAGGCTAAATAGAGAGAAATAGTGGTCCTGTAAGTGGTTGGGAGATGGAGAGAGGGGGGTGCAGAAATTGTTTCAGCTGAGAGAAGCCAGCGCAAGATCACACATACTGTGTGTGTGTGTGAGTGTGTGTGTGTGTGTGTGTGTGTGTGTGTGTGTGTGTTTGGCACATGGGTGCTTTTGTGTGTGTTAGAGGGGAGATGGAATCAATTTGAGAGAAAGGGTAGCGTAACCTTTTGGGTATAGTCTACAACCAGCCTGTGCTTCAATTGTGTGGCTACGTTGATCAAGGTCATGGGCTGGATACCACTAAGTCATTGAGAGAAGCAATTGATGGACACTTACCTAGACTGTAAAAAAAAAAAGAACAATATCTACTCAATAAAATTGAGGCAACAGATTGCAAGCAATATTATTCATTAAATCTAACTACGTTACAAGTTCAGTTAATGACAACTTAACAGCAAGTGCCTGTCAATTAAAAATGGACTAATTCTATTGTGTTGGATTCATTCAAAATTCTCTTGATTTAGAATTAAATACATATAAAGATTATATTTAATGTGATCAAAATAAGTAGAATCTATCTCAAACATTTTCATATTAAAGTTACTTAAACAACTGCCTCAAAATCAAGGACACATTTATATTTAATACATTTTATCAAATATAATAAGTAAAATGAAAGGACTACAGAATAATTTATTACAGTGTATCTAAATCTAAATGCAGTACACTGTTTGCAATTATGTGACTATAATGACGTGCAAAATCTAGATGGAGTGACCTCGTCCTCAAGACCAACTGCTACATAGTGAGTAAGATTAAGCATATCAGGACTCTAGAGTCATATAACTACTTTGTGTATCGTTGGGTCCTTCATCCCGGGACCAAAGTACTATTGGACAACTTACATTGCTTTGGCCGCGTGAGTGAATGTGCTTAAGAATTACAGTCTTTTTATTGCTAACTGCAAAATATAACTCCATACATGCATTGCTGGCATCAGGTTACCAATTAGCCAACTACTGTTTGCTAGCTACTAGATCACCCATTTCCCACAAGTCTGCAATGCCATTAAAAAAACACAGAAAAGCTTGTCACATTGCATGCAATACCAACTCAAAACAGTTTATCACAACACTTGAAAACTTCAGTAACTCTTTGGGTACAAGACAGAATGTTGTTTACTGGCAGCAGTTGACTTCACTCATCAAGAATTTTTTATACTGTTTTTGGAATCAAAAGCAGCTGTTGTTTTTCCCAATTTTAAACATTTTGGGCATTGCAAACGGCAAATACAGTGCCTCATAACCAGCCTCCAGTTTCTGCCCTCCTTGCTGATGTTTGATGTTATGTAAAAAAGCTATTGCAAATGAGATGTCAACTACCGTTTGAAGCCTTGTGTGAAGCAAGATTGAACTAAAAGTCAAAGATCTCTGTGTGCATAGTTGAGCTTGGTTGCATCATTGTTGGTTTTAAAAACATACAGATTTTAAGAAATTGTATTTTTGTGTCCTGTTAGTGCATGGGGGCCAAGTTCTTGAATATCCATAACTTAATAGGTTGAGGTAATTAATTAAGCTAGTTTTTTGTTCTTGCATTTCCATAAAGTTAGAAGAAAAAATGGTCAACACAGATGCTGCAGAGACTAAAATATACTGATATTTAGTTCTTCCCATGGATCTGATTCTACAGTTCCCACAATGCAACTCAATGGCATGTTTTATAAGGCACGCCCTGGTAAAAACACCATGTCTCCAACCGTGATGACATCATCTGGGGCATTTCTCAGACCTGACAAAGCTCTTCCCCAGCCACAGGAGATAATGTAGAGCATGGCAGTAGTAATCCTCATGTCAGATGACTCATCATGAGGTATAAAGTTGGGGAGGTTCCCTTTTTAGTATTTTCCCTTTTGCTACCCCACTTTAAACTAGTATACCACGGATACATTCAGACATGCAAATCCACTTTAACCCATAAGAATCCAGACGTATTTATCCTTGAAGAAAAATTATGGGGGATATAACACAGACCAAGTGGAACCACATAGAACACATTTATGATGTTTTTAAAAAAAATAGTACCCCTAAATATCAAAGATCTGTGATGTGGCATACGACTCCATACGATACAATGGGCGTTTAAGGTATTTATGTTTATAATATTTCTTATTTAGAATAAAAAACTAGACACGTTTTCTGCTTACAGAGACACAAATTTGCCTTTTTCGTTGCATCTCCACAACATTTATCAAAATTGTGACATTAATAGTACTGCTTAACAACAAATTATTTTTAAGATTTGTTTTAAGTGACAAAATAATAATAAATCAATAATAAATAAAAACAAATAACCATCTGCCTTTTTGTTTGCATCTCCATAACATATATCAAAATTGTGACTTTAATTTGTTCAGGAAAAGTCGTCAAAACAAGTTAAATGCAATACAGGACAAACTATTAACGGATTAGAACTGTTAAATGGGTTTAAATTTAGTCTAGTAAAAAAAAAAATATTTTTGAAATTAGCTACCTTTTCACATTTCTGTTTCCAGTCACAGCCACATTTTGGAGAAGTCACTTCCTGTTAAAGTCACATGACCACCACACCAGGGTGTTGAGTATACGTCACTTAGAGATTTAATGAGTTAATGTGAAGCATAAAGCTGAATATAGGAGATTCTAGAAGATTTAAAGTGTTTGTTACACGGATGTCACCATGGGTTCTTATGGGTTAAAAGCTCTAAGAGGAGAAAGGGGAGGCGGACAAGAATGACCGCATAGACAAACAGAAAAAGGACAGAGAAGAGAGGATGCCACCGGCAGCTGTCAGTCATCATCAGCCATGTGGCAGAGTTGGCCTGGAGGCGGGACGGAGCGATTATACTCCAGACACATCACCTGCACAGACACACGGTGTCAATTTACATGCAGAACACCACTGGGTAATTTAGCAAAGCCTTTGTGTGATTGTGGGTAAGTGGTGTTTGGGTTTTACCCGAGATAACTTAATGTTAACCGTCTCGTGCTTTGTGCTGCTCAGCTGCCGAGTGTTTACTTGTAATGGGTTCATGTCAAAATGTGTTTTAGGGATCACTTCCTTCGGATTAAGAGTAAGTTTGGCTTCTCTCCATCAGACTGACTCACAGGCAGTCATATTGATTGACACTGAACCCCCGAGAGACCCTATAGACAGACAGAAACTGTGAAATGCCGTTTATATGCAGTAAAGTCTCTCTGGTGTTCTCCAAGTCTGTTTATCAGCTCCCTCCTTCCTCCTCTTTACCCTCCAGTTATCACTTTCCCTCTATTCCTTTTTTTTCCCCAGTCATCTCTTAGAACTAAATTAAACTTTCTGTTCTCTGTATTGCAAAATTCAACCTGTTTTTGCAGTAGAAGCCACATGATGGCTGACGGCCAGGTTTCATTACATGAATTAGTCATTCCCCTTTATTCATTATTAAAATAAAATTACTCATCGTGGTTTTAGTACAGCTATCCTACCCTAATGCAAAATCCTCCTGCAGTCAAAACACAGATATAATACTTACCAATGGTCTTATCTAGTTTAGAACGCAAACATGTTCCCCAGAACTTGTGCTGTCCGTCAAAAAATATGCAATTTTTCTTCTCTCCACTCTACATTTTATTTCCCTTTAATGGACTTCTACAGAAAGAAATCTACGGAATATTCATGTAGCTGCCTCTGATTCGGAAGAGGCAGAGTAAATTGAAACATCAAACAGATCACCTAATCCTATTTCTTTGCAGAGTGTCTATTCAAACAATAGCACAAAAAGGAAAGCAGCATAACAAATAAAACGTCCAATAAATAATATAAGAAGGCAACAAAGAGATCTGATTGGAGGTACTATATCAGCGAAACAGGGTTGACTTTATCAGCAGGCTCATGCACTGTTTGGAGTCGCAATTGTTTATCAAAGATGTGAAGAGCTTATTTGCGCGTATACAGCGCGAGAGGGATTGGTAATGTGAGCGGGAATGTGAACAAAGTAAAATGTACATTGTGCAACTTATCTCCGCTGATATGTAGGATAAATGTTTGGAGATGTATCTGTGTGCTAATGTTATGGACTGTTGTGTTTAGATAGATTCATCCTCTGCCGCTCTCCTAATCTCTAATCCCTCGCACAGCTGGGGCACTATGTGTGCGCGCATGTGTGTAGCTGCATGCATGTCTGAATTTGAGAGTCGCATTGTTGTGTGTATATGTGTCTGTGACCCTGTGTGTGTATTCAAACTGGTTTATATGGTCGAGTGTGTTTTAATGGGAACTCTTGGCACAATAAAGAAGTGATATTTTATTAACTGACTCCACCACATTATCATCTCATCAACCCAAATTTTTTTATTAATGTATTCTACTTTGGCTTAATCTCATCCAGAACAATGGCCGAGGCTTGCCAAGGACACTCCATCTCATGTTTGTCAATCCTCCAGGCCACTGTAAACCGCACAGAGAAACATTTTGGCGATGCACGTTTTCACACATATACTGGCCTTAATTAGCAGTTCAGCATGTGAGAAAATTAAGGTAAAATAACACAAACACAATTTTTTTTTGCAAGTGGAGTTCAAATGGAGCTTGAGAGAGTCGGCTCTTGTTTATGATGCAGTTGCCAATGTATTAGAAAATTAATGAAAAACACAGGCATTCTCTTTGGGAGCCATGTATTGTGCTTCTGTTGTAAAGGTGAATAAATAAATACACGTTAGTACATCAATGTGGGACTACTGTGCAAATGAAATACACCAGGAGTTGCTAAACATGGGGCTCTACCAAAAAGTTTAAAGCTTAATTCATAATGCTCACATGCAAATTCTAAATCAACATTTGAATGAATCCATATATTTGGTTAATAGGAGAAATATACTCACTGGCCACTTCATTAGGTACAGCTGTTCAGCTTCTTGTTAACACAAATACATAATCAGCCAATCACATGGCAGCACCTCAATGCATTTATGCATGTAGACAGTTCAAAATGAACATCAGAATGGGGAAGAAGGAATGATTTAAGTGACTTTGAACGTGGCATGGTTGTTGGTGCCAGACAGGCTGGTCTGAGTATTTAACAAAATGCTGATCTTACAACCATCTCTAGGGTTTACAGAGAATGGTTCGAAAAAGAGAAAATATTCAATGAGCGGCAGTTCTCTTGGCCAAAATGCCTTTTTGATGCCAGAGGTCAGAGGAGAATGGCCAGACTGATTCAAGAGGAAAGGAACACAACAGTAATTCAAATAACCACTTGTTACAACCAAGGAATGCAAAAGACCATCTCTGAATGCACAACACGTCCAACCTTTGGGATGTGGTAGAACAGGAGACTCGCATCATAGATGTGCAGCCAATAAATCTGCAGCAACTGCATGACCTACGATGTCAATAGGGACCAAAATATCTCAGTAATGTTTCTGGCACCTTGTAGGATCTCTGCCACAAAGAATAAAGGCAGTTCTGAAGGTGAAAGGAAGTCCAAGATTTTAATTATTATTATTGATTATTTAATTTTCATTAGAGTAATTAGCTCTAACCAAGATGACCGCAAGAGCAGAAAGAGAGCAAGGAAAAAGAGTGTGTACAAGCAGCATATTTTCACATTTAACTAAGTAAATTAAATGGGTTGTTTTTAACCAAACTAGACTTAGTGATAATTGGAACAGTCCCCGTGTGTTGACCTATCTCCACAGAGCATAAAATATGAAGACAGACAGTCCGAGGAAGCTTCAGTTGTAATAAAAAAAGATTTGCTGGAGCCGTGCTGCTAATAATTTTGACATTATTCAATATTCAACCACACGGTTGCCCAAAAAGTTTGAATAATTTAGTTTTTTTTAGACACGATACTCTGTTAATCGTGTCATCACTGTCATTGCGATATGCTTGGAAGCGATTGATTAATCAAGTTTTGAGAAGATATACACTTTATCTGTCAAGAATAACTCACATTGTCATAATCATTTCATGGAAAGAGGTCAAAAAAAGATTTTATGGTCAACCATGTTACTACATTCCTATTTTGTTTGACCTATTTGAAGACATTTTCATTAAAAAACACATTTTACATTTTAATCATATGCTGATAAATTCTTGGCTTCCTATACTGAAGCTACAGCTGTGATCCTCTTCAGCCAAAGAGTGCATCTGTATGTGTGAGAGTGCCAGAGACAGCTTCCATATGTCCAACACTGTGTGTATCATATGTGCATGTGGACAACTGTTAGTACAAGCGTTAGTGTTCTTAAGTGCACTGGGCACATATGTGTGAGCATGGCCAGTTTCACAACATCAGAGCTGGATATCGAATATTACACTGTGTCCAGATCACTGCGTGCCCTTGGTTTACACACTTACTTACACACACACACACACACAGTCACATACATGCTTCCACAGATATACTGTAGGCACTTACTTTCTGCCACTGCGAGGTTATGTGTGTAGTGCTAAAAGGCTTGGCTGTCAGCCACGGGAGCTTTTAGAGGTCATCACATCAACATTTAACTATTCAAAATGCTTTTTGATAGACATTTTTGCACTTCACTAATACACCTGGTAATTTCCAGTTTATTAGAGTCATTAATGTGTTTCCATTTGGCAGGTACCTCACTCACACTCTATGTGTTTGACAAATGGACTCCACTGAAATAATTTCTCAGAGATTCATGAATTATTTCTTCTGTTTTAATGCTCAAGGAATGTTATGTGGCTGTCATTCCTCTGCTTTATATTGCATTGTGCTTTTATGTATATATGCTGCTGTGCTATATTCTATAAGTGCACCCCATTTACATCTTCCTCACTCCAACTGCTCTGTTTTTTATGCTTTATTAAAAAGAAAAACTACCAACAGGCAAAGGTACCCTCCTAAAACTTAAACGATATAATGGAAGAGATTAAAATTTCTCAGCAAATGGAGTTGTGATAAACACTGCAGTAGGTGTAATGAGGTCATTTTGAATGTTGACATTCATTTCTTGAGAGAGAAAACTAACGTGGATTAGTTGATTAAATGGAATCTGTGATTAGCAAAACAATTGGTAGCCAGGATAACAGTTTCTCTTGTGTTTTATCATGCATTTATCTTTTATATGGGGGCCTAGGCCTGGGTGATTATATGATTATGATTTGTGATCACAAGAAATTTCAGGTCGATTACGGTGATCAGCTGTGAGCATATTTACTCAATCGAACAGGTCGAAAATGTGCATGACTGCCAATCAGAGAAATAAACAGAAAGGTCGAATGTGGAGCTAAACGTGGAGCTGAGGGCAGCGGAATAGATGTCAGCCATGACTTAAAGCAATAAACCAGGGAGGTACATGGGAATGTTGGGAAAGAGCAGAGGAAAGTACAATCTATCCGCTTCTGTATGGAGAGAAAACTAACATTCACAGCACAGCAATTCACATAAAGGTATGGTGCATTCAATAGCGCTGAAATGGCTATGGTGCATTCAATAGCATCAGAACGGCTGTGGTGCGTTCAAGAGCTTGTGACATATGAAAACTTACAGAGAAGTAATGACTGAATGGAACTTAGCAAAACATTAACAGCGAGGGCTTTCTAACAACAACAAATCTCACAATTTGTTTATTTTGTGTCTTGCATACCTGCAAAAACACTCAGGACTGTAAAGTATTTCACTGTGTTATTTAGTATTTTTCTACGTTTGTTGTAATGTTGAGAACATTTTTTTGTTCCTCTTATTTAATTTGCTTTGTTATTTACTTTGTATGTTGATAAAATATTGAACGAGTTTCTTTACTTTTCAGTACAGATGCTTTAAAAATGGCAGTTTAAAAGCAGTATAAAAAAATCATGATAATAATCGAGATCAGACGATATGAAAAAATATATCATGATCATATTTTTTGCCATATCGCCCAACTCTAGGTAGGAGCATGTCTTTGTGTAACATCAGGAAATTTGGCAAATGCACACTCACACTTTTCCTCCTAGATGCCTCTCTACAATATCACAACCTTCATAATGGCGCCTCAGCAGTAAAACAGATGGGTTTTTAGGGTTTTGGTTTGGTTTTGATAGCTGTTGTTGTCTGAGTTTCTTCCTTAAGTGTCCAACGATTTAAATCAGAAAGTACCTACTAAATGCATCTCCGCCCCCTCTTGTTTCTCAGATGTTTTAATGAGATAGTTAAAACAAAATGCTAATGCATAGAACACTATAAAAGTAAATACATTCAAGATGTGATTTAAAAAAGGAGCAGTTTTACCTCAATGACATCAAGACCACAGATAAGGACGATGCTTGACAGTTTCTCATTCCTGGATAGATCTCAGTAGATTAGTCCAACATCTTTACCTCACTCTCAACATAATTACCTCACACCAGCTACACTGATGTGTTCAGTCCCTCAAGTGGCTCCAGTGATGAGACAGTAAGGGGACACAGAGTGAGAGAAAAAGAAACGAGTGTGTGTGTGCTTCAGTATCCGTATGGTTGTGTGTTTATGTCATGTTGGTTGGATTGCAGAGCAGAGCAGATGGGTTTATAATGAGGAAACAGAATGATTCTGATAATGATGACCAAATAATTATAGTGCATCTGAAGGAGGGAGGAAGGCACAGGGAGGGTGGCAGTAGGGTAGTGGATTTAAAAGAGGGTGAAATGGATGAGAGAAAGAGGAGTGTGCGTACACAAAGAGGAGTAAAGAAGAGTTGGAGTTAGTGTATCATGAAAAATTGGAAGAGGAACAGAGAAGATGGGATGAGTGCAGGGCGCTCGAAGGCCATTAAAAAAATCTTTAAATATCTTTTACCGAAATATCTACAATGTAGGATGAAGGCCTATAAAGGCCTTACTTGAAGTTATGTAACATTGAAAATTCTTCTCATGTTCATGCTGACCTATTCTGTTCTGGGTAATAGACTTAAAAAGCATCGACACTGGAAATATTTTGGGACCTTTTTTGTTTTAATGCTGATGACTCATGACTGAGCTATTTCCTATATGCACCAATTAGACCAAGCTTTATTTATACACCCTTAACTTCCGCCCAAAGTCTATACAAGCACTAGCATACTCCTAGAAAAGTTAGGTCAGATGTAAGGCCCTGTGACATCACCCAACTAGTTTGTGGACTTCAGCTCTGAAGCCTCAAGATAGGGATTGTTTTTATTAGGTTTTTTGCAACCAATACATGTGCAGACTGGATTTAGAGCTGGAAGGATGCTATCAGTAAGGTAATTTTCTCATAGAATTTTCTATTCAATCAGACTTCTTTTTGCAACAAAGAGAGTCGCCCCCTGCTGGCCATTACAAATTATGCAGGTTTAAGGCACTTCTGCATCACTTTTCAGACCCAATGGTTTCAGATTGACCCCAGCTCACTGAGTGTCATTACTATTCAATTAAATTAAATACAATTTAATTCATATCTCAAGGGGACGAGCTTACAAGCATAAATACACAGAAATAATTCATTCACACACATAAATGCAACCTAAAAATGAGTTACCCTAATGTAATAAAACCACTGAATTACAAAAAGGGTTAAAGGCAGTGGCCAACAACCGGAACAACCAGAAGGGAACATTATGTGACAGTGAAGTTGAAGTTTAATACAAACTGAGAAAATTCAGCAATGGCCAGTGCCTCATTGCAGGAAGATAGCACTAATGTGGATTAACACAGAAAACCGCCTGACAGAGTCCAGCAGAGTTCATTTCATTCCTAACATGGTGACACTCTTGGGTTTAATAACGTCAAGGAAAGAATTGTTATGTCTGTTAGAATACTGAATAAACATTGTGTATCATTTCCCTTCCTATCATTGTGATTTAGGAAAAAAAGGCTTGATTGGCAAACAAATAACAGATATGAGCACATTTGTTCAGTGCATCTGCTAATGTGTATTAATGTGTTTAACTTTGAAAAGCTCTATTGTCAAAATTGATGCTAACCTAACCCGATTGTAAGGGCCGATAAGGGCCAGTTCAGCAATAACAATTTAAGTTTAAAACAGTTAAAAATGAATGATAATAATTTGATTTTAATTCATGCAATGCTGAGAGTATGTTAGTTTAAAATAAACAATTAGTAATGTGTAAAAGGTTTAAAATGTTCCTGTAACTGACTGTGTTGCTGCCAAAATGTACTGACTCTAAAAACACACACAGTCTTTTGACTGTGCGACAGACATTGTAAATTACTTTATTGTTTTTAAGTAAACATTTTAAAAGAAAAAGTAAGTTCGCATGGAAAAATTGTGATTTTTGATTGACTCTAGAAGTGGTACAGAATGTATACCGTGGTACAGAATGTAGAGTGCCGTTATACCGCGAAAATATATTTTAATGCTCAATATGTGTTTTTAAATGCTTTTCTATCAATCTTGACATTTACAATAGGACAATTGTGCCACATAATACACTGCATTGGTTCGGACTTTACAGGTTCAAGAAATAAGCTTGTTTAATGGACCTCAGTGTCAGTGACAGTTTGGGTATGAATCATTCTGGCTAGTGTTTAATGTTTATTAAGTGGTCTCTTTTGCTCTTTATGGTGGTGTTTACCTCAAGACTGTTTTTTATTGCAAATCTATCTCTACTGTTGTCAGGAAGTCTAGCACTTGGAGACACCTGCAGAGATGTAAGCACGTTCATGTATAGTATTTTTCACTTGTGGGAGTAAAAACAGGCAAAGAAACAGCATGTGTTAATATGTTATTATCGTTTTCAATCACCAGACCTGAGGAGAAAATGTAGCACTGTAGGTTACACTTTGCTCTCTCAAAAAAATTACCAGTGAGTGCAGGAAAGCACTTAGTCACACCCCTGCAGTTCGCCTACTGGGCAGCTGACAGGTGAACTCATGCTATTGTATAATAAAAAAGAGGGAAACAGAGAGAGGATGCCAAGAGATGGTTCACAGGAGAGCCTCAGAGAAGAAGATAAAGGAGGTAAAAACTGTTCTGTATGTTGAGAAAAAACAGAGAAGATCCCTGGCTTCTTCTTCAACAAACAGCAAAGAACAACAGGTCAAAAATGCTAACTCACGAGCAGGTGAGTGTGTTTTTGTTTGGGTAGGGTGTGTGCTTTGCTGTGGGTGTTTCTGCCCTGTTTATTTTAATCATTTTAACCTCTGGCATTGCTTTTTTCACATCACTCTTTGTTTCCAGTTTTACTTTTATGTTCAAAGCTCGGGTATCAGGGAGAGTGTTGGTAAAAAGCCATCACATACAAACCTCACGGACGCCCTTATGTCTGCTTTATACACACACACACACACACACACACACACACTTTTCCTTTCTTCCCCTTTCTTTCGTATTCATGCACACGCACATAGACGCACACAGTGAGCTCACTGACAGGTCATTTCACCACAATCTAAAATAGCTGAGTGGAGAGAACAAAAGCTAAATATAGAGGCAAACTGAGCAGAATACCAATGACTTTCAAGATCATACGATATAGATGAGCGGTGTGATGGTTCACACCAGGCAAATAAGGCGGTGTTTTAAAAAGACAGGTTCAAGACCTAAAGGTGGTTAATGAGAGGCTTAAAATAGATTTGAGGGAACAGCGTTTTGAAGAGGCTTTGTTTAATTTGGCTTTTGCTTCAGCGAAGACTTGGAAAAGTTTTGCAAGTTAATACAAGTGAAATAATGTTAATGGATGTTTCTGTTAAATAATAATAATTTTATAGAATTTTATCACTTCATATTGACTATTCTGAGCATTCAACAAGTTCACGATCAGTTTGTCCAGTTGTTATTTTCTTCTTTTTTTTTAAACCAAATTAGAATCAAACATTAAGTGACAGACGTTAGTTTACGGGAGGCATCAGCAATTATCTTCTTCTTCTTCTTATTATTATTATTATTATTGTTATTATTATTACACGGTGGTCAAGTGGTTAGCACTCTTGCCTCACAGAATGAGGGTCGCCAGTTTGACTCCGGCCTGGGCTCTTCTGTGTGGAGTTTGCATGTACTCCCCGTGTCAGCGTGGTTTCTCACTGGGTACTCCGGCTTCCTCCCACAGCCCAAAAACATGCACTTAAGTTCAATTGGTGACTTTAAAATTGTCCGTAGGTGTGAATGAGAGCGTGAATGGTTGTCTGTCTCTATGTGTCAGTCCTGTGATAGTCTGTCCAGGGTGAGCCCCGCCTCTCGCCCAATGGCAGCTGGGATCAGCTCCAGCAACCAATACTGTGTACAAGCTAAGAAATCTTTATTATGCAGTAAGCCAACTTTAGAAAGAAGTGGATGTAATTTCATTGTTGTATATTTTATCTGTTTATATGTCTGCTGGTTGACATGGTGAGATTATATCTAGTGCTACAATGCATTTTTCTAGCAGTGTTAACTGTTACCTCTGATGGTTTAAATGGTCATTTACTTTAAATTCATGCCAATTACCATTTCCGTTGTCAGTTAAATACGGGATATATCATATGATGTATATGCCTTCCCTATATAATGTTCATTTTCATGCTAAGGAAAAATTATATTATTATTTTGGATTGTGTGCTATAGTCAAGCATATTGTGAGCTGACTATTGATGGCTGTTATTGTTTTTGGGTTATTCCAGAACCACACTGGATTAAAGCACCATAAAAGGATTGACTGTCTCCTTCATCATTATTTATCTAAGTGGGGGAACTTTAGGTGCATACTGACAGACACCCACTTCATGATTCCGAATCAGAGAAGCCAGTTTACTATCTTTGAGCCTCTGTCACAATTATTATTGTGTTATTTATCTATATTATACAGTAAGCCAACTTTAGAAAGTAGTCAGCGTTCTACCATCAGGTTCCATTATTCCCTCAAATAGTGTTTAATGACTGAAACTGATTTTATGAATACCAGTGTTATCATTGATTATGCATCAGTCTGACTTTTATTAATTCCCTTATTGATTCCTGATCAAATTTCTGTGGGGAAAAAAAGTTAGACTTACACAGGTTTCCAGTTTTATTTTCTCTCTCTAGGTTAAAGAATAAATGTCCTGAGTCAGCCTGTGTGGTTCTAGTGTTATTATAACAGGATATGTACTCTCTGTAATGGACTGACCGCTTGGTTGCGAAGCACTCGTGTGTGAGTCAAATGCTTGGCCTCCCTGGAATTTAAGCCTGCGTTGTAAAAAAAAGCATATTTCTGATGTTTCCACACTTAATTCATATGATCATGTTACAGACTAGCAGCACTTTTCTTCGTAAAAACAAGCCATGCTTCGGACATTTTCTTCTCCTCTCAATTTGATGTACTTTTTTACAATGTGTATCTGTCAGAAAAACATGGCAGCATCAATAAAAATAACTGATAATCTTGAAGGCATACGATTATGATGGATCGGGCAATTTTGGACGGGAATCAAAGACCTGTTCCAGTTAAAACCAGTTCTCGATTCCCATCGAAGTATTATGACCTTAATTCCATTTGTTTTGGTCCCATCCGTACTCTCTTTCTAACAGTTTTATTGCTGCATTGGGTGTCGTTTCATCATTCTTTGTTTACTCCTTGCTAAAGGCTGCTTTTAAACACATAAGTAATGCTGTGCAAAATAAACCCTGTAATCCAGTCACCCAGTAATTAAAATTTCAGCTTTGAGATTCTGGAGTAGTTGGATGGCACCTGAAATGATCAGTAGCTGTGTGTAAGGAGGGAATTTGAGCTCCTGATCAAAAGAGAAAGGAGGAGGCAAATGAAATAACTGAAGAGCCTAATTTAGCAATTCACTGGGCACAGAATTTTCCCATCCTTAATTAAGTTTAGGTGATGAATTAAGCAATTCCATCTTAGAAATTCCAAAGTAACAAATTATAATCATTACAAATAATTTTTCTCCCCTAAGACTTCCTAAGCTTAATAGATTGTTCAAATACAGATGGGATTTTTTTCCCCTATTAAAAATCGGCATTTAGTATTTTAAGATGGAACCCTGGTGGTTCATAAAAGGCACTCTACGGAGGTTTGCAATGATTTGAAGTACCTCATTGAAGCTAGCAATACCTGCCACAAGGGACTTAACCATAGCTGTATGGTAGCATCTGCATATCATACCACATCCTCTGGTGTGTTATTGTTTTGATAGTAGGCAACAGAATAAAAAGCAGAGCTAAAAAAGCCCTCATAAATTGAAAGGAAAACAATTAAAGTAAAAATATAATGAACTGTAACTGCGGGAAAGGGTGTGTGTGTGTGTGTGTGTGTGTGTGTGTGTGTGTGTGTGTGTGTGTGTGTGTGTGTGTGCGTGTGTGTGTGTGTGTGTGTGTGTGTGTTTTACGTGTTTATCTGTCCGAAGAAAGAGCCTCTTGCGGTAGTAATTAACACTTTAAATGTCAAAATCTGTGTGTGTGTATGTGTGTGTCAGGATTACTGCCAGCCTGAACAGGCATGCAGAAAGATCTAGCACACCACTGCTGGTGTCACTGCTCACTGAGAAGACTTTCTTGGGATACATGTAAGGAAAAATATGATCTTTATCATAGTCATGAATAGATTTTGCTTATCTGTGTATGTTCACTTGTGTACGGAACGCCATGTGGAGTTTGTACAAAGCGATCAGCTGTCCCACTACTGTGTCACATCCCTGTTTTAATGTCTTAGCGATGAGACGACTTTGGGCCTCTGATGTGAGTCGTGATTTTCTAATAACCTGCAGCTTGGTAGCTCGGCTGACTGTAAGACTCACCGCCAATGTGTCTGTATCCTGCTTGATGTGTTTGTGTGTGTGTATGTGAGTGTGCTCTTTACCAAAACACAAAAGTTCAGACTGTCAGTTTCAATTTGATTTCACTTTGATCCATAATGGTATGAATTGTTAAAAAAGCTGACATAACTTTTGCATCAGCACCCACATTTTGAGGTGCCAAAAGTATTTTCAGTCTCGGCATCTAAAATTTATATTATATTCTGACTTCTAGGTTTCTGCTTGCCAGGAACATTACTATGGTCTTGATATCTTATTTTTAGAGAGCGCTTATAGTTTTCCTTAATTATGAGAGGGAAACATCTATGGAGAGTAGGTTTAGACTTTTAGCATCACATTATGGTTTTCGTCAACTGACAGAGGTTACAGGAGAACGTGTATTGATGTTTTTGTAGTAGAACTCGCTTGTCCTCTGTGGTACGTGCACAGAAAAGGTTCAAACGAATTGCAACGAGACGTCTTTACTGAGGATGAAGGAGTGCAGTGGGTTCACAAACCTATAGATTGGATGTGCAGACTCCATATAAACAGTCATGCATTAACTCATCTTGTTTCTCTGTTCTCCTTTCTCAGGTCTTTGGATCCATCTCCCTGCACCATCTTTTCTCTTTTCTGTCCATCTACCAGTCGCCACAATGTTTCTTCATGTTGAGTCTTAATAAATCACAGCACGCCACATAGAGGTAAGCAAGGATTCACATACATATTTTCCCTCTGTTATTTTTCCTCTGCTGTTTCTTTCTCCTATATTTTATAATTGCAAAATTGACTCTGCTGGGAGCTGTGACAAGGGCCTTGAACTGTTTCTTTCAAATCTGATCTAAAACAAACAAACAGGTACTGCAAAATCAGTTTAGTGAAATTTTAATGATCCCCTTTGGGAAATTAGACCAGTATAGGATATTATATACTGTTTTAATGTAAATTAAAACACACACAATGTACTGTTCATACACTTACTAACTAGAAAATTATATTAAATTTTATAGGACAATGGCTTTCTCTTGCAAGTTGAGTTTAGTCATGCATATTGTGTTACATAAATGGTTTAAATAATGTAAATAAATAATGTATGCATGCCCCCACCTACCTAATGTACCATAACAGTATGAGGCTGAGTGCACCTATTAACATATGAAGGTAAATGTGTTCCTGCTGTGTGTATTGACGGCAGTGCTGCGGTCCAGTGTGCTCTGCCTCTGCTACAGACATATTAACAAGCCTGTGAGAGCACAAAGGCCAGACAGGGTTGCAGGCAGGCAGCTCAGAGATTGATACTGGATAGATGCAGGAGAGATGGATGAATGTAAATCACAGAGGGAAAGGCGGTTTGGGCACAGAATGCACAAATCATCAGTTGTCACACCTGCCTGCTGTTGCGTAAGGTGTTAAAACACAGTCTCTTTCATTCATTCCTGCTGCAGACATGAGACCTCATGTGCCTACAGTACTATCACTCTAGTAGCCCTTTTCGACCAAGGCAGTTACATGGCCGTTTCGGAGCTGGTACCTAATTTTGAACCAGTTCCTCGCATTTCGACTGCCAAAGAACCAGCTCTCGGCCAGGAAAACTGGTTCCAGAGCGGGGCCAGCTCTTTGCTGATCCCGAACCACGAACCACTTACGTCAGGGGCAGGGGGCGGGATTATGGTGCCCAACAAGACCAACTAAAACATTTGATTAGATTTGTTTAGCTGCAATTTCATTGATACAGGCTTGTGTTAGCGGGGTAGCATTAGCTTAGAACAAAGTCTAATATTAACATCTTACATTCAGTGGTAATAAAAACGCAATCGCTATCCATAGCACTATAGACGAGTAGCACAAATGAAGCCCGTTCTCCCGTCAAAAGTGTCAATATAGATTGCGTGTACAGGCAGCAAAAAACAAGCTATATTTACGAATTTCACCATCCGCTGAAATGTGACCACTGCCATCTTGCTGACGTAGTAGTGATTGACAGCCAAGCAAAGTTTAATGGGGCGGATTCCCACCTTCAGGTGGAGGCTGGGTTGCTGGATGGGTTGAACAAGCATCAGACTTTCACCCAGGAGAGCAGGGTTCATGTCCTGTGTGAAAACAAAAGTAAACCATTTTTAACTAAAGTTAGTAATGAATCATGTTTTTGAACATAACTTAGTTGTTTTTTTTGCATAAATTGCGGCAGTCACGTTACCCTAGTAACCATTTCATTTCCGACATTTATTGTACATTAATTTACTGTTTAAACTGTTTTTTATAACACCTAATTTTCTTTTTTGTTACCCAAACCTAAGGTCAGTGGTTTTACAACATAAATCCACAGAAGCTGCGGCCTTTTTTACAACCGCGGACCGTACGTGTGTGCTATTTTTAGAACACGCCGTTGTAGTGCGAGCCGCTGTACCTATACGTACGTATGCCCGTAATTTGTGGTACTGACACACAACCTCTTCTGCTGTTTATGTTTGCGAACTTGTTGCACAAATGTGTTGTATCAGTCGTGTTTGGTGATGATGTAGGCTGGCAAAGCCAGGAGCAACATTTGTAAAAAGACGATGTAGTCGGCCATTGTTGTTATTATGCTTGCTAAGAGAACAAAGATGTATACAGACGTATTTGTGGCGCTATGCTGTGGCTTTCAGGCCTGTGGAAAAGCAAACAGATTCTGAGACAGTTAAACCTACTGTAAACCAGTACCAGCACCAGCCCAGCAAAAGAACTAGGATCGTGTTGGTCGAAAAGGGGTATATTAGACTTTACATTTGTTTGATCGGGATGGAAAGAAACATTTACTTTGAAAAAACTTACTACTCATTCACTTTGATCCATCGGACTCAGACTTGTCATTTGAAAGTATAACTTTGGGAACAGCCCCCACATCTACTGCATATAGTCATTTTCAAAGGCTGACATTTGCTTCCTCAGCTCTCGCCTGGTATACAAACTGTTATCAGCTGTTTGGAAGTGTCCAGCAATTTTGATGTGAGAAATACTTGACCGGGTCAGGCTGAATTCAAACCTTTATAAAGCAGCTGGGTTTGTGGCCGGACAGATTGTGGACAGTGGAGATTTTTGGCAGTGAGCCTGTCAAAGCACAGCATGGCTTAGCCCCAAAGACCAGTGGGAACAAAGGTCAAAAACAACTAAATATTTCACTTACTGAGGCCAACATGAGGTATCAATCAAAAGGACGAGCTATAAATAGAAACTTCAGAGCTGCATCAATCCACTTTACATACTCACGATTATATAAATAGATTTTCTCCTCCACAATTGTCTTCTGTCACAAGTGTATAATTGCTGCTACAAAACAGAGCAAACCTCAACCCCTCATGCTCTGTTACCACTTCAGGTTCGACTGCTTTTGATTTATTTCAGCAGCACAGAATGTTAGGGGCTTTTTATTGGGCTTTCTTTCTGTTGGAAGTGTCATCAATTTGTGACCGTTGGCAGCTACCCAAAAAGTGGTCATGAAGACAAGTCAGGCAATCAGTTAAAGCCGTAACACTTCTCAGAGCATTTTCTGGCAGTGTAGGTGAGCAATTTCCTCCAACAGTATTTCCTGTTTTTATGTCTCCCTTTTTTAATGATTGTGTGCAATGCCTTCACACACTTTGAAGTCCCTTTTCTCTGCAGCTCGGCCACCAAAACACACATCTGCACATCTGCTGTTCAGTATGTGGTGAATAATGTGTTTTTAAGATTGCAGTTTTACATATATAGCAAATTGCCACAAGCTATTCAAAGACCATTCCTTATCTGACTGTGTAATTAGACAAAGTGCAGGCGCTCTTTTACATTACTCTTAGTTTTCCATGGTCAGCTAACTGGGATTTTGCACCATGCATAAGAGCTGTTTATTTAGTAGAACAGTCAGCATTTTCCTTCTTAATAGACTTTTATGTGAATGCAGCACTCTCATTATGGTCCTTTGGGTGATAACTGTAACACTGTTTAACAAGGAAGTAGAGCTAGACTCATACAGGATTTTTGAGACCGATACTGGTTTAAAAAAAGTTCTGCAATTACTGACACGGTGGCCAATATAGTTAACTTTTGAGCTGTAATGAAGATAGACCTTTACTATGTGGACTGGGGTCATCAATATGACTATGAAAGGGTGCGCAGAAGGCTGTTTCTTAAATTATTAACTTTATTAAAGGATGCTTAACACTATACATACGATGTATTGCATTGTTAACCAATTCTACACAAAAATATGCATACAGAGAAAATAAAGAATAAACAAAAAATAGAAAATACATCATCAGAAGATAGCTAAATAAGAATAAGTACTGTGTCCTCAATATAAGTCAATTGCTGACCATTTAAAAAAATAAAAAATAAAATAAATAGCTTAATAAACAGCAGTACTGTATCCTCAATATAAGTCAATTACTCACCATTTAAATAAAGAATAAAAACAATAAATAGCTAAAAAAAAAATCAGTACTGTTTGCTCAATATTCATCAATAACTGACCATTTAAAAATTGATAAATAAAATAAATAGCTAAATTAAAATCAGTACTGTATCCTCAATATTAGTCAATTACTGACAATTTGAATAAATAAAACAAATAGTTAAATAAACATCAGCACTGTATCCTCAATATTAGTCAATTGTTGACCATTTAAATAAAAATAAAACAGAAATTAAATAAAGAATACAATAAGAAATATGCATGTGACACCATTTTTAAATCAACTAACCTATCTAACCCAAGCATAGTTTTTTTTTCCTATTGTTGCACATGGTAGAAGATTTTCACAGGTACAGATAGATAATAATATGTCTGTGATAGGTCAATATCAGCTGATTGTATCAGTCGACTGATAAATTGGTCAAGCTCTACATGGAAGGACACAAAGAGATTAAAGTCTACCACACAGTCCAAAAAAACGCACACTATCTGTCCCATCGTGAGTCTATGTGGCTGTTTGTAGCTGTGGTTTAGCTGGGAAACAGAGTGAAGTGCTATGAAGTGTGATTCCGCTACAGAAGCCCCTTTCTGCCAAACTATTACAGTGTATTAACTGGCTTACACACCATTTTAGAACTGGTTTGAAAAATGATTTCATTTCAAAGGTTGCAGAACAATTTGTAGCTCTGTCCTATTTTCCTCTTGCTCTCAGCCTTCCCTGCCTTCCTCACACTGTTTTATTTTCTGCCAGCACCCAGGAGAAACATATGCCATGAGCAGTTTATTAAAGTGAACTAAACGGAAAAAACATCCAAGATAATATATATTTCAGTATGTTTGCCTTAACCAAACAGAGACACAAAAATAGCTTATTTTCCAACAACGATGGATACAACTTGATGATGCGTCCCTGACATTCAAATAACTTTTAATAAAAGTTTACAACGAGACATTGAGTCAGACAGCTAACTTCTTATCTGCCTAATCATTTCTAAGATTACTCAAGATTTCGCCTTTGAACTATCTGGCATCTGTCAAAATACACTCTATTTCCAATTCTTTATCCCCCTGTGAAATCTTCATAGATTACACATCAGAATCGAATAAAGCATGCAGCGTGTTATCGAAGAAGTTTCAGCTTATCTAAGATTAGTTATCTCAGAAATTGAAGGGGACTGATGTAAGAGAATCAGATATTTGAAGTCTATATCTCTCGAGCTGAAGATGGACAAGCTCGCAAAGCCTGGAAAGACTGGAATAGGTCACATGGATTCTTTTGTGTGCGCGCATGTGATTCAAAGTGCTGTATGTATTGTTATAGTGGTGAATGCTCAGTATTCCATATTGGTTTGTGGTGTCTCGATCAAGAAGTTTCAATGGTTGGATGTTATATGTTCGGACGTGCACAGAAACCTTTCAACATGCATACTTACATGCAAGAAAATAGTAGAAACAACACTTATTCACTCATCTTGATTTATTGCTGTCAGATTTGGGATCCTGCACACCTGCTTCTCATTAACAAGGTGGAGAAAAATGATTAGTGACAATTTTTTTATTCTCACATAAAAAGACACATACACTTTTTTTTTCCAAACCCACTAAGCTGTCGAGACGACAAAACTAGGTATAGGTATAACTAATCGATGATTGATGAATGGTCTTTAAGAATTTGGTCGATCACGTGGAATTTTTAATCGATTTGTGTATTTTTTGTGTATTATGCTGCATTTCAGTACTGACTGAACTGAAACACGGCCAAGCATTCAGTTCTGCAGCCGTACATCAATAAGTCAATGAGCTGAGAATTAAGCTGGATAAAGCTACAGTTTGCAAACTGAAAGTTGCTATAACAATTATAAAACACACAGAAATACAAGAGTATTAATTGAAGCAAAACTAGCTTACTGTATCAAACCTTGCTAGCATGAATTAATAGGTTTAATTTGATCCAAAACTTATTTAAACACAAAACACATTAAAATATGCAACATTATTGTGAAAACTAACCTTATGCATCTTCAAGGGGCTAAAACATAAAACATTGAACCCCTTGACATTATCTTAACAGTATCACCTCACTTTTATGATCGACAGGAAGTCTCTTTTCATCCTTTCAATATAAAAGTGTCCATTATCACCAGGCTTTACTATATATATATATATATATATATATATATATATATATGCATGTTTTTATAGATACTGGAGTATCTATAAAAACATAGCGATTCATTGATCGTTAACATTATAGATGTTCGAGTTGGCAGGTTTCTTCCAAACACCCATCCCTACCCCAAGCACCTAGTTTACACAGTCCAATATCTCAAAACTTCAACTGAACACAATTACTGCAGTTTGGGTGTATTCATGTGTTGTTCTGAAGAGTTTGGCAGTGCTGACAGGAAAATTTAACTTTACAGTCCTATAAAAATAAAAACAAGAAGTAAACTTTGGGGCTTTTTGACTGGTTGTAGGCGACAGTGTGTTTAGGAACAGTGAACAAGGCGTTATGAGCATTTCTCCCAGTCTGCCCAGTCAGCCTGTGCACATTGGAAAAATGCCAATTGTGGTGCCTTTTTCCATTCACAAAACTGCAATTTTGTTTGTGAAAACATGCCAGATTCAATTTTGTTTGGAGTGTGCAGCTGGTCTTACAGAGCTGTCCATTCATGTGACTCCCACACCATCAGTGTGATGTCAGTTACTCCTACAGGTCAAGTGGTATAAACGCTGCACCGGTCAGTCCAACTGATGGGATATATTATATCCGTGTACATCTTAAAGATGACAAGAGAGTCAGATCAAATATCAGTGTTGGTAATGAACCATAATGAGGAGATTCTCTCCAGCTCTGACACCAATACACTGCATGCATCAATAGCTGGTATTTCTCATTTCTCATTGTTATTATGTTCCTTTGAGATAAATAAGCGTAAAGATGTTGTCGTTCAGCATTGCTAGATTAATATTGTGATGCATTTAGTGGTGCAGTTTATTATTTAGTTTACCTAAAAGCAATTTACAACAAATGCAAATGTCAGAATAAGTCAAGATTAATGACCCGTGCAGAAATCCTTGAAAAAATAATTTTCACAGCATAATCATGATTTAATCATGGTGTTTTCCCACCATAATTACAAACCATGATTGTCAGTGAAGCAGGAAGAAAGGTGCATCTCTCCATATTGTTTCAGACATTTCAAGGACATGCTTATCTCACGTTGTTATTCAAGAAGCTCAAAACCCATCTAAGTATGTTATCTAAAGTCTTGATCTCAAAGACATAAACATTCTAGCAACGGATGTTGTTTTCCTCTGCAACTCAGTAAGAGCAAACTGATTGTTGTTGTAAATGCATCCTCTCTGCGCTGTCTCAAACTATTTTATAAAGTTGGATCTAAATGATCTGCCGGGAAACTTACAGAAATCTTTTCATCAGCTGATGTGTGGGTGCACATGCAGAAATGCATTTACAAACTTGGCTATATATTCCTATGCAATCTGTACATACACAAAGAAAATGCATAATTATTATAATATTCAGAGAAATATTGACAATATTATTCATCAAATTCTGTCAACATAGTGCTGTTGTTCTTATAATCAAAAGAGTAAACTTTTTATTTTGACAGTAAAAGAAAACAGCTCAAAACAGAGCTGTCAAACCATGTTCATCTTCTGTGAGAGTATTTGTGTAAGCTGTAAATACAAGTTTACCACTGCTGATTATATTATTGGGCTACAGTGTGATCAAGTTATCAGACATGACATAATACTGGCTGTATCCCCAGTAAATAAAAAGTGTTGTCTTATACTCAACAATGTATAAAAAATATACAGTCCGTAGTCCATTTATTTTTAACTGCATACTTACAATTACAAGCCCAACTCTATAAATATATTTCCGTGTGCACTGGAAGTGTAATGATTCTCCATGATGAGCAAGTATTGGAGGAAAAATCATAATAATATTTAGAAATGGAAGGAAGCAAATGTCAGATAAGACAGTTCAATAAAAAGTAGGACACAGTTAGATAACTGTGAAGTGCTTCATTTAGTATGATATCAACTGTACTGTTGTCAGTATGTTTGGCTACTACTTCATTAGATTGCTAATTGCCTTAAGGCAGGCTGCAGCTGGATCTTGATCTCAGCTGGTTCTTGGAGACGCATCTTGAAAAAAGGATATCATCCCTCGAAAACCAACGAAGACGTATTCTCCTTACAATGGGTGGAACCAAGAGCAGAGAACACATCAAATGCGTAATTGTGGACTTTAAAAAAACATTATGTCTCTGGTCTTTGTTAGTGTCAATACAAAGAAAATGTACTTTCAGAGAAGGCAGATAAATACAAACAGAAAAAGCCACTGAACAACTGATTAACTTGATATCTCTCTTAATGAGGCTGTATGAGCTGAAGCTGTTGGCTTGGCAGATGAGCCAAACCATTAGGCTCATCAGTCAAAGCAAATGATTGGCCATCATCCGCCACCAGCAGGACTCCTGCCCATTGGGACAACTGTTGGGGAATGCCCAGGACAGCCCCACGTTCAGCACCATAGACAGTGGTCATGATAAGATAACTCAGTAGTTCTCAAACTTTTTCTGTCGGGCTCCTCTACCGTCTTTCCCCACAACCCCAACATATTTCTAGCAATGGGTCAAATATAACTTTTTTTGAGAGAAACATCAATATTATAACCATTCTTTTGACTTTTATTTGAATGATTTGTTGTGCAAATTAAAAGCAAGTTACTTTTTTGCTTGAACAATACAAGTAAGTAAGACCCTGAGAGGTCTTTCTTCATTTCCTAGCACATTTGCCATGAATCCAAGAGAGATGTGCATCGTTTTGAATTTTGGTTGTGCATCGGCCAACATTCTCTTGTTAGTTTTGTCATAGATTTTCTTTTCGCCACAGTAAGAAAAAACCTTGGCACCATGGCATTGGATTTGTTTGTTGTACGTCCCTAAAATGAGTCTGTGGTGCTTCGACGCCAAAACATTAGTTCTGCCTGCTACATGTTCTGACCTGAAGAAAATAAAAACAGCCATCTCATAATAATATACAACATAATTAAGAACATGACAAATGACAGAAAAGGGAAATAAATGGGTTTGACAAATTGAAATAGGAAGGGGCAGGAAACTGAATGAGCATGTTTGGCTACAATAAAATCTTTCATTTCAGAAAGCAAGTTATTACACACACTAAACATACTGCTGAACTGTCCTGCAAGCAAGAGTGTCGAAGTTGACCTGCTCATTTCCCATCCTGCTGTGTGTCTACACTGCAAAAAAAAGAAAAGTTGGGTGAACTCAAAATTTCAAGGCAACAAACTTCGATAAAATTTTAAGTTGGACAATTAAACTAAATATTTTAAGTTTTGTTGTTGAGTTTGCTCTGGCACGATTGTAACGCCGCTATGAAATGTCAGCTAATGTTGTGACCACAATTTTGAGTTAGCATTGATACGCTAATGGCTACTCTTGTAGCTGTAACAAGCAGCGCCGCTAGCATCAGTTAGCCACTAGCTTTCGCTAATGACCAAATTTCACAACAAAGAAATAAGAGTTAGCAGAACTATTGTCCCTTGTTTTGAACCCCAACTTAAAGATATCAGTAACAACAACTCACAAACTTGTTTTTGAGCAGACAACTGGCTTCCTTTGTTGTGCTAAATGTCAGTAATTTGTATTTCCAAGTTTTACCAAATTAAATCACTGTTTTAGGCCAAAAAATACAAGTTGGCTTTTTTGCAGTGTAGCCTGCCCCTCACAATCCTCTCCATCCAGATGTGTGCCAGTCCACCCCACTGAGCTGTGACCTTCACTCAATGGCATTTGAAGGCATGTCCTTCCTTTGTACATTCTCATAGGTGTGAATATACAACATGCTAGCAAGTATCATGGCAAAGGTAAATAACTTAATAGATTTCCCCACCCAGAGACCTTAGATAAATAGAGAATCTAAATATTCTATTGAAGCTGAGAACCATGACAGCCATGTAATTCCCTAAGCTGTCTCTGAAAGCCATAATATTCATATTTCTTCATAGCAATAAAACCATATTACCATATGAAGGCCATAGGATAATATTATTATCAGCCAGCTCACTGTGTGTGCCTCTCCTGTGGCAGGGATCAGTTCAAAGCACAGCCCCAAAGCATGAGCGCACGTGTGTGTGTGCGAGAGAAAGATAGTGTGTGTGTGTTGTATCTGTGACTGAGTGTGTGTGATCAGTTCCCTGAAGCGACAGCTGCACGCCGAGTTCCTGAATGGAGAAAGCTTCTCTGTGATGACTACCAAGTGCGCACAAGTCTTACCAACCTCTTTTCTCTTCTCATTTCTTTCCCCCTTATCTTTTCCTTTATTTCCCCCCCTCGTGATCAGCTTCTTATTTCCCCATGTTCCTGTCGACCTCTCCTCTTCTAACCCTTATTTTCACCCTCTCCGTTCTATTTCTCCCATCCCCTTTTCTCTTCTATATGATATTATTACTCCCCAATCACCATAATCACCGAATCAGAACTGCTTGCTGCTGCTCTCTGCAAAATGAGTCGCATCTGTCACAGCTAAAACCTGTATAAAACCTTGAATAAGAGCAGCAGAAAGAGGGGAAGGAAGGCAGAGAAGGGATGGAATAAAGCATGAAAGGAGTCAAGGAAGGGAAAAAAGAAAAGAAAGAAGTAAAAGATAGGAAAAGGGATTAATGAAGAAATCATTAAGTAGAGGCAAAGAGAGTAAGGATGTAGGGGAACCTGATGAAAAGAAATGGTCTATATTTAGTAGTGTTTCAGATTGGGAAGCGTTTGATGTCAGAACCCCATTAGCTACAGTGGTGAGTATTTGGAGAGATCTTGCTGTATAGACAAAATGTGTGTGTGTGTGCTGGCAAGACAGGGATAGATGGAGGGGAGTGGAAGAGAAAACAATGTATTGCGTGCTTCATGGTCCCTTGGCTTGTTAGCCTCAGGGCCACAGAAACCTGCTTATGGCAGGTTCAAACATAAAACAAGCACACATATAAAGGTGAAAAACGCTCCATCTGGGTTGTGTTTGTTGTCTTGCCCATTGGTAGTCCCATGTCTTTCCATGCCTTTATTATAATCTACATGCTAAAGTCAGTTCTTTAAAGTTTATCATTTTTCAAGGTCGACTTGGCTGTGCTTGTTCCAGCATATCAAACAGCTGATGATCAAACAGCTTCCAGGTCTTCATATTCCCCCGACTGCCTCGGTTGCTCTCACAATGCAGTCATGTTGATACTGCTGCTGTCTTTGTCACTAGTCTGAGGTTTCTTTGTGCTATGATTACCTCTTTGGTACATGTCCTAACATTATAATCAGTGGAACAGGAGTATAGATGATTGCAAGAGAGAGAAATGGGAGAGAATGTTGCAAAATGAGGAGTTTAAAATTTTGTGCAGAAATGCCAGAAATTTGTGACATGAAAAGTGAAGATACATAAAAAAAATGCAGGTTGTTTTTTTTGCATGGCTGAGATGGAAAAAGAGAACACTGGTGACTATTTTTTTTTGCATACACTTGGAGGTTGTTGTCCCTGTGTCTGCTTTCTTCTGCTGCAAACACAGCAGTTATGCCCTGCTGCCACACACAAAAAATGAAAAATAAAAAAAAAGCGGAGGGTGATGCAGGTGTACACAACCACAGCGTTCCCAGTTTAAGTCTAAAAAGAGGATCTCGCTGCTGGTTAACCCCCTCCCCCTCCCCCTGCTCTAATCATGGTTGCTCATAAAAACACCATAGGGCAAAAGTGGATAAGAATAGTAACATTCATTAATCACAAATAAAAAACACACCTGCCATCTGAGGAGGGACACAGCAAAGGAATGCAATATAACCGATGTTATGATATAATATTATATAATGTGTTTGTAAGTCACTCCAAGTGGTCTATGGGCATTTTAAGCGAAGTAATGAAATAACTGAGGTATAGGCAGATATGCAACATGACAAGCTGGTCAGAAGTCAGCAATGGTTGTTGTATATATATTATAAAGATTAAATATTTCTTAAAAATCACTTTATTCTACATATCCCAGTTTAAACATTGCCAAAAAACATAAAATACCCAAAATGTTTGGAATAACTAGATCCTGTTAAAAACATTAAATTCTGTGCAACAGGGAAGCCATGATTGATTTTGCTGAGACGAAAGGTCACGTGGCGAATATTTGCCGAAAACCAGACAGAGCAGCAGTCTGTTTACACAGAGCAGAGAGGAGAGGACAGGACAGGATAGGACAGGACAGGATAGGAGAAGTTGCATTAGAGGTTGTAAAAATGCAAATAGTTCAATATGTGTCGTCTGTGGAGAAACTATTTTTTCCGACATTTGTGACACTTGTGGGCACTTGTGTATGGTGTTATACTGCACATAATACATTTTTGAGTTGTTCCCACTTCTAACCATAGTAATGCTGATACCATAGAGGTGGAAAAAATATATATTGCAGTGGCCTCAGTGAGTAAAAATGGAAAAAGAGCAAAACACACCATGAAACTGCTTCGACTGTTAAACCTATGTAGGAACAGACAAAATCTTGTAAAATGAATAAGGGTCATAGCAGACACTGACTGCTGCATTTAAAAACTTTTTTTCATGATTAACATTCATTCAGTGTTTCCCCAAAAAACTACAAAAGGTACAACTGACTCAAAAACCTGAAATGGTTGCTGCTTTACCCGTAGCTGCATAGAACCAATCACAACAGACTATAAACTGGTAAGGTACTCTAAAGGGAAAGTTTTGTCAGACAAAACAGACAGACAGACAGACAGACAGACAGACAGACAGACAGACGGTGTTGGAACTAGACACAACAGGCAAAGCTTTATGTTACACACATACAAAAATAGAATTATTGATGTAGCTGACAATTATATCATACAGTTCTGGTGAGAGTGAGATGGAGGCTGTTGGTTCTGTTCAAGGGAGAGAAGACAGGTGATGCGAAGTTACTCTATCCCTCCATTAGATCATGGGAAAAAAGAATGATGTAACAGCTCCAATTAGTTTTGGAAATGATGAGAGAGATGTACAGTCTGTAATGTAATAGGGCAGAAAGAGGGACTGATAGATGTATAAATATCAAATTGGACTAAAAGGGCTTGAGAGGAAGCAAAATACGTGATCGGTATCAGAGACAAGACAGAGCAGCGGGGACATGTGTGTCAGTGTGTGTGTGTGTGTGTGTGTGTGTGTGTGTGTGTGTGTGTGGTTAGCATTACAGTAAAACAGAGGCTGTGGTTAGTGTTACAATGCAATGCAGCGCGAACAAGCACTGATGCACTATGCTAGCTGCCGCAATCACCTCATTATCTACTGTACTGACAGGGAGAGGGCACAGCGTTCGAAAGAAGATACAGAGAGGGACAAGGAGACAGAACAGAGACAGGGGAGAGGACAATGACACAAAAGGAGAGCGAGATTAATAGATTGAAAGAAACAGAATTGGAGACAGTGTGAAACAGCAAGAAAGAGAAATAAATAGAGATAGGAGAGGAATGGAGAGGAGAGCGAAGGAGTCATGTAACAGAAGAGCCATTAGCAAATGTCTGCTTCTCTCCCCTGCTCAGATCTCTGAAAGACAACATCTGTGTGTGTGTGTGTGTGTGTGTGTGTATGCGTGCGTGCATGTTTGTGTGGCTCAGATCCCAGTGGTGTATCAGTTCCACACTGGAGATGAGGGTTTGTCTGGGCAACTGTGTGTATCAGCACCTGTGCACCGATGTGGATGTGTGTGTTTGTTTGTGCCGCAGTGGGCAGCCAACTCTGGTGGAGGGATGGGGAGAGATTTTGATGACGTGGGACACACAGAGTTGGACAGAAACTGTGACCTTCTAATTGAATACATAATAACAATGAGTTTGTTCCACTATGAGCCACTAAAATAGCTAACAACACCACAAACAGCATCACAAGTAGTGACAAATAGAAATGCAACTATGAAAGAGCACTCAACACACTCTGCCAGGTGTTTTCCTGGCGGTTTTACAGTCAAGAAGGAGGCAAAAATAATGTGCTGTGCTTAACCAAGCTAGTATGCAATCAATCTGCAGATGCAACAGTGCAAAAAGAGACCAAACTTTGCTATGGAGGCCAGTTTTTGAGCCACAACAAAGGCCAATTTTGCCTTGGTGTTTTTCAAAAAACTGAAATATCGCAACCATGAGAGGTCCTTGAGCATACAGTCATAAATGTGCACAGAAAATATTAGGCTGATGGGTCGAGTAGCCGTGGAAAGACAGATAAACACAATCACGCACACGAGCAAACAGAAAATCCTCTCAAGGCCTACGCCTGCCGGAGATAATATCAGTAGTATTTTTGACAGGAGGAACACAAAACAGTATTAATTTATTTTTCTGACCTCAGCTGTCCCGGGGGGTTGCCTTGAATTTGTTTTTTTTTAGAGTAAGTCAGTGGATATTACAATTTTAGAAGGCTATCTTGAGAGTCCTTGTGGTCTAAAATAAATAAATGATTTTTGCTGATTTCTTACATTGCTTGCCCAAACCCTTGTGTTTCTAGCTGACAGCGTAGCACACAAATGAGGTGCATATGACTGTGACATTAACTTTTATTATGTTTGCATTTCTTTTTTGTGTTAAGTATTTCTTCTTTGGGGGCCCCTCTTTGCTCAAATTCTCCTTGAGGCTTGTAGTTATTGGTTTGCTCTTGAATGTGCGCCGTGTGCCCAGACAGACTCCATATAGACCATTTGTACAGGCAGCAAAATATACCTCATATTTCTCTTTGGACTGTCCTCGGCTGCTATCTTGGTGACGTAGTAGTAGTGTTTGGCGGTGATGCAGAGTTTAAATGGCGGATGCCACCATCGGGGCGAGAGTGAGGGGAGGTCAATGGGTCGAAGAAACGGTTGACTTTCACCCAGGAGAACGGCGTTCATGTCCCGTGTGTAAACAAAAGTAAACGGTTTCTAAAGTAACTTCTGTTGCTCATGTCATCCTCGTAAATACTTCACTTCCAGCATTTAATTAAATGTATTTACTTTTTGTCTTTGATAACGCCTAACCAGGAAGTTTTTTCACTAAACCTTGGTCAGTGGTTTTGTAGCATAAATTCACCAAAACTGCAGCCTTTGTTACAACCAAGAACCATATGTGTATGTATAACAACGTGTGTGCTTTTTTTTACATTTAGTCATTTAGCAGACGCTTTTATCCAAATCGACTTACAGAAAAAGGGAAAAAATCAAGGTATAGTGCAATAAGAGCCGTAACTGCTAGTGACATTTCTTTAAAGAGTAGAATTATCGTGTGGTGCTAGGAGAGAAGTCTTCAAGAGTTTTTTAAAGGTAGAGAGGGACGCCCCTGTTCTGGTAGGAACTGGTAGTGCGTTCCACCAACGAGGAACAACAAATGCAAAGAATTTGGATTGCCTTGGACCAACGGGTGGCGGAGGCAGGCGCCATTCATTCGAAGAGCACATCGGTCGTGTGGTAGTATATGCCTGATTCAGGGCGTTCAGGTAGATAGGTGCAGTACCTGAGACAACTTTGTTGTGATGTTTGTAGATATTTGAATTTGATGCAGACTGCAACAGGCAGCCAGTGGAGCTCGATGAGCATCGGTGTGACATGTGACCTTTTTGGCTGGTTGTAGACCAGGCATGCCGCCACATTCTGGATCATTTGAAGGGGTTTTACTGTGCCGTCATTTTTAGAACGCTATACTGTACAACAAACTGCTTTTAATATATATTTGTCGTAATGGGTGGTATTGACAAACGGTCTATTCTATTGTTCTTGTATGCCCAGATTTATTTCACGTTAAAGGATTTTTTAATTTGGATTAAATAAATATATTATAAAAGGTAATTGAAACTACTTGCATTGTGCAGTCATGCTTAAGTATCTCTGCAATTGTGTTAAGCAGAAGTCATGGTTTTTCCTTTCAATCTGCCAAACATGTAATCAATCAATCATGTCATATTGTAGATATCTATATTCAACTTTCTATATGGAAGCAGAGCATTGACAGAACTGTATGAAACCCATGCTGAAGGTTAGATAATGCCTGCTGACCCATTCAAACCAGGCTGAAACATGTATTCATGTGTTTCTGGTTGGGCCTACATTGGGGTTATGTCTATTCACAGGTTCATACAATGAAACAATGACAATGTGGTTTCAGCAGATTCTGGAGTTCAAAAGTAGAAGGTCAGGTAAGGTTAAAGAAAATAGTTTAAAAGTGAGTATTCAATACTCTTTTTCTCATTTTTAAATAAAAAAACACTTTAGTTTAAATCATTCTTAATAGTCCTAACTTTCAACTTGTGCAACTCTTTTAAAAAATAATTGTCTTTTTGAAAGAAAAACAGTTATACAACACTGTTTCTGAGGTTATAACTGAGGCAGATGCTGCCCGAGTAAGAACAGGAACTAGCACATACATTTCCTATTGATTTCAAAAGGTGAAGAGCACACCTCTCAGGCTATAAAAACTGATCCCCACAGGGAAAGTGTCTGCTCTCTCGTCCTCCTCCGTGGGAAGGTCAGGGTCAGCTACAGAACAGCACCACTGGAGCCAAGAGGGATTGGGTTTCTTGTTTGAGGACACTTTGGCAGAGCAAGTCCTCGCTGGCACAGGGGTCCGTACCCCCTTCCTCCAGCTGAACACTGGTCTAAGTGTGTGCCGTCTGAGCGTTGAACAGATTGTCTATCGGACAAGATCAAAAGAGGCTTATCAAAGATTTATGGTGGGTTTCTCCAGGAGCACAGAGAAATTTAGTTTGGCCTGTCTCAGTGTCTAGACATTCACACCACGGAAACACA
The DNA here is from genome assembly GCF_030273125.1 of Centropristis striata. Lineage (NCBI taxonomy): Eukaryota > Metazoa > Chordata > Actinopteri > Perciformes > Serranidae > Centropristis > Centropristis striata. The sequence goes on along the minus strand of NC_081520.1, from coordinate 36,332,932 downwards.
CAAAAGCAAGTTATAGCACTACAAAGCCTCGATTTCATTGGCGAAAAACATCCAAATATATCATTCTTTGGCTAATTTCGTTTGTTGAGCTTTGTCCTAAATCCCTGCTTGAATGTCTGTTTAAATAGAAGTAAGACGGAGGGCTATAGCTCTCCTCAAACATTCCTATACTTGTCGATATGCATCTTAAGATAAGATAAGATAAGATAAGATAAGATAAGATAAGATAAGATAAGATAAGATAAGATAAGATAAGATAAGATAAGATAAGATAAGATAAGATAAGATAAGATACGATACGATACGATAAGATAGAACTTTATTAATCCTTCCTGAAGGAAATTCTGAAGATTGCCAGATTGCTCCAAAGTCTCCAAAACAATTACAAAAACAATGACAATATAGGATAATATAAGAAAAACAATGAACAAAAGGAGTAAAGTGAGTAAAGTGCAGATGACATGGCAGGATGTAATATACAGATATATTACACATGATAATGACCATAATATAGTCCGTTGTGTTGAAAATTGCATTGCATATGATGTTAATATTAGTCAGTCCGATATGTTAGCTTTCCACCCTGCATAAAGGGGAGGAGTTATACAATTTGATGGCCACGGGTAGAAAAGAGCTCCTGTGGCGTTCTGTGGTGATGTTTGGTAGCCTCAGTCTACATCTGAAGGGGCTCTTATAGGACTCCAGTGTGGCGTGCAGGGGGTGAGAGGTGTTATCCATGATTGATTGAGATTGATTCAGAATTTATTTGAACACAAAATAAAAGATGAACATTTAAAAACAAATGGACAACAATAAATACAAGACAACAACACAAAATGTAACAACAACAAGACTCAGCACTTATTTGTGTTCAAAAGGAGTGGGAAGAAGCCAAAGCTTATTAAATCCCACCCCCTCTCCCTATGTTAATTATTATTATATATTATTATTAACTATATTCAGTTATATAACAATAATATTTATATATATGTATGTATAACACATAGTAATGTAGTTTATAAACTCATTATTACCATTATTAACACACATAACTTGTTATTAACTTACAAACACATAAGTACACATACACCCATGTAGTCATAATGAGATAACAATGAACAAACAAACAACAATAACACACAAAAAAGAAAAAATAGTAACACATTTAAAAAATAAAACGTCAACAATAACCACCTACTGTCATTTTACACACCCGTTTTCATCCCTATATTGTGTGAAGACATGCTTTTTATATTTGATGCTGAGCAACGGCAACAGCAATTGGAAAACAAAATTACAAAATACTGACATACTAACAGAGCCAGTGGTGCAGAATCTGGCAACAACTGTCAAAACATATTTTTGCTAAAACAACAAAATCTGTTTTAAAGACATTTTTTTTATATTAACATTTAATCAGAAAACAAACAGTTTCCCCATGGTGCAAAAAAAGCACCACCACAGTTTTTCATTAATATCAAACAAAATAATAAAAAAATTAAATTACATGTTTTGTCATCAGTTATTCAACTACTCTCCCTGATGTTTTAGCAGGATATCATACAAAATTTATAATTTTGGTATTGTCACTACGCTATCATCATCATTATTAGCTGATGAAGATCGTATCATGATGACTGAAAGCTTTGGAAAAAGCAAGTGAGTTTTTATTTAAAGTCGAGAACAAACTCAATATCTTGTATTTGAAAATAAATGACTCAGTTTACATGTTTATTCTGTCTATATTTCGCCTACAGCACAATGCACTGTGCATTGCTGGAGGGCAGAACCACTAATTCCCCATGAAGACAGCATTTAGAATAAAAGTGGGGCTTGGCTGCCTTTCGCCTAGATTTTTGCTTAATCAAATTTTTTTTTAATGATTGCTTTAAAAGGCCAGCTGCTCCAATTCTCAAAGATATGAGTTTTGGTATAATAAGAAAAGCAAAAAAAATGTTTTCACCCATGTGGTGAGGGATCCTGGAGAGAGAGTCTGGACGCACTTTGGGGGGTTCCCCAAATTATGAAGAAAGTTAAAATTAGACAAGTGGTTGTATTTATTTTATTAAATTATGTTTAATGGAATCATAAAACTTCTCCCTCATGGCTCTTGTAAAGTCGTGTGATATGTTTGTTTTTATGATAATACAAGGACACTTAATGCAATGTGTAACTTGGATAAAAATAAACCATAGACCACTACACTGTTACTGCACTGTTACTGCACTCTTTATGCAACACAAGCACAGACTCTCTCTCTCTCTCTCTCTCTCCCCCACACTCACCCTCTCTGACGGCAACACTCCAGATTCATTACTTGCGAGATCTCCAGACCAATCTTGCACTTTCTCACAGCCCCCATACAAACACTCTCACTACACCCCCACAACCATAACACACACACTCTCTCTCTTCCCACCTCCTCACTGTTACCATCCATGTGTCATTGGTTGTTGCTAAGTTACAGGCCCCCACCAAGTTTTTTTGCGGCCAATAAAAGCTTCGCCTTCACAACTGGCTTTGACAGATACCCCATTCTGTATAGGAGCACTTTGTTTTTGCTTTAGCTTTATCTCTTTTCATTGCTGTGCCTTGCCATGGTCACCACCTGTCCGTACTACACCTTTCATGCCTTTTTGTACTTTGATTTCAGCTTTTTTTCCTACCAAAATCACTCCCTCTTCACCTTTTTCTTTCTCTCCCTCCATTCTGTACACATAATATAAAATAATTCCTAATCATTGCGGAAATTAAAGACAAAGAGAGTAGATGGTTAGATAGTTTTACTTCAAATTTACACATTATTGAAAACGGAAATTGTACAGATTTGTTTCACCATTAATCACAACAGCATTAAACAGAGATTGAGCAGCAGCCTAGCTTTGTACACTAATGGGTACATGCGCACACACATAAGCATGCACTCACTTAAACCAACACACACATACACTTGTCTAATTCAAGTAAACTTTGAGTGTGTGTGTGTTTTGCATGCAAGTGTGTATGTACAGTATGCCTGTGTGTGCGCAGCAGATGGATGATGCTGCTTCTGAGGTCGTTAATAACCCTGTTCTCGCTAGGGTAGACTCTGCAAAAATAGATGGAGTACTCACTCACACACACACACACACACACATACGCAGCTATTCTCATGTGCACACAAAAACGTAGACACATAATGTACAGCAGAAAGCAAGCCCTTAAAGACAAGCTTCTATACGGGAGAGACAGGAGCACATGTTCTTGTCCGTACACAGATTTATTCATACACACACAAAAATGCATGCAATGTACACAGATCAGTTTCAGGGTACATGTGCATGAATGCAGCTGCTTGTGCATATTCAAAGCATCAAATATGATAAACAGTCATATGTGCACATGAACATGGTCATGCCCCTGCACATATACAGTAAATTATACACAGAAGACACTCTGCAGTGGTTCTGCAAGAGAGCTGACAGGGTGATCCATCTCCATTGTGAGGTGCAGTGTACTCTGGCAAAGCAGGCTGGACACAGCATAAGTAAGGGGCCGGAAATACACACACACACACACACACACACACACACACACAGACATGAATGAATTGCTACTACAGAGTGCAAAGATCACATCAGTGGGTTATTTCCAATTCTAATTTAATGAACGATGGTGCACAGAACCAGGCGGATGGTGATAATAAAGGTAATATATCAAGTATAACTGAGAAAAAACATGCCCTACATCTATGTTTATGGGCACCACATGTGATTTATTATGTCATCAATGTAGATTCTAAAAGCAAATCATGTCATTGATTGCCAGTATAAAAGCAATCACATTCCTGGTAGAATTCCAGCAGTGTTGCAAGGGGGAAAAAAATCTAGTTTCTGCAAAAGGAATTATCGCTTGCAATTTGATCTGCTTTCATATGGAAATAGCAATATTGTCAGTGACAGATGCACAACCAACTTTGAGCCTCCGAACACCAGTAAAAGGTTGCATGTGGAGGCACTCATAATGGCTGTTAGCTATTACTTTGTTCACTGGGTAAGCAATCTCTCATATAAAATTAAAAAAAAACAACAACAACAAGAAAAGGAATTTTAAGTGTACAGTTTGTGTCATTTTCTCTGTTCTGTTGACATGCACAGCATATCATTTTTATGTGACTTGAGATCTACTTCAGTGGGAGTAAGCCTTGCTGATTGTGAGATCAAAGGTTGCCAGTTGCAGTAAAATTTATCACCAGAGGCCTTCACAGTAAATTAGATTATTTTGAAATTCATGAAGAAGATTTGGTGTAGGCAAATTTGGGCTGCCCATGTAAAGGTATCTTTTTCACGGACAATTAAGGAGGAAAATGGGATGACATTTGCTCTCTCGTAGGTTACCGCTTCACTTAGATGGAGATAGCAAACTCCAGGGGCAGGATCTGTGTTCCTTTCTGGAACTTAAGACATTAATTCATTAACCTTAACCGCTTACCCGCAATCGGGTTGCGGGGGGCTGGAGCCTATCCCAGCTGACATTGGGCGAGAGGCGGGGTGCACCCTGGTCACCAGACTATCACAGGGCTAGCACATAGAGACAGACAATCAGACAGGCAATTTAGAGTCAATTAAACCTAAGTGCATGTTTTTGGTGGGAGAAGAGCCGCAGTCGGGAGGCGAACTGGCGACCCTCTTTGTGTGAGGGGAGAGCGCTACAACTACACAACCGTGTAGCCCGAATTTAAGACACAATTTTGGAAAATGATTCCCATAATCCATTACTCTGGAGTATTAGAGCATGTGGGTCAAAGCACCAGGGTTCTGAGTGTCTTCTAAAGACCTAAGTTGTTTCTGGAAATATTTTTGACTGTCTATGCTTATTGAGCGAACTATGTGGAGCTTAAATTAGATTAAGCTATAAACCTACATCTGGAGTATTTCTGTGTGTCTTAAAAATCACAAACCATAATTGTCTTCCATTATCTTCTCACTCCCCCAAACATTCTTCCCACTTACTTTACTCTTTTCTCTTTCTACTGACTCATGTCTTCTGACTTGTACTGGTCTCTGTGATAATTTCCCTCAAGTCTTTCACTCTGCCTCTTACAAGCTTATTTATGCATGTGTGTGTGTGTGTAGTGATTTGCGTTGCTAATTGCTTCAGACGAGGCTTTAATAACACAGGGTTGTTGTTTTTTTTAAGTTCTCCTAGTTTTAGTTCTTACAACTGCTAATCTGTGTCTGACCACTGCTAAATTCTGCTTTTTGATCTTCGGTGTAAACATTATTGTTGCCTTTTGTTTTCCATTATGTTGTAAATGCATAATGGATGGGATGAAATTAAGGAGCTTTAGCTGGCTTTGGCGGTACTTAGATCACATCTTGCTCTTTCTGACTGAAGAGGACAGACCTAATCAAAAGAAAGTTAATGGAAAAGGATCGTCAAGCTTTCTTCTTCTTCAAACATGGTAAACAGCTGCAGTCTGCAATATTTACATTCAACAAATTACCAAAGACACCCCTTTGTTTCCATTGATTGGCCATGAAACGGTGAAGAAAAATACACTGAGAAAAGAGCTCAAGGGGCCGTCTTTAATCATCACAGGTAGAGTCGATTATGTCCTGTGAAGGAGATTTTTTCCCTTAGAAAATAGACACGAGCTGTGTTTTTTTGCAGTATGTGTTGGTAATTATTGCTTTCTTCAAAACACTCGACGTGCCTTAGCAAAGCAATGGTACCTATAACTGCATTTGAAGTACTCTGTGTATCTCTTGAATTCTCTTCCCATAACTAATGGCCGTTCTCTTGAAAAGAGTATTTTTCCAGCATTTTCAACATGCACAGCAATGTAGCATCCCAGGAGGCTACAATATCTGCCCTAAACACATTGAAAAATACTCTGCCTGAGAGAAGCTGATTGATTCACAAATGCAAAGCGGAGATCATACTGTCAGGCAAAACAAAGAGTCTGTCAGAGTGTGTCTGTGCCTTACTTTGCGAAAACATAAAAACATAAACATTCGTCACTGCTGGAGACATCCCCAATGCTCTGGCAGCGTTTAGTCACTTGTAGATAATGAATATCAATGCAGAGCTCTCCAGTGTAATTACTGCAAAAATGATGCTGGATGCATTTTGTGCATTACCGCAAACTTTCAGACATAAAGAAACATTATAGCAAATTTTAACAACCTGACATTTAGCACAATGGCAGTGGCCGTCTGGCATTTAGTGGGCGAGTGCAACATGTGGTCTGATTTTTACCAGCAGAATTTGACAGTTCTGCTGCGTTTTCCTCTGTTCTGCAAACTTAAGAGCTTTGTCAAGACTGAGTCACTCGCCATTCCTTGTGATAAATAGTTTTCTTAATTGAAATCAAAAAGATGTATGAATGTAGCATGCTAAATATACATTTTCTCAGATTTCAACCCCTGGGGTTATTCTTTTGCATATGATTGGAAAGGCATGGTCTGTCAGTATGGTTTAATAAAGTATAATGAACTGCGGCTCCACGCTGATGAAGCTAAAAGTGCGGAAGTGGCACAGCCTGTTTCCCTCAGTCCTGTACTTTTAACTGACACCCTTCTTTTTCCACTGGTAAAGTCCTTATTTCTCAGTCAGAGGTGGACAGATTTCCATGTGGGTACCAATGGGATAAATGTGTGTTGATTCATGAGCTGTAACTAACTTTGCCCACGTTTACCAAATAGGTTCTGTTTTGGATTGATGTCAGTCCATCAGGACAACACTGGGTTGGTGTACCTATTGCGTACATATTGAGATAGAGAGCCCAGAAAGAGTATAGTGACTCCAATCCTCTTGGTAGTGGTAATGCTTCTCTAAGCAATGACATTTTTCCATTAAAGTGTTGCTTGAGGTTTCCCGCTTACTTGCTGGTGACCAGATGATATGAAACAAAGCTCTGGGCCCTGGCAACAAAGGGGAGCTATACACTCGCACCGGAATGACACAAAGGTTGATACATAAGTTTAATGGCATGCCAGACATAGGGGGCTTTATTGGTCCATTTATAAACATTATGTTAATCACATTGCTATATTGCTTATTACTAATGCAAAACAGAGGTTTCTGATAGGCCACTTCAAACTTTAAACTTTAAACACGTTGAATGACAAATGCTTGTTCAGCTGGTACCAAACAGCTCATACACCAGACTGGACCGGCTAAACCAAAAATCGAACCAGCTCTTCAACATAATGTATAACAAGTGTGTGTATTGGCCCATGACTTGTCCAAAATGGTCACAGTTTGGGTTTCATGTTGCCAAAGATGAGTTTAACACAGCATTGAGCTTCATAAAGGATTGGTGTCGGCCAGTGTTTGAGCTCTAATTATAATAACCCTGATGTGAGCCACATTATGTTTCCCATACTCACCCACAGGTAAAGCTGAAAGGGACCCATTGGTCAAGAGCTAATTTCAAGCCCATATATTAGTAGAATTAGCTGACATGGGTTCCACTCTACACTGGAAGAGTACCACTCTAAACAGGAAGTGCCTGTCAATTAAAAACTGACTAATTCTATTGTGTTGGATTCATTCAAAATTCTCTTGATTTAGAATTACATACACATAAAGATTAAATTTAATGTGATCACAATAAGTACATTCTATCTCAAACATTTTTAAATCAAAGTTACACAGTTAAAACATCTGCCTCAAAATCAAGGACGCATTTATATTTAATATATTTTATCAAATATATTAACTAAAATGAAATGACTACAGAATAATTTATGACAGTGTAAAAAATTGTAATGGGTTTTCCAAACAAACGCTGTAGTCAAGATCACAGATGTTAAGTCCAAGACCAAGCCTGGTAGAGTCCAAGCAAAGACCAAATCATATCCAAATCCTCTTCTGAGAATAAGCTTAAACTGTGATTTGGTAATAAGTCTTCTTGCAGTATGAGACTTAGTATAAGGGTGTTTAACATGGCCGTTCACTATTACAGCTGTTCCAAACCAAGTTTCAATGAGTTGGGACAGAATTGTCGAGCTCCATCCTGCACTTAAAATGTCTCACCAGTTAGCATTTTCAGAGCATTAAATTGTCATTCAACCCATTGCAAACAACTATAATGGCCCAATCTAACTGGTAACAAGGGCAGACAGCTTGGATGTGTTTTCTCTTGTGTTATTAACTCTCCATAGCTGAACGAGCACGGCCGTGAGTAATGGTGGGTGACTGATCGCTATCATCCTCTCTGAATTACACAGAAAAAGCCATACGTCCATAATTGAATAGGCTCAAAAACACACATAGTCTGGATGTGTGGGAGAACCAAGCGAGGTGTGTCTAAATGTTTATAAGAGAACACTTATTAAACTGTAGAGTCGAACATGCAGCCCAAATGAGCAGGTGAACCAAGCAAGGGACGTTCACATTTAAAATCACTTTTGCTACCAATTCCTGCAACATAACCCCATTAAAGACACATTACAATAAAGCCTTTGTAGAAGGGAGTGAGCCAGGGTGAGGGATGCATGATGGCGAGTGCGACTTGAGGAAAGCCTGGAGTGCACAAACTGTGGAGAGCATGATTAGGAATGAGAATTACACCTTCTGTAGGAGCCATGCTTTATAAATAAAGGTTTAAGAGTGGGAGGAAGGGACCAAGAGACAGGTAGGACGATGATTACACAAAGAGTGGCGTGTGATAGTAACGGAGGAGGGAAGATTCGTTGAGATGAAAAAATGTGGAAAATAAATTAAAGGGAATGACGGACAGCTAGGCCATATATAAACTGAGGTAGGATCAAGTGGCATAAGTTATGACAAGACTGAGGAATTGCAAGAAAATCACTGTTTTTTGTTTAATGTGATGAATTCACATAGAACATAGGGATGATGGAGAGAGCAGAGAGAGAAAGCATGGAGTATGATTGAAGAAACAGCAGGTGAATCATGTTATGTATGAAGAGAATGGGGATCGGGAGGTTTAGCAGAGGGAATAATCAAGAGTAATGGAGAGAAACATATTGAATGACAAAGAAAAAGGTTGAGAGTAAAACGGAAAGGCTGATGGAAGAATGGAAGTGTCTATGTTAGTTATGGCTAACCATTGTTTCTACTCTATGTTTCACATTGTGGGAGGATGGAGAGCATGAAGTATCAAATTACAGCGCATCTATTTTTAGCACGCTCATAAGATTGCATGCGGTCTCATTTGTTTGTATATATTTGGCAGATTTGCTTTATTGGATAATAACCATGGGGAATCTAAGATAATGACAAAAAAGCATATGGCAACACTTGGTATTTTTATCTTGTGATGCTGTTGTCATCCCTTCATACAAATGTTCTGCTGGGGGCTTTAGGAGTATCAAGGGAGGAGCAGAACAGCAGAGTAGTACTTTACACAGGCCTCCTACTGAATACAAGTTCAATGCTATTGATTAGCCCGGTAGTCAAACTGCGCAGGCTAATATACTGCTGCCCACTGCTATACACACATATCACACCATGAGATTTGAGTCATGTCTGAAGTGTTGGAAAGTGGAAATGTTTCCATAATTAACACCTGGTTTAACTATGATGGGTGGGATTTGATCCTCAGTGACTTTGGTGAACCTTTGAGTCCCTCATCATATTACAGATGGTATAAAAGCATCAATGTATCCAAATCCAATTCATTTGTCCTAATGTACATCATGTGGTTCAATTAGTGTAAGAATGAGGAATTCCACATAGATGATCCCTGTGATTACATCTTCTTTCTCATTTGTATACAGTGGGATGTACATTATTTTGTGATCTCAAAAATTAGAAAATAGTTTTTGGCTGAAATTGTCATACACATATATATTACATATAAATATTTTTTTTACATTTACAATGATGGGCTCAATCGCGACAGAGTATTCGGGCCACATTTAGAAAAAAAATTGTAATTACGAGATTAAAGTCGTAAATATTGAATTATTACGAGAATAAAGTTGTAATTACTGAATTAATTATGAGAATAAAGTTGAAAATATTTAATTAATTATGAGAGTAAAGTCGTAAATAATTGGTAGGCTGTTCTGTTCTGTTTTCCATCTGCGGAAAAGATGCAATTTCTTACATTTTCTTTTTAAAGTTCCTATACTTATGATAATGTGATGCTGATGTGCCAAAAGATTTAATATCTCCTAAATACATTTAGGAAATTTCTACGAAATGCTCCACGGCCCTCATTTTAACAACTCTCCTCCTCTAATTTATTTACTATTCACGACTTTATTCTCGTAATTAATTCAATATTTACAACTTTATTCAAATAATTAATTTAATATTTTCAACTTTTTCCTCAAAGTTATTTTAATATTTTCACTTTGTTCTGGTAAACAATTTAATATTTTCAACTTTAATATCGTAATTAATTCAATATTTATGACTTTAATCTCAAATCTCTTTTTCTAAATGTGGCCCTTATACTCTGTCAGGCAAATCTACGAGAAGAAAATATGCAGATTTCTGAGATTTAAAGTGGTGAATCTGGGAGAAAAAGTTGTTTTTTCCCCCACTTTAAATCTCTTAAATCTGCAACTTTTTTTCTTGTAGATTTGCCACTTTAATCTAGTAAATTTGCAAAGTCAATGAAGAATAACTCCGTTTGTACGACTGTTTCTTGCTGATTTTTTTCGTAAATTTTTCATTTTTACATTGGAGGACAAGGGCAATAAAGTTAATATTATTATATTATTATCATACTGATTGGTCAGATGTCATGGTGTCACCATCTGTGACGTAGCCTGATCTTTGCTGATTAGCTGGAAGAAATCCATGTGGTTCTACGACCAAACAGAGACATGGGGACCCATTTTGATATCCACTGAAGTTACCAAAAATAGTTCTTCGCACGATAAAGGGTTAATAGAAGGGCATTGATGATGAATAATAACCATATTTATACTGTTAATGAACGACAGATATTTGTGTATTCACCCAAAGTTATACAACATCATCGGTACAGTCATGAGCAGACACGATTCTGTTCCACCACATTATGTCCACTTCGTGTTCCACCTGTGATTACAGACAACATCTATTGCAATCACGCTGCAATTGTGAATGTGACACGTCAGGTGCTACCTCATACCTGTTGGAAAGACTTAGACAAGTGTTTCTGGAAACAGCTATTGAGTGAGGAAAGGGAAACCCTGAGGGGCTTAAAGTCGTGTATACTGGAAAGAGAAAATTGTGTCTGACAGTTTTTGATGGAACTGTGTTAAATTGTGTGTGTGTCCCCTGAGTCCTGGGAGTACCATCGTGCTCAGCACTGCTAATTTGCACTGCATATTCTAAAGAAAGTAACGCAGAAGATATAACAAATCGGTTTGATGTGATAAGAGAGCAGGCAGATGTGTGCTTGTAAAAAGCCTTTAGTCTGCATGCAAGCTTTTGTGGATGAGCCATGCAGGAGACTGTTACAGATTTTAACCTCAATTTTATTTTTATTACACTAAACACCTATATTACATCTTGCCAAAATATCAAACAGGTACCGGGGAGGAAAAATCCCCTATGTGTCTCTGGAAAATGCCAGCTCACCATGCAGCCGTGCAATGAAAGAGCCCATTATGAGCTCACAGCATTGTGTAATTTAGTCCGACTCCTGAGCGGTGCTGTGATATACCTCTCACTCTCCTCTCTCTATCCTGACATTAGCGTAAAGTAGAAAAAAGGAGATACTTTGAAGAGAGTATTGCGCTCAATAGCAGTTTCAGGTCAACTCTGTAAGCACAAATCACACAATTAAACAGTATATACCTACAAAAATATTCTACTAGAGGTTCTGGTTTGTTTTTTATTCGTCTAAACAAGAGCCACTCTTGAATACATGTATCGCGGTGAAGGCAGAAGCTATTTCAATGAGGCTCAGTATGAAAAGACAAAGAACCAACATGTCAACTCATAGGTTCTTTCATTACTCATCTCTTTTTTTCTTTGCAGTAAAGGTGGCCTGGAACATTACAGAGCTTTTAAAACTGTGGGGTTTCATATCAGCTCACATTACTTATTTAATGCCCCCGTATCAAGGCTGAAGTCAAGATGCTCGATCAGGTTGCCTCAGGGACAGGGCAATGCTTAGGTGGCTAAAGTGTCAAATGCTGTAAACTATGTAAAAGTACTCCCTGTGATCAAAAACCACAGATATCTGATGTCCAATATCCATTCTAAACACTCCATACCCAACAGCTTTTTTCTACTCCGGGCTGAAGCTGATGTCAGCACCTTGACAGGCTTCTATAAGTGGTCATCTCCTTCAGGCATGTCACTGCAGTGTTTACATTACATACGCTGCTACATGGTGCTACATTACAGGGAAACCTGTAATCTTGGCTGCCGACGTTGGTCATTTCTTCCAGGATCACACTCCTGCCGGAACATGTCCGTTGTGTATCATTCTCGTGGTGGAACGTGCTGCTGTACTCCGTTACCAACATGGTCTCACAGAAATCTGTGAAATAGCCACGGATTTCGCTTAACTCAAAATCCGTTAATGACAGTCATATCCCGTGGCTATTCCAACATACAAAGTGATTATGTACATTCACTGAGTGAATATTTTGAAAATAAAACATATATTTCTCGCTAGAAATGTGATCAAAATCCATTTTTATGCAGAAACTAAGTCAAAATATTGATTTTTCACTAAAAATGAGAGAACTGTCCGCCATGTTTTTTGTTCTGACCGCTGGGACCTTGAAAGTCACGTGACTTGGAACGAACCAATAGCCACGGGATATGACTGTCATTAAATTGCGTTGTAGCGAAATCCGTGTCAGTTTCACGGAAATTTGAGCGATTCCGTGGCTATTTCACGGATTTCTGTGAGACCAGGTTCTCCGTTACAATCATTCATCACATAGACCAGGGGTGTCAAACTCTGGCCCGCGGACCAAATTTGGCCCGCAGTGTAATTTTATTTGGCCCGCGAGGCAATACCAAATTATTATATTATTATTGTACTATAAAAGCTGACCTGCCAGTATTATACGGCGCATTTACAGCTAATACTACAAATCCCACAATGCCCTGCTGTTGTTTTCGCGCGTCAATCAGGACAGGACCCAGAAAGGCGCTGCTCTGTGACAGTCGTCATAGCAACATCAAGCTAGAGCTGTCTTCGAGCTACCCCTTCCCAAAAAATGGCGAAAAGAAAGGCAGAATTTATTAACCTGTTGAAAAAGTTTATTTTGATATTTAAATCAGAAGGATGCAAATAGAAAAGAGGCATACGATTTTTATTTATTTTTTCTTTAATAAATTAATGACATTGACATTTTTTTATTTGAAATTCGATTTTGCATGTCTGCACTATTTAGTTATATATTGTATGTTTATAAGCGTTGCTGGTTCCATATTTAATGTTTAAGCAAACCATGTTTGGTTTATATTAAAAGGTTTATTCGTTCAATGTTGGCCCGCAATTTTATTCAAGTTTTAAATTTTGGCCCATTGTGTATTTGAGTTTGACACCACTGACATAGACAGTACAAAGATGCCAAAAGCAAAGATGCAGAAGACCCAGAAATGATAGCCAATCAGAGACATATGTACACCAGTGTGTCTCAGATAGAGGGTAAATAGAGGCGCAGCATGTTAACATGTTTAGTGAATCCCACAATCCATTCACAAACTGAGAATAAAGGGCCCCCATAAACAATTTGTCTTCTTTGTTACCACGTTTCTCTGACTCTCTGTCAGTTGCCTTGTCTTCAGGGATGCTATCTTTGTATCCATTTAACTCATCGCTCATTTCCTCCTGTCTTCCAGTTGCCCTGTTCCCAGTGGAGGATAATGGAACGGCTGTGGTTCTCTCTGCTGTTGCTGGCAGCAGCATGCAGGGGACAGCCGTGTCCGAAACGCTGTATGTGCCAGAGCCTTTCGCCATCGCTCGCTATCCTCTGCTCCAAGACAGGCTTGCTGTTTGTTCCTGCTGCCATTGACCGGCGCACCGTGGAGCTACGGCTCCAAGAGAACTTCATTACAGGTAATGTACCTGCCAGTCCGTCATATAATCTGTTTCACTAGAAATCAAGGCAGGACATTAAGACATTTTGCACTGTCCAGTCAGTTCATCCTCATTGACCATTCTAAATGGTCTCCTCAAGGGGAAATTTGCTCTGTGAAAAAGTGAGCTATTTATTCACAGGTTTATATATACTGAAATTAAAGGTGCACATTGGATGCAGTGAGTGTATCCATGTGAAAAGCACTGGAATCACAATTCCTTTTTGTTGTAGTAGACAAAGAGGAATTTTTCTCATGAGTCTGGGTATGTCTTTTCAACTTTCCCACTTTGAAACTTTTTTGTTTTGTCGTTCAGTCGAACAAATCTCATTCATGATTCATCTCCTCCTTATATCAAAGAGCTTTCTAGGATACTTTGAAATGTACTTATTTTTAAGAACTGACGTGTTGCTTTATCCTTCTATTTTAATCTGGATTCCCATTAGCTCCCACCAGGGCAGCTACCTAATCTTCCCAGGCTCGACTTAAAAGAAATTCCATTCCATAGTTTGCCAAAACAAAAGACACACAGGCTAAAAATGACTGCTTTCACAGATAATTTGATGTGCTATTATTAATATCACATAGCTATGTTTTTCACAAGTGACATTGTTCACGTCCAAACCATTTTCAGTTTAGCACTCCCCTGTGCACATGAAATATTCTCTATCTCATTTTGCGGGATACCAAATTCTCTCGGCTGTCAGCTGAGGTTCTCCGTGTGTGTTGCCAAAGAGTTAATTGTACTGGAATTAATAAAACATTCTTGGTATCATGGGGTCCAGGCTCTAAAAAGCCTGTGCCTAATTAGCCTCTAGAGTTCAATCTAAATATAAAGCACAATGGTTCACATGTGACTAAATGTAATTATAGCAATATGTTCAGCACAAAAACCGAAATAATTCAGTAAGCACCACTTGCCTTTCCATTGCTTACCTTATATTAATTGTTCCTGTGGCCAGGCAATCATTTGGGATTTAAAACTTATACAGTACAGGCCAAAAGTTTGGACACACACCTACTCATTCAATGCGTTTTTCTTTATTTTCATGACTATTTACATTGTAGATTCTCACTGAATGCATCAAAACTATGAATGAACACATATGGAATCATGTACTTAAAAAAAGTGTGAAATAACTGAAAACATGTTTTTTATTTTAGATTCCTCAAAGTAACCACCCTTTGCTTACTAGAATATAAGACATGTTTTCAGTGATTTCACACTTTTTTGTTAAGTACATAATTCCACATGTGTTCATTAATAGTTTTGATGAATCACAATGTCAATAGTCATGAAAATAAAGGAAACACATTGAATGAGAAGGCGTGTCCAAACTTTTGGCCTGTACTGTATATTGCACAAGCATTTCCTGACTTCCATTTTTACTCGATGCTGTTTCTATATAATATATCTGTGTTTTCTTCTGCTCTCTCCCAGCTGTCCGACGAAAGGACTTTGCCAACATGACCAGCCTGCTCCATCTGACCCTGTCCCGAAACACCATCAGTCAGATTCTCCCGTCAGCCTTCAGTGACCTGCGGCGACTGAGAGCACTCCACCTAGACTCTAATAGATTAACTGTGATCAAGGTGAGACTGATGGATTGATGGCCGGATGGATTAATGATTGTAAATGGGATGTATCATTGCAGTGATTAACTGAATTAGACAAGATTAAACTAGATAGATACGGATACGATGCCTCTCACAGAATATTTTGCCTTTTCACCAACCAGGATGAACATTTCAAAGGCCTGACCAACCTTCGTCACCTGATCCTTGCCAATAACCAGCTCCACTCCATATCTCCCCATGCCTTTGATGACTTCCTGTCCACACTGGAGGATCTGGACCTTAGCTACAACAACCTTGCCCAGGCGCCCTGGGACACGATCGGGCGCCTTACCAATGTCAACACCCTAAATATGGATCATAACCTTATAGAAAATGTTCCCCAAGGGGTATTCACTAACCTACACAAGTTGGCCAGGTAAATGGTTGGATAGGCAGACGATATGTGTTTTGACACATAATGTACATACACACAAGCTGGTTTATCAATCAAATTAATAAAATACTGTTGATCTAATCTCCATAAACAAGACAACAAACCATATTTTTCATTGGTAGTCCCAAGTTTCACTTTTGAGCAGGTTTTGGTTGACTGCAGATAAACAGGCGGAGCAAATTGGCTGAAATTATATCTTGGAACAAATCAGCTATGGCCTGACAACTATTTAATCTTTTATTAGCTTAGCTTACTCAGCTAAACTGGCTACTTGTGAAAGAATTCAGTTTCAGATGTCGTTTCTCAACACTAACTCCATTATTTCGTCTCAAGTTGCTAAAAAGAACCTAAGAAATAACAGCCCTTTCCCTCAGAGGCTAAATTATGTCAGATGAAAGATTAAGGGTTCCCAGATTGCTGTAGATCTAGTGATAATATACAAGTCTGTCTCTTTCTCCCTCCCTACTCTTATTCTCCATCTTCTCCCTGCTCTGTGCTTTCACAGGCTAGACATGACGTCCAACAAGCTGAAGAAAATTCCCCCGGACCCGTTGTTCCTGAGAATCCCAGTTTATGCCAAGTCCAAAGGCTCCCCCCTCTCCTCCCTGGTGTTGAGTTTTGGTGGCAACCCCCTTCACTGTAACTGTGAACTTCTGTGGTTGAGAAGACTAACCAGAGAAGATGACCTCGAGACATGCGCCTCTCCCCCTGACCTCAGTGCCAAGTACTTCTGGACAATACCTGAAGAGGTGACAATTTAAGCTTTTCACTTGCAGGAAATTAAACCAAGACATAACTTTGATCATTTAAATACGTCTCATATAAGAAATGACCTAATTCTTTTTTTGCCCCTCAGGAGTTTATTTGTGACCCACCAGTTCTGACCCGTAAGTCCCCTCACACAGTGGCTATGGAAGGCCAACCTGCCAGCCTGAAGTGCAAAGCAAATGGCGACCCAGAGCCTGAAGTCCACTGGATAAGCCCTGAAGGTCGACTTATTTCTAATGGCTCCAGGTACTAACATTTTTTTCTGTACACTCTTCTGAAATCTACAATGAATTACTTTTTTCATAGGCCCAAAGATTGTCTCAAAATTAAAGGCAAAGTGTTCATTCAGAGTATGTGACTTGTCCTCTGAGAGCACCGCTTCATATTCAGTGATGTCAGAAACCTGGCAACTCAGTTGGCAGGTGCAATAGAGGGGCTGTTTAAATATTCCTCCCTGTATTGCTCCAGCTCAGTGCTATGTGCCAATGTGCAGCCGAGTCAGAAAGTCAGACAGTGTGTCTCACGTAATTTTTGTCTTGGCTGTGGTAGCAGGGCGTAGGCACATGACTTGTGTGGGCCAACTCTGAATCAGGATTATGAGGTTGTTGTTGAGGTCACACCTTTCTCACATTTCCATCTGGTAACCTAGTTGGCATACTATGAAATATGTGGGTTTGCCGAGTCAGTTTTTGCATATACATCTATTATAAAATTGTTCATAGTATCTTGAAAATTAATGTCACAACCTTTTAATTTCTTTCTTATGCACTTTTTGAGTTGAAATTTCAGATTGCGCCTTTAGATATTTGATCAAAAAGAAAGGTTTTGGATATGGAGAATTAACGTATCATTGGAAAATTATTAAACATATGGGGATGAAGCCCACATAACCCTTCAGCCTGGCAGTCATTGCATTGATTCTGGGTAGAGTCTAAATGGATGGTGGAAGATGGCAGAAGCATCAGGTGCTGGAGGCGGCACAGTACAGGTGTGACTAAATGGGCTGATAAGGAGAACAGTGATTAGCAATTGGCTCCTGCATGGGTGACAGAGAAGGAGGGCTTACATGATTTAGAGGTGTGGACCAGAGGGGAGCTAGCTCTTAAATTGAAACTGACAGTATAATAGTGGATCATTTTGCTAGCAGAAGTTAATGTGTCTTGCTCTTTTCCTTATTGAAATGAATGGGAAGCAAAATGGCCCGGCCCATTTTCACATGTTCTGAATATCCTGGACTTTTCACAGTATATATTTGTTACTTTGGTGTAACTCTTACATTCCAATATATGTATTGTTTGCATTATTAAAATAAGTAACTTCTTGATACTATCTCAATTTGTTTCAGAACTTTGGTTTTCCCTAATGGCAGCCTGGAGATCAATGTGACATCCCTGAAAGATTCAGGGAACTTCACCTGCATTGCCTCCAACGCTGCAGGTGAATCCACAGGAAGGGTGGAGCTGGTCGTTACGGCGATGCCCCATCTGGCGAACAGCACGAGCCGCAGCCGAGACCCGTCCTCTGAACCCGCCCCCTCTGACATCCTAACCTCTTCTAAGGTTGCGCTACCTAATAACGAGACAAGAGGGGCAGATCGGAGGGTCTCGTTGGTGGAACTGACGGGAAACTCTGCCCTCATTAGATGGAGCAGTCAAACTCCTACAACTGGAGTCAGGATGTTCCAGGTCCAGTACAACAGCTCTGGGGATGACACGCTGGTTTACAGGTCCGTCTATCTACATTTTCAATTCATGATTTGTCTGTCTGCATTTTCAGTTTATGTCTTTAGTAGAATATCGCTGGTGACTTTTTGTAGTACGTAAAAACAGAAATAGTAGAAAAAACATTTATTTGCCTGTACTGTATATTTGCAATTGTGACTGTGACTGTGTGTGTGTGTGTGTGTGTGCAGTTGTGTGAAAGTTAATGAGGAAGCATCAGCCGCTGCTATGAGGATGAGAGCAGATGATAGATGATACAAGTGGAGATTAGAAGTCATCCAGTCGTAAAAGTCTAATCAACTAAAATGATAAAGACGTTTGCAGTGGAACAGAGCCATTGCTGGGTTCGCTGGGCCTGGGCCAGATGTGACAAGTGTGGCTGTTAATGCTTGTCTGTCAGTTTGCTTCAGTGCTGCTGTGATGTGTTGATCCTGCTGCCGCATTGTTTCATCATGGTATTTAGATTATGGCTCTATAAATAGGATTTTTTTTCCACCTTTGGTTGAGTTTGACTGGACTAATATATTTGTTGATAATCTGTCTTTATCTGTGAGATTTTAACTGACTGGCACCGCTGAAAAGAACCATGTACATGTACATGTAAAGAAAAGGAATAATTAAATTGATCCACAGTAATTATAATGGGATTGACCACAGCATTTTAATTGATCGAAAGGGCAGTTCAAGGTATTATGGTAATCATTCTTGACAGTTGTGTAATTGCAACCATAGAATAATATTGATGTCATCAATGCAATTAGGCTTATGAATGCACAGCATTTGAATAGGTAGAAAGGTCATTGTGTGGCAAACCATGGTAATCAAAGAACTACAGAGTCTGTTGTTGGTCTTTGCATTAGACTCAGGGCTCTTTCACAACCCAAGTCTGTTTAGTTTGTCTGAATTAGAGTAAAATTGATACTTTTGCTTCGTTTTGAATTTAATCTGGTTCGCTTTCACAGTGCATAAATGTAAGCAGACCAAATTAAAGAAAATATTTGTAGAGGGGCTTGTAAAGAGGCGGATGACTCGAAATATACTCGCAGTATTATTTCTTATTGGTTGGAAAGTTGGCGGTGGAAAATGTAAACATGGAAATAATCAAAGGAACATGGAGCCAAACGCACCAGAAGTACCTTTGACTATATTGGCCATTATTCTGCTCTGGTGTTCCTACCAGGTGATGGCCAAGATATCAAGCCAACATCAGACTTAGGCAGAAGTCCAAGTCAGTCCTCTTCCAGTCATGTTGCATCTGCCACTCTGTGTACACCTCACAAAATGCCTTTGTAGATAGCCCACAATCCGCTGCATTTTGGTTCAATTTACGTTCACAGTGCAATCGAACTATACTAGGGTTTGTTTGGATATGAGACCCCCTCTCGCAAGTGGTCTCAGACCTGTTGTTTTGGTCCGCACCAGAGTATGTTTGGAGTGTTCACAAGCAACTAAACAAACTGTAACAACGATTTAACTGCACCAGAGTTCCATTGAAATGGACTAAACTTTCGGTTGTGAAAGCGCCTTTAAATAACTTAAATAAATGGTCACATATTGTCAGGTTTCTTGTGTCACAATGTCCATTTTCAGAAGAACAGCAGCAAAATATGTCATGGCAGACTGTTGCATTCATCTAGCTGAAGAGGGAAAAAAAAGCTGAACCTATCAAAGAGTACTTGTGTTAAATCTCAGTGGAAGTGGGGAATCTTCTGCATTCTCTAAAAAAAACCCAAAGCACTGGCAACATTATTTATCGAATCTTTCGGAAAGCCTGGTAAAGCCCTGTTTATTTTCAGCACTGAGGAGTTTTTATATGTTGTCATGGCAACTGTTTGGGAAAATCTCCCAGATCTTGTTGTGAGTGACAGGTGGCTTTAATACTATCACAGACGAGTGCAGGACACTATTAATTTATAGAATGTTTTTTTCCGGGAGCGCAAATAAAACGGCCAAATATATCACTCCGTCTTCTGTGATTGTGATTACTGAATTATCTGATTACCAATTTCGCTCTGCTTGGCCTTTTTACTTTTGATCAACAGCTGAAATTGTCTCATGGGGAAAAGTAATTTTTGAAAGAAGACTCTGTGATAGAATTTGTGGAATCCATCCACGTCGACAGGAGCATCAGACAGCTCCTCTTAATTTTTGAAAAGTCAACGCTTGTGTGATATGGAAATAGAGGTCTCTGCTGAAAAGTGATTATGATGTTATTTCTAAGCTGGAGAGGACACTTGTTTAGTCAGACGGTTCAGCTAACTGCGGGAGACAAGCAGCTTCTTACAATTCTAAGCATGGCAACTGATCTCCTGCATAGCAACTTTCAATCTGCACCTGCTTGTTCAAGGTTGGATGCAGTTAGTAGGCATAGCAGCCCTGTAGATACAAAACACTCTCCTGACTGGTCAGGTGTGTCTAGACGTGTGTGTGGGTAGCTTTCAATCTTACGAGCCTCTCTATATCAAACAGATTATCTGAATGTTTACAATACTAATTAAACTGTCAAACTCAGACCTTGTACTCCCACATGAGGCCGACAAAATACTCAAATAATTAAAGAAATTTGACATGCCAGCAATTATCATCAATAAAATATAACACAGATTTACATTTGCAGCCATACAAAAACACACTTGAGGATACTGAGACAGCATTCCGGTGTTTGATTTACACATGCATACACAATGTTTTTTTCTATAGGCCAGTAGCCAACCTAGCTCTCAATACTGTTTATCCAGTTAGTGTTCAAGGTCCTTTTCTATGAGAATTGGTGGATGTGGGCAGTGGATGTTAAGGGGAAGATAGCAGGTCAACAATAAATGCCACATAGAAGTGGTGGACAAGCTGTGAACCTGAAGATTAATGAGATGCAGAACAGCACTGTGTCGAGTCGTCCTGATCAAAAATATCTAATAAAAATGACTTAATTAATTAATTAGTTATTTATTTAAAGCTATTAAGGTGTATAAGGGGTCATAACATTAATAGTATGCTATCTGAAATCCATTTCAATGTTCAACTGTGTCCCATTAGTTGTTTCAGCAATTTTTGGGTTGATATCATTTGTTACACACATTTGGTTCTGAATAATGCAATTTTATTCATATAGAGAATGGATAAAAATGGTCCAAAAACAACCTCCAGAATATAACATCAATATATCAAGACCTTTGGAACAACATAAAAATAATCCATGCTGTGATTTGGGCTGAAAAACTCTGGTCATATTGGAGATTTCTGTATTTTCAGCGATTGGATGAGGAGCACTTCTGTTCTTCAAACTGCTAAGAAACCCCCTTACTGTCAATAAACGTAGGGAAGCTGCACATCCTCTGAATGCAGCATGGCTAGAGTCAGTGCCCAAGTCATGGTCAATGGTGATGTTTAAAGTCAAAGTCAAAGTCTAGGAAGGGCACAGGAGCAGGTGACGCAATAGTCTGTGCCACCATTGGCCAGTTGTGACGCAGTTGGTGTAGAGTGGACCACAGGAGAGGAGCATTCCCATCTCGAGATAACCAAAATGCCAAAAAAGCCATGGCAGTGACACCATTGTATTTTGACCCTGCTCAAAATACCGGGCGTCAAATTGAAGTTATAATCCTTAAAATATATAATATGCAGGATTTTCCTAAAAAAACAACAAAAAAGTACAGACTCAAATACAATACAATTATCCTTCTCAATCATCACCACTAGGAGTGTGTAGTCTGCATCTACAGAAGTGACCCTGCCCTCTGTCTGTACTCTCTCTTGTTTCCTAGTGTTGCTGTGTTTGGGATGTTTCTGAGCTATGTAAAATAGTGGACACAGTGCCCAAAAAATGTATCTGGGGTTTGCTTTGGGGTCTTACCCCAGAAAATGTTTAACAGAGTATATATGGTAAATGGTAAATGGACCTGCACTTATATAGCGCTTTTCTAGTCGCTTTGCGACCACTCAAAGCGCTTTACACTACAGACTGACTCATTCACCCTTTCACACACACATTCATACTGGTGGCAGGGGCTACCCTAAACGGTCCCACCTGCCACCATTGGGAATTCATTCACACACCGATGAACACAGCATCGGGAGCAATTTGGGGTTCAGTATCTTGCTCAAGGATACTTCGACATGTAGGCCGCGACGGGCAGGGATCGAACCGCCAACCCTTTGGTTGGGGGCCAACCAAAGTGAAACTTCGGCCAACCGAAGTGAAACTAACAACTTCATATGTTTTAAATGAAGAACAAAGTCAAAAATGATTGCAATGGTACAGCTCTACCAGCTGTGGCTCAGCTGGTAGAGCTGTTTTCTGTGCAGAGCATGAATCAGATCACCATTGCAATCATTTTTGACTTTGTTCTTCATTTAAAACATATGAAGTTGTTAGTTTCACTATAAAGAGATACAAGTTGCTGTTGATTTCTGCCTGAGTAGTTACTTAAGTACTGTTTACTATAGTGTTAAACCACACTCGCTGTCACAGTTACTACATGTGTGCCTAATTACTGTCGCCATAAGAGTTCAACAAAAACAATCTTAACAGAAGTATTCCATGCAGGTTAACCTAGTAGCAACTGTTAAATGAAATAGGAAATGGCATTAGAGATACATATATGGTGAAAAAACACATGGACGCTTGAGCTCTACCGTAGCTTAATCTTAATCTTAAATATCCTGTCTGTATCACTGTCTGATCCATCATTCTATCCCTTTCACATGTGCTCATGTCTGGTTTAAAAATATGTCATGCTGCATAAGTGTAGCTTGTCATAATCTTACTACATCACATAAGATCATGGCATCCATATATAGAATCACATGGCACTGTGAGATTAACATCCATTAGAAGGCATCATCATTGCAGCAGCTCTTGCACGGTGCGTCTGTGTGCATGTGTATACAGTGCCTCTCTTCTGTCTTTCTTTGGTCAATATCCATTAGGAGGGGTGAGGCGCAATGCCATGAAGGGAGAATAGGGGTGGAGTGTGATGGGTGGGGGGTGGGGGGGGCAAAGTGCTGTGCAGCAGAGATGGCAGGGAGTACGGGAAGAGTAAACAACATATTGGTGCTGTAAGGAGAAGCCATTTGTGCTTAACTCTCTTACACAGAAATGGCCATATCTCTACTGATCCATGTTACATTTAATGAAGCTTCATTGACATCACTGATTAGAATTGATAGAAATAAATCAAAGTGTGTTCCTTGTTCAGAATCAGAGTGCAAAGATAGCTTTGGGACTCAAGCAGCCATGATCGCTTCCACATGTATGGTAGATAATAATTATTTTTAAAAGTTATTTCTGCATTGTATTTAATAATTTATTTTATTCAGATTAGAATAAAAATACCTGACGTTTCCAGCACATAGAAGGCATGTCTAAGTTTACTTCGTGATAATTGCTACAACTCTGGATTTCTTTCCCTGCTGAGTAAATTAACACAGAGATTTAAGATTGCATCATCGTGCGATCTATGAACTGCCCTTGGTTTCATTCTTATTTCACTTTTATTTAAGCATGCAGCTCCATTAAGAACCATTTCCACTTGAGAAAGACCACCAATAGTCCAGAGATTTTCTGAGGAGCCCAGAGCATAAAGAGGGCTCTCTCTCGAAGCCCCCTGACTACTTACGATCGATGTCATTATAGCACAGAGTGTGTGTGAAAGTCCGTGCTTGTGCATTTGTGTGTATGTACTTGGTAAAACCATCGGTCGGCAGTGTATTAGTTAACCCTGTGTCTGAGACATGCTCTTCAAAACCCCCCTGACTAATATAATCAATGCCTATTCAAGTGTGCGTTTGTGTGCATGTGTGATGTGTGTATGTGTGTGCACAGTGGACCAGATGGCAGCCGTGTATTAGCCAGAAACCTACTGTCAGTTTTAGTGCCATCAATGGCAACAGACCTCTGCAGGAGGCTTCTCTTAGAGTCTCGGGTGTCAATGTCTGTGTGTGTGTGTGTGTGTGTGTGAGGGAGGGGCTGAGTCTTATGTCTGATCTGTACCTTGAACACATGTACTACATAACGTACAAAACACATTTTCTCTGTAAAAGTAATAAAAAAAGTAACAAGACATAATAACTGGACAGACATTTATGCAATGCATGTTCTTTTTTCTTCTCCAATCTCATTCATTGCCAAATTGCAGTAAAAATATAAACTAAAGTATTGCGAGCTTCCTCTGGATAAATGAGAAACACTTAAATCAACTTTAGGCTGTTTTGTTGTTCTTCCTTTGTAACTGTTTTATTTTTCCATTTTCTGTAACATTTTCAGCCATGATTACTTCCCCTTTCCTCCACTCTCTTTTTCCTTGTATTTTTCTCAAACTAATGGCCGATTGCTTTTTTCTGTGTGATTATTGCTGTATTTCTGGATTTTAAAGTTGAGTCACTGGTTTTTAATGCATGTGTTTTATAGCGAATGGGGCCTTCAGGAAAGACCGTGCAAACGCTTTTAATCTAGCTGTGCTGACAGCTTTAAAGAAGGAACATAATAATTACCTGATTGCAATGGATTTTCTTCTCCCTCTTTTTTTCTTCTTCCTCGAAGCTACTTCACCTAATGGTGATTGTGTAAAGGAGAGCTGTCAGGCTGTGAGCCAAGAGTGAGTGACAAATACCACAAATATGTTTCATTAATGCATTGCCTTCCATTTGAAGCAGACACACTGTTTTTCTACATGGTGGTTGATTTGTTATGTAAAGCTTTTAGGACAAGCGACAATTCTGTATGAAACATACTGAGCTGAGATCCGTAAGAGGTCACGAAGGATCAATAGCTTAGATTTCACTGCAGCTCAACCAGGGGCAGCACATTATCTAACCAAACGAGCCTGGCAGTAGTATGGCTTACACTTTGGGGTTGAACAGCCAAAATCTACACATCTCATCACAATATACTTTACAAGTTCATGGCAAAAGGACACAAGGTGATGCATCTGGCCATTTATAAACAGGCTTTTATGTATCGGGCTCCCTCATCCTGGAATCTGCTCCAGAGCAGTCTCAATCTGCAGGACCTTATTACGGTCACATCCTTTAAAAAACTCTTGAGAGATCTGGAAGCAGACTTGTATCGCCTTTGCACTTGTTTTTTATGATGTCATGATCTTGTACTGTCCATGCCTATCTTACTATGTTGTCTGGCTTGCTTGTATTTTATTGAACGTCCATGTTTTATTGTCTGTTCTGTCATGATGCACTGTCTGTCTTATTGTTGTAACTTTTAACCCTGCTGCTGTCTTGGCCAGGCTTCCCCTGAAAAAGAGGTCTTAGTGGGACCGACCTGGTTAAATAAAGGTTAAATAAAAAAAAATTGTGATCTACATTACATGTCCCATCTCGGCCTGTATTTAACAACAATTCTCTCTGAATGCAGCATGAATGCAGCATGTAATTTCTAAAGTCTAGTGCTTGTGACTGAAGGGCGCTTCAACAGAATCACAGTCGTAATGGATGTGGTTTTGCTCACCACAGGCAGTGTGAGGGAAGTCTGACATGGCCTGTGTTTACATCTGCCAATCAGAACATCCTGTTTGAGGAATGCTGTTGAAGTGGAAACTTGGAGCATCCATGCTGTTTCCACATTACAACTTAAAGCTTACGGACACGCTGAAGTCGGAAGAATAACTTCCCGTCAGCGTGCAGTCCGTGCACCATCGGCAAAGGTCTCTGAGTGGCATTCTAGTTTCTATTGACAATGGTGAAGCAATCATATCATATTTAGAGATCATTCTTTAGTTTGAATTAACAAAATAAATGACACTTTTCCCATTTATGCAGAGTGCTGCGTCTGCCCTCAGACATACTGTGAGTGCCCACTCCTTGAAGCACACACTTTAAATCTGGTGTGGGAGCGTGGCAGGGTTTTAAAGGTGCATTCACAGTACATTAACCTTCTGCCATCAATGCAAAGCACCATCACACAAAGACAAGCACACACTCAAACTCACAAACACTTGCTGGAAATAGATATCTCTACAAAAGCTGTTTTTAAGCTGACGCCTTCGATTCTTTAAAATTCACACCACTCCGTCCATCTGGATCATGTATGAGTGATCATCGAATGTATGTGGGATAAGAAGTTTGAGTGTGTGCCAAGGTTATAATAGTTTTGGATTTTTCATTAGTTTTAGTTTTAATTTCGTTGTGAATTTTTGTTTTCAAATTCAGTTAGTTTCAGTTAGTTTTTAGAGTGAGTTTTCTAGTTTTAGTTTAGTTTTTATTTTTTGAAAATGCTTAGTTTTAGTTTAGTTTTTATTAGTTTTAGTGTTAGTTTTAGTTTTTTTGTAATGGGCTATGTGTTGGGTGCCAGATTCAAAGAGGTCATAATAGATTTTGCCTTTGTTTCCTTTGGTTTATCCATCTCAGCCCCAATAAGGTTATTAACTCTTACAGTTCCAGGTGTTTTGAATTTTGGTTGGAGTGTAGACATTCCAGTCTCAGTAAACATATTTACCATGTGTTGCATGTTCAAATAGAAACACTGAATTATGAACGAAAAAAGTTGACAGAAACGAAAGCTAAGGACATTTTCACTATAATTTTAGTTAGTTTTAGTTAGTTTTGTAACCACACAATACAGTTTCAGTTAGTTATCGTTTTTTTAAAAACTCTCGTTTTTATTTTTATTTCAGTTAACTAAAATGTTTGTTCAATCCTAGTTTTCGTTATTTCGTTAGTTTTCGTTATAACCTTGGTGTGTGCATGTCGTGGCTGTGTTTCTATGTGTCCTGGTCAATCAAAATAATTGTATTTGCCTCAGACTTTCTTTCCCACATGAGGGCGAATAGAGGTCAATGGGAACCTTTTTCCAATCACGCACAAACGTTTGTATACACATGCAGACTGCAAACCATTGCCTGTGAACTCACGCTGCCTCTTGTCTCTGCCTTTTCTGCATTGTCCGTGGTTCTCAGATAATGGACTCAGACACATAAAATGTGCTCAGACCAGCAGAGTAAGGCTGTAGTGACTGGAAACATGCATCAATAACAGTTAAATCACGAGCAGGAGATAGCTGCTCTCCTGCCTGTTTAGCACTTCTTTACTTATGGTTCTTTCACAGAGGCTTTGCACATTATGTGACATTAGTAAATGCACTTTTATGTACCCCATCATTACGTGGACAATAACAAGCTTTGACATTGATGTCTTATTATTTGTCAGACTCAATTGCCCCAGCTGCCGTACCTGTGATAGACAGGACTATTTTTTTCTCCTGCAGCCAGGGAAAAATGGGTTAAAGGATAAGCAGTGTCTATTTTTTAATCCTCTAGAATTCCTTCAGTTCTCTTCTGAATGGAAATAGCAGACATTATACATTCAGTATAGGATGCTAAACCCCATTAGAGTGCTTGGTATGATATTAATAGTAAATTGTCAAGCATCATTAAACTGAAATATGAATGAACTGATGTCAGGGCACACACAGGGTAATTTTTTATGCGACTGTATATATATATATATATATATGTTGGTTGGTGTGTGGTTAATGGGTGTTGGGGGGGTTAGCATTGGAGCAGGTGATGGGAGTTACTGGAGCAAAGCCGGGGGGAGACTGAGGTGGGCTTACACATGGCTGACTGTGTGGTGTGTTGAGTTGGATGGGAGAAAGAGGGTGTTTGTGTGTGTGTGTGTGTGTGTGTATGTGTGTGTGTGTGTTGTGTGAGCAGGTGGGCGCATGCAGCCTACATATATATTTTTTGACATGTACAATATATGAACCAAACAAAGAAGCTTGTTCATGTGTGATGTACATTGGTCCATTTTTGTTCACGTCTAACATGCATAGTTGTAAAGGTTCATACAGTTCATAGACCTAAAAAATAACAATAACGTAAATTAAATAAATAAATCCTTCTTCGGGAGAGTATTGCTGTCAATCTGAATTTCTTCTTTTTGCTTTTCATCTATTTCACAACTTCACAAAACAGCAGTTAACCTGCTTTTACTGGAATAAGCAGTTATATAATCCCACATTTAAATCAGTGAGACTTC
This sequence comes from Centropristis striata, assembly GCF_030273125.1. Taxonomy (NCBI): domain Eukaryota; kingdom Metazoa; phylum Chordata; class Actinopteri; order Perciformes; family Serranidae; genus Centropristis; species Centropristis striata. The sequence continues at coordinate 36,304,447 of NC_081520.1, read as the reverse complement.
CAGGGAGACCAGCTTTGTTAGAGAGGATGACTTAATGTTTGAGATATCTTTTGGATATGTTAGAATTTAATTTAATGCTCACAACTCTAGGTTCTTAGAGTTCAACAGGCCTGCTTTAAACGTTTTAAATCTTTTCTGGTTGCACATTGGTAACATCAACTGAAAGATCACAGCAGTTCATTATGTCAAATATCAATAATTAGAAAATTATTTTCTTTATTAAGTAATTTATTGAAGTAACAAGAGTCATTGGATCCTCCACATAAGAAATTATTCCAAGCATATTTTCAGGACAACTCTAATGATAATGAACTCAACTTTCATTAGTGCACAGTGCACATTGTTTCTGTGACTATGAAACAGCTCAATAAAATATTTAAAAATATTGTAAAAAGCTGCTACTTAAATGCAACAATACTACAGAAACCTATTTCGAAAAAAAAATGTACTAAGCAAAAAGCCACTCCAATAATGCTGACAAGAACAAAATTTTTACGATGTATTGTTCAATTTATAAGTATATATTTTTTATGGCCAAACAGATTTACAGCTCAAGCTCTGTCAATCTGTCATTATGTCATTTAACTATTGCAGTTGAAATTGTACAAGAGGAAGAAAAATCATCATGGAAACCGTGTGCAGTAAATTGAGTGATATGGATAATGAGTTAGTCTTGGTTAGCCCCATAACACACTAAATTACAATTTAATGAGCGAGTCCCGGCCACATGCGTTTGACCTTGGATTGGGAAATAATACATTATACGGCTCATAAAGACACACGAGGTCGATAAAACCAATGCTCTCTGCCATAGTGTGTGGCAGCTGCAGAAACTCACATATGAACTGCACTGATTTTAAACACTGTAGTAACATGGGTTTGAAGTACGGCATTTTAAAGGCCACTGCTGATACCAGCATTATTGGATTGAAGCTTATATTTTATGCTGATAATACAGCATAAACACAGCTTTTATAGTAAAAAAAAGAATGCATTTTAAATGTGTCTTTGAATCCCACCATGCATCTACACTTACTAATACCATCGCTACCATGACTTCTATCACTTGTGAACTTACAGTGGGAAGTCTTGGCATAAACCAGTGTAACATGAATCAAATCCCCATCAAATATGGCATGTTATCAAACAAGCTCTATAGCATACTCTTTATAGTTGAACATCAAAGAGATTTGCAGATATTCATGCTCATGAAAGCATTGCGTGTGATGTCACGCAAAAGACGATCACACACATTCACGCTTGTTCACGTGCACGTGCCTGCACCCACTAGTGGCAGTGAGCAGTCGGTTTGCTGTAGGTCACTGTCATTTAATTGAATGATTCATTGTGTACATACTAATGAGCCTAAGGGCCTAATGACGAATGACTGTCCACACACACACACACACACTCATATGGACACACAGACACACACAGAGACTTCTCTGGTACCTGCTGTATTTGTGCCAATTAAATGCAGAACTAATGAGTCAGATCAGAGAGGTTAAGTTCAAAGACACGAAGACATGGTCTATTTAGTCATCTCTTCTTCTTTCTCACTTTCACATCTGCAGTCTAGGTCTATTTCTTTAAGCTTCTACCAAGTCTATTTATTGTCCCACATTTTATATCATATAGTTTTTTCTTTCCTTTCAATCTTTATCACTTTCGGATACTCCACTTTTTCTCTATCTTTGCTGTTACCCTGCTTTTTGCTGACTTATTCCAACTCTCTTCTCTGTTTTCTTTGCTCTCTTTTCATGTCCTTTTGTTGTTCTGACCTTCTTTTTGCTCGTCTCCATTTTTCCTCCTCACTCTTTTTATAACTTGCAGTCTTTCCCTTCCTGTCCCAGTCTCCCTCCCTCCTCCTCTTCTTCTTCTATCTTGCTCTACCTCCCTTTCCTGTCCTCTCCTCTCGTGGATATTTGCGAAGCTCAGCAGAATGCTGTCGGCTGCACGACCCATAATCCTCCTTGTTTGGCGTCTTGTTGCCATTCTCATCATCGTCCCAAATCAATGTTTAATTATCCTGCGACATGCCCCCGCCCCAATACACCCCCCACCTCCAGTTACCTCCTCTTCCCCTTGTCGTCCGTCCACTGCTCCCAACCCTGTCCAGCCCCGCCACATCAAGTAATTAAAGAAGACACGATGTGAGCGAGTGAGTGTGATGAGAGGGGGGACAAAATTAATGAATGAGAGGAGAAGATGGAGAGAAGAAGAGGCAGTGGGTTAGAGGAGGATAGTGAGGCAGGAGGGGGAGGAGCAGAGCAGAGAAACACGAGAGGGTGAAGGGAAAACGAGGCGAGGGGATTTGGATCGTAAGTAGGGATAAGAGATGAGAGATGGAGGATAGATTGCATCCGGCAACACTCAGGGAAAAATGAGTAAATAAACTCTTCATTAATGATTGAGTTCCCAACATGTGCTTGCACAAGATTAATATTCAATCAGGAATTATCTATGTTTTAAGCTGCCTAGTAGTGTTGAACTTAGACCCCCTCATGTGAGAACAGCTGTGAGAAGCTGCAACATCACAACAGTGCATTATATCTAATATCAATGATGAGAAAAAGCCACATTATGACATTACTCCAAGCATATTTTCAGTCCATCTCTAATGATTAGTGGGATCAATGGAAACTCATAACACAAGCTTCATGCATAAAGAGTCACTGGACTCTGATGGAGATGCAAGGCGACAGCTGTGAATGATTCAAGTGAACAAAACTATGTTGACATTCAAAAACTCCAGCTGTTAACCTAAGTGCACATTGTTTTTGTGACGTCGAGAACAGCTCAATAAAATATTTAATTTGCACATTACGTCTGTGTGGAGCTCCAACCATGCACACGCAGGTCAGATAGTTTATTTCCCATTAACTTATAATGTGGGGTTTTTATCTGTGTAGCCTTTGAACAGGAGTTGTTTTCTTCTTCTTGCAGGGGATCTGCAAGCTTAAAAAAGTCTTAAAAGCATTGAATAATGTTTGTGCAACAACAGTAAAAGGCTTTAGAAGGTACTAAAAGTCTTAAATATGTCTAATGCTAGTTACATAATGTTTTTGTATCCGATTGTGGGTTGCCGGGAGACATTATGTACCCATAAACCAACAGTGGGTGTGATGTCACAGTGGAATGTGCCCACAGGAGGATTAAATAGACACTTTCGACACTTTATTTTTCAGTTTTATATAGATTCTTTATTTTTTATATTGTTATTGACACTTCATATATATATATATATATATATATATATATATATATATATATATATTTAAAGTTACATTCATATTTTTAAATTTTTTATATTGTTCTGTTTATTTATTTATATTTATTATTTTAATTATTTATTTATTATGTTTATATTGATTTATTATGTTATGTTTATTAATATTTATTTATAATATATATTGTTATTGTTACCTATTTTGTTCATTGTTTTCTGATATTATCCAATATTGTGATTGTTTTTGTAACTTTGGAGCAATCTGGAACCAGAATTTCCTTCGGGGTAAATAACGTTCTATCTTATCTGATCTTATCTTATCTTAATATACGTTTGTGTAATATCTTTAGGAAACACTGACAATAATATTTGGCACTATCCTGTGTTGAGTGTATGCTGCACACTGTGTGTATGTTGTATGGATGCAATGTGATGGCTCTTCTATTTTATTCTATATTAGTTCAGAAGCTCTTGCTCTCATTATGGCACAACATTGATTCCTATTCACTCTCCATCCTGATTGAATCCTTATCCTGTTATCCTCCGTCCACTGGGCTGGGGGTCAGGACTAAGGGTTATTAGTGGTTATGTTTAGGATTAGGGACAGGATCTTAGGATTTAGGGGCAAATCAATTCAGTGTCATTAAAGCTGAGTCTAAAGAGAAGTTACTATAAGGAAAGAGATGCTATAATAACATTTTGTTTTACTTTTATTTTCATAAATAATTTTAAGAATTGCCGCTTTTTTGTGTGTGCAACTTTTCAAGTGTTTCCAAGGGCAAATACCTTATATATTTGGCTGCCCTTAAGAAAAAAATAAGAAAGTGGATAAAAAGACATCAGAAGTCACTACTAGGGATAGGAATAATCAATCAATGATAGGTTAATGGTCGATTACGTGGAATTTTTAATCAATTGGTGTATTTTTTTATTTTAATTTTATCTATGACTGTGTATCAGTCATAGATAAAATGCTAGCATAAATTACTAGATTTAATTTTATCCAAAACAAATTTTAAACAAAAAAACAAGCTTGAATATGCTAATCTAATAAGATTACTGTGAAAACTAACCTCATGCCTCTTTGGGGGATGCTAAAAAATAAAACAATGAACTCCTTGACGTTATCTTTACATATAATCTCACTTGATGTAGTTTTACGATCGACAGGAAGTCTCTTTTCATCCTTTCAAAATAAAAGAGTCCATTATCAAAACAGGTCTTAGATGCTCAAGTTGGCAGGTTCCCTAGTCACTACAACATAACAAAAAGCCTTTGAAACCTTGTGATACAACTTTCTTCTTGTACCAAAAACTTAGATGAAGTAAGTTTTTTCTCAACTAGTTAGTCAATCTATTTTCTACTTATTTTGGTTCAGGTCACTTTTATTTGATTAATCATATCATTAGAAATTGTTGTTACATACTGCTGGGAGTCCTGATTTCATTTTTATTCTAGGCCACATTGTCCCTACTGATTTTCCATACTGGCATACTTTCTGAGGAATAATTGCTTTCTTGTGGTGTTTACCTTTAAAGGGTGGCTTCAGGTTAGCATTGGTAGCTATGCAGGATTTTCCTAAAAAACAATGTATAGATGGATACAGAAATAACCCCTCTCAACCATCACTTATGAGCCGAGACGTTGCTCTCTGCCTGCATTTCCATTTTCTTTTCATTTTAGTGTGTATTGGCATGAAGACGCAAACATATCAGACAGAGTGATGGACAAAAACACAAATACAGGGGAAGTAAAACACCAAGCAAACAAATCTCATTCCAAAACGAGAATGAATTTGGAGTTTGCTTTCACTTCTATTGCACTGGGGAGGAGTAGCATCTCTGAATGCTTATAAACAGTAAGCGACAATATCGGCATGGCTTCAATGTTGAACAGGGATAAATGGATAAAAATGAATGAATGGGGGTTGGGGAACATGAAGAGATGCATTTATAGACGGTCAAAATATTGGATTCTATTAAAATACTTGCAATATTCTTACATTTAGCTTACCATTTTATAAAAAAAAAGTCTGAAAATATCAAGATAAGGATCAACAGTAAACAAGACACGTCTAGCCAATCCCAATCAGTGAGACTCAATCCAATATATTGAGTGTATTGCGGTCCAATTTAGTTCAGCAGGGAGCCAGGATGAGATTAACTCAGTATTAGGCTTTTCTCAGGGTAATACTTGTGAATAGGAAATATACATTTACAGCACATACAGTTTCAATATGATTATTTGGTTACTCTTTTCTCTCATGGGGTGTTATGCTCTTCACATTGATTACTATTCACTCTCCATCCTGATTGAATTCCTATCCTGTTATCCTCCATCCACTGGGCTGGGGGTCAGGGGTTAAGGGTTATTAGTGGGTAAGGTTAGGATTAGGGACAGGATCCGAGACTTTGGGGCAAATCAATTCAGTGTCATTAAAGCTGAGTCTAAAGAGATGTTCCTAAGGAAAGAGATGTTACTGAATGGAAAAAAGAAATATAAAAAAATAAAAAAATAAATAAATTTGCATACATGTTGAGGTTAGGAAGGTCCTAGTGAAGGAAATTACGTTAAAACGGTGTTGGATTGCTTTAATAACATTTTCTTAAGAATGGTTGTTAACTTTATTTTGCAAATAAACTTTTCAAGTGTTTCCAAGGGCAAATATCTTATATATTTGGCTGCCCTTAAAGAAAAGAAAGAAAATGGGGGAAAAAGACATATCAGAAGTCATTACAACATAAAAAGCCTTTAAACCTTGTTTGGCAACTTTACATGCCTCAAAAACTGTTTATGAATACATTCTGCAACAAAAATAATACATTTCTTGTATTTTTTGTATCAAAATTATTATAAATAATTCTCTGTCTGGTTTTTAGTCATTTGCTGATAATGTGCTGTACATAATCTGTCGAACCTTGAATAGTTCGTTCTTTGTATCCTCTGGCTGAAAAGACTGCCTTTATCCTGCAAAATACAGGAATAAATTGGTCTTTAGAAAACATTTTTATAATGCATTAACTTGTAGAAACAGCCGTATATGCATGCATTGCTTCAGTGCATACGTCTGATATGGATCAAGAGCAGGAACCTATAATAAGGAACAGGTGCGTTTGCAGTTCATGTGAAACATGATAACAACAGAGCTATTGATGTAATGCTCTGTACATGTGTTGGATACCATGGTAAGACCCATTCTTTTCCTGTTGGTATGGACTTGAAACATAACACGCTGATTGCCTCCCTCCCTCTCTTCCTATCCCTGTCATTCTGGTTCTTGATCACTCCATAATTCATATCCCCGACCTCTCACTCCTTTCTCAGATGTTATCTTTTATTTATTTTAATCCAAGATTTCCTCTATTAATAAACAGACACATGCATCTGCACATATATGATATATCCGGTATTATTCTGTATCGGGTCATGTTGTGCATGATGTTACATTGATCTGCAGTATTGGCTGTTGGCAGCTACATTGAGCTCTCTTCCTCTCTACATCTTTCTGTCTCTCTATATCTTTGTCTATTGCTTTCTCTAATCTGATTGACCCCATTAAGATCCTATTGTTGTAGGGATGAATCCCTTCAAGGTTAAGCCACACTACATATAGACACTACAGGAGTGATTTGTGTGATTGCTATGTATTTTACCTCACAGTATCAGAGCACAATGGAATTAGCTGTGGACACTGAATAGATACTGTGGACTAATCAGTTTTTTCAAGAGTTAAGAATACTCTCTGATTTCAGTCTATAATTTGAAATATGTCTGACCTAAAAGTCTCTATCAACCCATGTATTTAACATTTTATTGGCTATGGGTTTAAAAGCTCATATGAAGTTATGTTTTCATGCTTTGGCTTTCAGAAACCCAAAGAAAATGAAAAATGAAAGTATCGTGACTATGGGCCAATGGAAGAAACCTGCCAACTTGAGCGTCTATAATGTTAACTATCAATTGACTAAGTCGTCGCTGTTTTTATATATACTCCAGTATGTATAAAAACATACATGGGCAAAATAAAAGATATATATATATATATATATATATATATATATATATATATATATATATAGTAGAATGCAAAAACCTGTTTTGATGGTGGACACTTTTATTTGGAAAGGAGAAAAAAAAACTTTCCTGTCGATCGTATAACTAACTCACGTGAGGTGATACTGTAAAGACAAATATAATGATAACAACAAAAATAGCTCATAATTGTTACATTTAAGAGCTGATATCTAGCCATTTTCTATGGTTTTCTTGTTAATGATTTTGGTTATTATCAAGAATAACCAAAATCATGTTGTTTTTTTGTCTGTTTTCATGATAAATGGCATTTTAACTGTGTTAAGCTCCACAAAAGACATTTTCAAATAGCTCCCACTTCAAGCCATGATTGTGTCAATTCCATAGAGGTGAATCGCCTTTTAAACATTTAAATCATAGCCTCATTAGCAATGATTGATTCCCATACATGGCTCATTACAATAAAGTATTTGAACTGTTTTAGAAGCTCTTTAACAAAAGAACATCCACCTCGATATGAATAATTTATTAGCATTACTGAATAATTACTGTACAGTATTACAGAGCACCAATCAGTTATTCATAACATCTGCCTAAGCCATGAGTACATGGAGACTAAGGTTGCCATAGGCAGTGAATTGTTTCCACCAACAGGAGCCTTTAAACTTAATAAATCAGAGTGAAGGGTATTGTTGCTGAGGAGATTCTGCGTCATGTCTTCGAAACAAACCCACACATTCTCAGTTAGTCACCTGCGTTCAGCTGTTCAGTTTCTGATTATATCAGCTCATATGTCAGTCTTTTTAAAGTGTAATTAAAACAACTGCACAGAGCAGTTTTGTTGTGGTGCTTCATGTTTAATTATCGGCGCTGTTCCAATCATAAAATGTCCCGTTTTTGACTCTCCCACTGCTATAAAGATGAATTATGAGCTAGTTAATTTGTTAAATGCGCGGTGGTGATTCTAAGATTTATTCTGCCCTTCACAGACATCCGTCATTACTTTCAAAATGTAGTTTAATAATCCTCCCATAAAAACCAAGTCATTATAATAGCTTATCAACCGACATACAACCTCAAAGACATCTTTGTCAACTCAGGGGTGCATTCCCAATAGTTTTGTTTGACTTTTTCCCCTTTCTACTAATCTGATAATGAACTATATTTATAGTTGTTTCTAATCTCAATGCTCACCGGTAATTTTTGAGCCGTATTCCCGAGAACGTCATCTCTCTTCTCTCCAAATGACATCCAGCAGACAAATATAGCATCCACTGTAGTGTTCTTTGATCCTCGTTTACATAAACATTTTTTAAGCATCCGCCTGATGCTCTTATCCGAACAGACTTACTTCAAAGAGGTGCATACATTTATTTTTATTTCTCTTTTATTCATTAATTTTCATTTTACTGAGATGCGAGGCAGAGAGCGGGGAAAATAGGGCAGAGGGAAGAGTGAGAAGCAGGGAGGAAAGCATGAGGAGCAAAATGCAAGAAACATGGAGGAGGAGTTGCAGGTTAGAGTTGAGGACAGATGAAAGGGAAGAGAGGAGAATGTGGGTAGAGAGAAGAAGACTGACTCAGGGAAAACAAATGAAGGAGTGTTGAAGGGCAAGGAGCATGATGAAGAGAGGTGGAAGAGAGGATGGGGAGAAGGGTAAGGTTGAGACAAAAGGGTGGAAGGAGAGGAGAAGATAAAAGAAAAAATGAAATAAAGGAGCAGAGGAGAACAAGAAGGGAGGAGGGGATTGCACCTCATTAGGAGGGAGGACCGGGCCTCAGCTCCACACAGAGGACCTGCTGTCAGGGGTCCTACTGAACAGGCTTTGAGACACAAGTGAATCACCAACCTCCTGAACACACCGCCGCCATCTCTTATTCATTCAGACTGAGAGAGGCAGGTGGAACAAACGCAGGTGAATAACTCATAAGGAAACTGGAGAGGCTCTGCACTTGGATACACTTACACAAACACACACATCAAGCATTATATTCAACTTTAGGAGGCACACACCTGGACCTGGACAGAGTGCTGCCAGTGGGAAATAATCAAAAGTGAAACAGTTGCTGAGTGTTGACTTTTTCTTCAGCACTTGGATCTCCAGTGGTACTTGGATATCCTCCACTTGTGTTCTGGATGTGTGGTGATATGGGGCTTTGTCCAGGATGAGTGTCGGTAAAATAGAATAAAAAAATCAATATTGGGTTTTCTCTTGGTGAGAATGAATAAAGAACAAGTCTGAATGTTTGTAAACAAAGGGGCTACGATGCACTTCTGGGTGACCAGCGCTATCAGAACTGGCTTGCCGAGTTGGAGAGATGCCCAGACAATGGGCTGTCTGTGGCTCTGACAACTCTTTTGTGCCCGGGAATGTTTGTTTTGTGTTTCTTTGGAGAAGAGTACAGCAACATGACATGAGAACACATTTTTTTTGCTCATTCTGCATTACGTTAAGTAACTTAAGAGACGGGAAGTCGGGGTCAGAGCTGTCCCAGTTATGGAAAATAGGCTGTTAGTCAGCTGAGCGCAATGTAGGTGGAAGTACAGTTGGGTTCAGAAAAAGGGCAGGAGTTCAGTCCCGTGTACAAGGTTAAACAGGTTAGATTTTATGCTTACTGGCTAAACCAGCATTTGTCATTATGACACGTTTTGCCTCCATCAGCAACCTGTACCGACAGCGTCACAGCACTACATCCAACTCGTATTGCATAAGTTATAAGCAATATCTAGTTCTTTATTCATTCTTTATTAGCATATTTAAATGTAAAAAGCCATTGGCATATTAGGGCTGGGCGATATGGACCAAAACTCATATCCCGGTATGTTTAGGCCGAATGGCGATATACAATATACAGTCATGGAAAAAATTATTAGAACTGTTTTCTTCAATTTCTTGTTCATTTTATGGTTTTCTTCATAATGACCAAATTCATTATGAAGAAAACCATGGAAATGGCTAGATATCAGCTCTTAAATTATACTCTTATGAGCTATTTTTGTTGTTATCATTATATTTATCCAAACAAATGTACCATTAGATGTACCAGGCATTAAAACGATAAATATATTAGAGAAAACAAGGGTGGTCTACTGATTTTTTCCGGTATTTTAAACAAACATGCTAAATGTTTAGTTTAAACTCAACGCCACAAGTAATCATCTTCAACCTGTTTTATTCAAATACTTTATCAATTACATAACCTTTCAGGATTTCTTTTTCTGCTCAACAAAGCACAGCTGTGCAAATAACACCAGTCATATAAACAACAGGTGTTCCCTGTTTGAAACAGATGCACAGTATTATGTAAAAAATAAATTAAATTCATAATAAAAATAGCCTATAAGCCTATAGCCTACAATAGGCATAATTCTGCTCTTGCACAGCTGTGCAAATAACAAATATGTAAACAGAAACAGGCTGACCCTAGCTGGAAACAGACCTACAGCTTCACAGCAATAACATGTAAATGAAAACAGATTTAAATAAAGATAACAAAAGATACTGTTAACAGTCTATCTTCTGAGCTAAAAGGCATACCTCAGAGCTGTGCAAAAAATGCACACAGTACAGGCCTGACCTGTTCGAAAATATACAGCTGCACAATTAGTTAGCATGTGAAAATAAAATGAATAACCCATAATACATTTAAATGGACTAGATATATTGCAAATAACAATAAATGCTGAAATAAATAAAAGACAATATGCCTACTTCAGGGTTTCCAGATAGATAGATGGATGGATGGATGGATGGATGGATAGATAGATAGATAGATAGATAGATAGATAGATAGATAGATAGATAGATAGATAGATAGATAGATAGATAGATAGATAGATAGATAGATAGATAGATAGATAGATAGATAGATGGATGGATGGATGGATGGATGGATGGATGGATGGATGGATGGATGGATGGATGGATGGATGGATGGATGGATGGATGGATGGATGGATGGATGGATGGATGGATGGATGGATGGATGGATAGATAGATAGATAGATAGATAGATAGATAGATAGATATACTTTATTTATCCCAAGCTGGGAAATTACAGTTAATTACCTAGACTCTGGCCGCCAAATGTCCAGTCCTACATTAGTAACTGTAACTAGACACTAAGCCTTTTTCAACCAAGGCTGTTTGAGGGCTGGTTCGGAACTGTTGCCTAATCTCGCACCAGTTCCTCACGTTTCAACAGCCAAAGAACTGACTCTTGCATAGGGATACTGGTTGCAGAGCGCTGCCAAATCTTTGCTGGTCCATGCTTCACTCTGGACGCGAAATCAAAGAATTCTTTGGATGAGCATTCTTTGGATGCCAATATAGGCTTGCAAAGCCAGGAGCAACGTTTGTAGGGAGACGATGTCGTCCGCCATTGTTAGTATGCATGAAATTGGTGGATGTGGCTCTCTAGCCTGTGGAAAAGCAAACAGGTTCTGATAAGATTTACAAGATGAACCAATAACTGAGAACCAGCACCAGCCCAGCACTAGAACTATGTCTGCGTTGGTTGAAGAGCGGTATCAGGTCAGCCTGTCAGAGTTTTGTCAGGATGATAATGCTTCAGCTTCTACCAAGCTTTAGGAATGTCGGACCAGTAGTTTTTCCATAATCCTGCTGACAAGTACATGTATAAACTGTATCACCATTATAACTGCTTAACACCAGCAAATCAGCATTGTCATTATGAGCATGCTGTTAGCATTGGGCGCAGAGCACCGCTGAGCTTAATTTCAGCCTCACAGTGTCACTACAGTAGCATGGCTGTAAAGCTAATAGTCTTGTTACAATAGTTGCACTGATGCAGGTATTATTTTGTTCCATACTGTCAAGGATGTGACTCAGTGTCATAAAAAAGAAGTTGGTGTTTTATATTGGTTTATTCCTAAGGCACAATAACACGTCTTTATTGGATAAGACTTTTACGGCACTTATATTTAATTTTTTCTTAATTTCCAGCAATTTAGTTGTATTTTTATGAAATTATGTCATCCCACCATGGTGGGGAGAAACAACCTGTCTATGTCTGTTCGAAAAAACACATCACATTCCTTTTTATTTTTGAAATGAACATTAGTATGAACCATGTACCAAGTGCTGTAACACATTACAAGTTGCCATCAGTTTCTGTAGAAACATCAGCACCTCTATAAATACTCAAGCAGATGACTTTCCGCTGTGATTTGCACAACCTGTTGCACTTCAGAACAAGATAAGAAGTATATTGTGTCATTTACAAGCTACAAGCTTTATATGATGACACCATAAATGTTTTATCTTCTTTTATCTGAAGGCAGACTCTATTTTACCCCATCACTGTGCTTAGCAGCTGTTCATAAATAAAGGCCCTTATTATTTGTGGCATCCGTGTTAAAAGGTAGATCTTTTGCTGTGGCTGCTGAGAAGAGTGCCAGTGGGCATGGAGTGATAAAAGGTCAGGTTATCTTCATGTCAGAACCAAGTTGATTTTGATTGTGTTGTTTCAAAGCTAAGCATTTTATGAGTCTCTCGTGTCCTGAGCTAATGGCCTCGCATGGGCACTGAGCAATCACTGTTAATTGTTGAAAACAGCGTCCCGTCACTGATAATGGGCCCATGTCTCAGTAGCAGCCTCTTTTAATTGGCCCATTTGAGTTTGTTATACTCCGCTGGGGTGTGCACTGTACGTGTGTGTGCACATATGATGCCATGCGTGCTCACTCTCCCACCATCCTTCATGTCTGTGTCTTTTTGTTCTTTCCTCCTCTTGCTCCCTTTGTCACACTGTCTCTTCTACTTTGTCTATAATTCTCTCTACCTCCTCTCTCATCTCCGTCTTATGTCCGCCTCTTTGCTTTGGCGCAGCGGGAAGCTACAGTAATGACCGGCTCTTAAATAAGCACCACACGGAGGGAAAAGGTGTGAGGGCTTATTATGAGGTTGATAAGCAAGGATGCGAAGCGAGCAAGGACAGGGAAGAGGTGAGAGTGGGATAGAGGGAGAGAAGCATTAGTCTGCAGAGGAGAATCATCACAACATACTAACTGCTCAATGCAACGCTTGCGTAATTCATAATTTACATTTGTGAATGTGTGTGCTCTTGTATATGTCAGCGTGTGCTGCACACACACGCCAGCATGCAGGCGAATAATGGCTGATCTGGCTCAGAGTCAGTGTACATGCATGAATAAGTGGCTGTTTATGTATGAGTAGCATTTTAATGGCGGGCAAAATATGTAATAACCATGTAAAGGCTGGTGATGCAAGTGTGGTTTAGAGCATGAATGTGTGTGTATAGAAGTCTTTTCTGTGTAGACTCATTTCGGCTTAATAGTGTTATTGCTGATACTGCATTTGCATAAGCAAAGTAGATCATTTGTAATGTGTGAGGGTGTAAACATGTAACCAAGCCAGTTCCCTTCAGTGCAGAACATCAGTTTTAATATGTTTTATTTGTATTTTTTGAAATACTCAGCCAGCCGGAAAACTGAGTGTCCATTTCGTTTTTACTTCATACTGTTTGTTTCTCCTCTTGCGTTCTATTCTTTTTCTATCTTGGCTGTGCTTCTCTGTACTACTTTATGCAAGTTTTTTTTGCCTCTCATGCATACTTTCAGGAAGTGAATGCCTTTGAAATCATTCTGTTTTAATGCATGCATTACAAAAGCAGGGCAGGGATGAATAATCTGTTACAAGAAGTTCAGTATTTTCCCAGTATGGTGTTCTATGGAGAGCTTTGAAATGGAACATTTTCTATATACAGTAACAGCAAAGCTTCTAATTGAAGTCGCTGCCCCAAAAACTTCCAAAATATGCAAGTTTAGTGACACAGTTTATCACAATTTACAATATGTGCGTATCTAAATATATTGTGTATTGCATTTTGAGTGGCCTTACTCAGCACATGAGGGACGCTGCATTCAATAAAGCGAGAAAGCCAAACATGATCAAAACTCAGAGTTGTGGGGGTTACATTAAGCATCAACACTACACTGAGTGCTTCCACAGGCCTGGATCTTCTGCCTGACTGTATTGAACTGAAAACATGTTTTTCTTGAGCTCCTAAAACCTCCGGCGTGTATCAAGTACAACTTGTCATTGAACTCAAAGTCTATTCCAGCCCTTACAAGACTCTTAAGCCATTAACAAGCATCAGCCTCAGCCTCACTCTCTCCCCCTATGGCCCACTTAGATGGATGTAAAATTAGGCTTTAATCCGCCAGCTGAACTAAATACATGCTCCCCAGTGTCAACACTGCTCATTCCATAATATTTCATTTCTCTCTCTCTCTCTCTTCTACAATTATGTTCCCTTGTTTCCCCTTCTAAACTTCTTTTATTTTTCTCATCGCTACTTTCCTTTTCCGTATTGCATCTATGATAGATGTACTAAATTTAGAACATGGCCCCCACTGTCAACACTCCACTTTAAATGAATTTAATCTCCTCTCTCTGTCTCGCCGCTTTTGTATCTGTTTCTCTATGTCCTCCCCCTTTCTCTCTCTCTGTGGTTGATGGGTCATGGGTGGTTTGTGGATCGATAGTTTTGATAAATGGGAGGAAATCTGGCTGTGGCTCTTAAAAATCTAACATATTAGAGCTGGTTAAGGAGCTAACTGGTTAAGTGTCCCATGTGTGTTTGTCTGTGTGTGTGTGTGTGTGTGTGTGTGTGTGTGTGTGCGCGTGCCAGCATTACTTAAAGACAAGCAGAGACAGACAGGCCTGCAGTATTACCTGTTTTGTGTGTCTGTGAAATACATATTCACAGTGGATACCAATGCCCTGTGGTCAGCCATACAGAGAAGCTATTTGATTATTCTTTTTTCAGATTACTGTTATTATTCTTGTTTATTCACATTATTTAGCATTATTGTGTCACCGTTGCACATTCCTAGCATGCATTCCTTTCACGCCAGCAGGCGAAATCACCAAATTATAAAAGATGAGAGACGTAGTCCTTGCAATTGCTTCACAAAAAAAAAAAAAAAACATCAGCACCTTGCCGCGCACCACCTTATTTGCATGCAACTCTCATTTTGTTCTTCAATCTCATGCGTTTCAAGGTCACAAAAATAGCAACATGCCGTACCGCTGCTTGCGACAGTGTGAAAAAAGAGCCTGCAAAGTGAATTGGACATGCAGGGGGAGACAGAGACAGGTAGAGAACGTTAGACAGAGAAAAACAGAGAACACTGCCTCAGTAACAAATGTAGCATTCTGTCTGGTATCTGTTGTATGACATCACACAGCAGTGTTATATGTCTTATCAGGGTGTATCATTTCATCGTTGTGTTTTTAAGAATAATTTCCTCTGGGAGGGAATCAGTCATAATGTTTTCCATCCCCTGTATTACTGCAGATGCAAAATTATGACTTCAATTCAAACAGCAGCTAAAACAGGCCTATATGGAGCAAGAAAGACAACATTATGTGGTGATGTAAGCGGTAGAGCTTTTGCTCTACAAGATCTGGGATAGAATTAGAGAGGACGATTCGACTGTCATGAGCTTCTGGCCTGGTAGTTTTATCACTCAGAGTGAAGATAAACATATAAAATGGCCACAGTAATACTGTAACTCCAGGCTTCTGGCCAAAAGAGACGAACATGTTGATTTTGTGTGGCTTAAGCTGCGTGGAAATTGGGTCAGAATATGTCTTGCCATACTGAGGCAGCACCTGTTTCACAAGTACTTTTTTTTATACGTCTCTGGACATCAGTGCTCTGCATTTAGTGCTATTTATCTCCCTACAAATGCTATGATTTATATTCTTTGATATATTTGCCTTTGATAAAATTCTTCCTGTCGGGTCAGTATGAATTGCCAAATTCATATAAAATAGTGTGAAAACAGCATGCGTGACCCTGACTACAACTGGATGTTCTCAGCTTAGAATGATAAAAGTACATCATCGGTACACATAAAAGAAAAGTGACCATATCCACTTTATAATCAGAAAAATATCACAGTCCAGCATTGGGTTACAAAGCATTTGAATTGAATGTGGTGAGTCATTGGAGGTCCAAAGGGGAACGCAGCAGGAGAGCTTTTAAAGTAAGTCTCTCAATCAATCTGTGGTATTGAACAGAATATAGCATGTATAATTTGTACAGAATATCCACGTATTTTACAAGCAGCAGAGAATAGCTCTGTTGAGCTTTGTTAATAACAAAAGCAAGGCCTTCCAGAATGTAGTTATATAAATTTAAACACTAACATGTGGCAAAATTGGCTTGTCATAGCGGACACATATCATTGATTGTTAAATGAAGAACATGCATGTGGTAGATGTTTGCTATATGAGCATTTTATATACACTCACTTTTTATTGAAATTCAAGCAGTTCAAGTCAAATTAACAGCTAGAAAGGGTACAAAGGTAAGTGGTGAACTGCCAGAGGTAAATAAAAAAAGGTAAGCTTAACCAAAACTGAAAAATAATGTACATTTCAGAATTATACAAGTAGGCCTTTTTCAGGGAACATGAAATGGGTTAACAACTTAACTCTATGGAGTCTTGGGCTATTTTGTCCACTTTTGAATTCTTTTCATGTCTTTTAGTCATTTAGTGTCTTTTTTTGGTCATTTTGTGTCTTTTTTTGGTCATTTTGTGTCTTTTTTTAGTCCTTTAGTCCAACATAAAATGTGATTTTGAATCTTTTTTTTTACTTTCAAAACACTATCATGCTCAAAAAAGAATTTTAAATGTTGCAAATGTGCATTAATTTCAGAGTACACTGAGACATTAAACTGCATACTTTTCAATTAAATTCTGGAAAAGTTGGTGTGTTCTAAAACTTTTGACCGGGAGTGTATAATAAATGCTACATTTGCTACAGTGAAATAAAAAAGCTAACTAAAAATAACTCATCATCCTTTTCAGCACCATGGACAGTTCTGTTCAGCTCTTTATATCCATGTGGCTGCACTCACTCTGTTGGAGGAAACACGAGTAGAACGTGAGCAGCATTGGGACATATGCACTAAGAAAACACCCTTAACCTTTAATGTTGATTGTTCCTGGAAAATGGAGCACTACATTTACAGTTATCTCAGTGAGGATGCACACTGCCTGCTGTGTTCTTCTCTCAGCATTGTGGAAGCTTATCAACCACTGCCATGTTGTATCTCTGGCTGAATACAGTAGATTGTTCTATAACCTGTGCTTATTCATCACAGATATGCACATGTTTTTTCTCTGAATGAAATAGGTTGTTTTTTTTAAGCCTAACCCTGTCCTTCCCCTACCTTTAGGATAGTTGCTATGGTGCCCAGACTTTCGGAAGTGGCTCAGTTGCCTAAACTGAACCATTTTACAACCATTTAACAACATGTTTTTAACAGCAGAGGGTACAGCGAGAGCCTGAAGGATGTATTGGTTGACCGATATTGGCTGGTTAAGAGCCTAACAAGAACAAGCACTGTGTTGTATGTGAGAGACTGAGACAGGTCAGTAAGGTTTTGTGGTATTTTTTCGTTTGAGTTGGACTAGGTTTCATGTTTTTGTGGCCGTAAGGGCATACCGTAGATCTTCCGTTAGCAAGGAAGTGACGACGCGATTGCTAGTCACCGATTGGCTTACTCGATTGAGTGACGTGAAGGGGCGGGTTTTTCTGCCGACTCTTAAGAAGAGAACAAACTAACATGTTCTTAGAACAAGCACTGTGTGGTATGTTAGAGACAGAGATAGGTCAGTAAGGTTTTATTTAGGTATTCATTTTATTCCTATTTATTCTTTTTTTCCCAGTCATCATTTATAGAATTGTCGAACAATGTTAAATATGATTTAATATAGTTTTATGTGAGAAAAGTAGTGTTTTTAAAAAATCGGTGCACAATCTACATAAAAAATGTCTATTTTATACCAGCTCCTCTCCCTCCAGAATCAGTATCAGCATCGGTGTCAAAATTCTCACATTAGTCGGACTCTATTCCGTAAGATATCATTCAAATCATGCAGCAGAAGTTTTCTTAGGAAATCATACAAACCCCTTCATTCTCTCAGAAGCAGGGAGCTTTCTGTTAATCCTTCTCCCCCACTGCTGAAAAACATTCTTGATTGACCTCTATTTACTTGGAGAAAGACTGTATTTGGTCTGAAAAGATGTTTAACAGAAATGAAAATCTGTGACAGCTAAGTGTGACTATCTAACACAGGGCTTGCTCCTGGTTTAGGGACAAAAATATGATGTAAAAAAAAAAAACTGGAATTCTGGAACTGCCATCATCTTTAAAACTTTACAACAGCTCTTTGCACAATGCAAATGTCATGTGTATATAAAAGAGTGTGTTATTTGCTTCATATACAAAGCATATATATGTTTACTCAATCTATCCTTACTATTGTTTATATATGCATATGAGGTATTTGAAAAAATGTTTTCAGTGTTACTGCAGTCAACATAATATTGGGTTATTATAAACAAAAAGCCTCTTGTGACTGCAGTCACTCACTAATAGCTCCCCCAAAAAGGATCTTGTCAGGTTCATTGTCCCATTCAGCTCTAATTGTTTGGCTGCGGGAACATTTTGTTTTTATAAATTCTTTCTTTCTGTTTGCCTGTGGTACAAGCTGAACTGAATGACAGATGAGACGAGGACAGAGATGAAGAGAGATAAGAGTAGAGGTTCTGTTCATAATTCAGTGCAGGCAGAGTGACAGATAAGCCAGACTGCACACTATAATCCACTGCAGGTCTGTACGGACTTCATTTTAGTGTTTTTTCAGAGATGGGCTCAGTGCTTATGGAAAGGTAACGGACAAAAACACACATTAAAATCAACCAAGATGCTCTAACATTACAGATAAATGACAAATAATCAACAACATTGCTTGCGAAGGCGCCCCACATTACAGATGGATTGAACAAAGTGCTCAGAGTACAATAATAACAGCAACAATCAAGTGCATCCTCACACACACCAGGACTCTGCTACTGTGCTGTTTCCTTTATACATATATGATGTATATTCACAGCTACATTCACCATATTGATTTTGCAAATGTTACATTTTTTCTCCCAGGGTTTATGCCCCTTGACTCCCTTAACATCTGTAACTGGCTCGGAAACCCTGACAACAGCCCTGCCAGAGAGTTTACATTTGGCAATAATCAAGACTGATAGAAATATCTCCAACTTGCAAAATATCTCATCAAAGCCAGTGTCGGAAAGCCATTTTACTACTCATGCTAATGTGGCCTATGAGTCCACTGTATTGGCACCAAAGCTGCTCTTTGAACTGTGGACTCAGTGTGCCTGGTTTGCTGGGGACAGGCGGAGCAAGGATTAGGTTTTCACTGTGTTTGTGTGGGTCTAAATCCCTAACAGAGCAAGCTGACCTCAGGGCAGATGCAGAGAAATGAGTTCATCCTCAAGATAAACATACACAAAGACACTCTTCAGCACACAGAAATGTGTGTGAGCGCACACACACACACACACACACACACACACACACACACACACACACTTTACTTCTTTTCAGTCTATCTTTCTCTCACTCTCTCTTTCACATACACACAAACACACTTTGGTTGAATAATGGCCCAGTGAGTGGTGTGCCTATGGGGAAAGCTGTCAGTTTAATTGAATCCAGTATTCTCCATTCTCCCTGCCTGCTAATTGATTCTGTCAGGCTCTTCTGCTTGACAAAGAGACTGACATTTCCCCCTGCTTGGTTATGACTGTCACAGTGTGAGTGACTCTGTGTGTGTGTGTGTGTGTGTGTGTGTGTGTGTGTTTGTGTGTGTGTGTCGTGTGTCCCTACACATTATTTTAGCTACATGTGTGAGTGTCTATCAATGTGTTTTAAGCACATTACTAATTTAGGAGGACAGTCCAGATGGCCGTGTGTGTGTGTGTGTGTGTGTGTGTGTGTGTGTGTGTGTGTGTGAGTATGGGCCGATGCAATGTACTCATGACCCGCTGTGTTCATATAATCACACATTTTGTTTATTAAAAGACAGTAGTGACTGGGGCTTTTACAGGAAATCACTTAGTCCTCCCAGATATATGAAAATAGTGTGTCAATATGTCAATTATTATTATTAAGTAACCCAAAGAAATCATAACACACTCAACATATGAACAAATAAACCAGCCATAAAACTTGCAACTGTATATAACAAAGGGTTTTTCATTTTGATATTTGCCATTTCGTTTTTTGCCATCGTCATCTTGGTTTTGTTGGAGCCAACGCATGTGCAGATCAGGAGACAGGAAGCCCACACAAACATTTGTTCCCAAGAAAAATATTCCAATTCACTTTAATTAATTGAAAACACACTGTGAGTGGGTCAGAGTTCTAAGACAAAAAGCATACAGTACTTTGTGGTGATGACCTGTCAATCACAAGGCAGCCAAACCCTAAAGCATACCTTCCTTTATCTTGAATTTTATTTCATTTATCTCATAATCTAAAACAAGACTTTAAACTTGCACCTGGAACCATACACTTATTAAGAAAGTGTTTGCTGAGGTAGTTAATTAAATAATAATGGACTTATTTTTGCAACCGGCAGAGTCGCCCCCTACTGGCCATTAGAAAGAATGCAAATTTAAGGCATTTTTACATTGGCTTCACTTTTCACTTTTGCCTCATGCATAAAATATCTTAAAAGCTTAAAGTTCTAAAAGTTGGCTCAAGCTTCAGTCAAAAATATGAGAATGTTTAGCCCAGCAGAGATCTGCCTCCAGTGTTTGCAAATTAAATGTCTGAACTAGGTGTTAATTTAATTTCTTGATATCTCAAAATATTGATACAACTGTACAATAGCATGGAGGTTTGCTTTGTAGTTTCCACCACAAGTTTTCAAACAATTGTAAAGGACAAAAGGCTACAGGCGTTAATGAAAAAGTATTCTGACACAGTTAGCTCATATTCTATTCTGGTTTCCAAAATGTGCTTTTTTATTCTCTTTTTGTCTAACTTGGTCTGGCTGTCTATCATTATGACCAGGGGAGCATTTTACCAAGGTGTCAACAGCGTCTACATCATTTTTATTTCATTACACGTCAGCAGGTGATGTATTGCATTCACTTCAGTCCAGACACTCCGGGCCCTCTTTGCTGCCCTTTCAAACGATGCAAGATTGGCAGCGGAGAAAACACACAAATCTGCCTGCATACACACACAGATACAGCAAACACAATGTTTTGACCACTGTGCAACCTGGAAATGTCAGTCTGACAGTTGGAGGGATAAAGAATTGCTGCAAATGTTGGGAAAGAAAAGATTTTCTTCACCTCTATAGCAGGGAGTTTTTTGAAAGCTGAAGTCTAGACAATGACTTTAAAATAATCAACTTTTGTTCAACCAAGGAATAGGATTATTTCCTACTGACGCAAGCAAAACTGTCCTGGTACTTCAAAGATGAGAGGGAAGGGAGAATTCTCTTCACTTCACACGGATCCAACTTTTTTTCTCCTGAAACTGATTCTGACGCCAAAGCTTAGTATATCTGCTGATTCTGTGTACTGTTTTAACACTCATGCTCTCTATATAAAGTCTCTAAACTTCACTGTGTGGAACTAAGTGGAATCATTTTTTATGTAAGATAACACCAGGCCAGAGATTTCTGCAGCACTAAAACTATGTTGGCCACTTACTGTGACTAAATGTATGTAACTGATAGCAGAATCTGTGAACTTTTATAAGGACATTGACAGAAAAACGGTATTTAATGTGGATTTGGTCCCATTATGGCTGCTCCTTAAAAGGTCAATATTGGCTCTGATTGCATTTTGAAGCACCTCTCCTATTTCAGCGTTTTGACTTTCTCTCTTTAGGTGCTTTTTAGTGCAATTCTTGTGTTGATGGTGCCAATTCAGGACAGCTGACACTGGCTTAGCAGTGTATGGTGACGCATGGTACTGCAAAACAAAAAGCTTTATAAAATATTTATCATATTTACTATATGGTTTGTGCTTTAAATAAAAACATACAGGAAATAGCATAACCTAGGGTCAGTGAGCATCATGTATTGCCACTTCAAGGTCAGTAAGTGACTTTTAAAGCATGACAAAGTGAATGTTTCAGGTCACAGTGCACATCAAAAATAACCAGCCAGGTTGCTTGGCAGCCAACCATTTATATTTAAATGGGAGTCGGCCAACTTGACAACCTCTCAGCCTTATTCAGGCAGAGCCACATGTCACTGTCTGTCTTGCGCCTTCCTGTCTATTTATTTTTCTGTTTCTGTCAGGCTGACTATCTTCCTGTGTTTGACTGTGAATCTGCCCACCTGTCTCTTTATTTCCCTGCAGTCCATCCCCCTGTATCTGTTCTAGCCAGAATCAAGCCACCCCAACGGAGTACATACACACAACATACAGTAGACACAACTAATCTCACAATAATCTCTGGCCAGATTATCTCTTCCTGTTGGAATGGGAGGCAGCAGAGAGAGAGAGTGAAACGAGAGGGAGATTAGAGCTACGGGGTCAATAACTTCAGTTCATACGGACACGTCTTATGAAACAACAGGAGCTTTGGGAGTTTTACGGGTATTTAACTTTGATGGAGACGTCCTCGGATTGGCTCATTGTGCTGCGTCAGAGTGATAATTTTAGAAAAGAGTAGTACAGCTTGTTATTAGAGAAAGTGTTATCATTTGATACGCTGCATTTACCGAGTCATTGTGTCTAACAGCAGCGTGAGTTTATTGGAACAGAGTTTATCTGGAGCTGTTGCTTTTACAACTATTTTATTAAAGCTGAGTCCCTGATGTCATGCAGAGGTGGCTGGTGTTGTTAAGCTACTACTTCAGTGTTTTCCCCGAGCGTTCAGAATTACAATGTTTTATGGTAAATTAAACGCACTCTGTGATTTAATTCTAAACCTTGACATTTACAGGATGCATGCAAAACCAAAGCTGAAATAAAAAAACCAGAATCAACTAGTAAAATGTTAAAATAAATTGATGAATTAATGGGTTAAACACATGAACTGAAGTAATTACAAGTCAGGATTTGCCCCGGGGCTGTGGCCTCATTTCTTTTACCTTCAAAATGCAAACTATAGGGACATAATTAAAACACTTATGGATCTTTTCAGATTTGGGATTGGCTGAGCTTGTTCTTCGACCAAATGTCCAATCAATCTTAATTTGCATATTGAGAGCAATGCAATTTAGGCGTCACCTGAGGGAAATGACCACCTGAGGTAACAAAAAGAGATAAGACACACTGTCAGTCTCACTGAACTCACAATTTTGGGGGTATTTTTTAAATTTATTTAACATGTATCTTGTATTTATGCTAATAATCATTATTTAGTTTGGTTCCAAGTTGTGTAATCGAGTACAAAACAAACAAATACAAACAGTTTTTGTCAATATGTTTAGTCTAAGTCAAGCAAATGCTACTATGTGATATAAATAACACACACTGCTCCTGTTTTCCTGCTCTGATCTCAGGGGTCAGGATTAAAACACACTGGGGGTTAACATTTACTGTTAGATGTTACAAAACAGGCCATTACTAAAGTACAGTATTAATATAAAAGATGACATGATGTTGGGTATTTATCAGCTAAAGGCTATTCATTGTTCTCAGATATGTTTGCTGAGGTCACAGTATTAAATAAAAGATCATTATTGTGCAGAAGCAGCAGCAGCAGCAGAGGAGATTACTCTCATCGGATGGGATATTATCTTCTATAGCCTATTTAAACAAAAGGGTTAGAAAATATTCCATTATTTCCTCTGTGCAGTACAGATCTGCGACTGTAGCCTCTGTTTGAATGCACTTGTTCAGGGAGCAGCTTAGATAAACACACTACCACAGGACCTCAGTGGTTACATCCCTGCTGAGTTGTCCTTTATCAAAACACTTCCTACCAGGCTTCTGGCTGACCGTGAACTCTGATCTCTGTATGGTGGGAAGACATGTGGAGAGGCAATTTCCCTACAGAGATCAATAAAAGGCCTTACTATCATCAGCCACAGAGGAGTGAAGCTACATTATTACATGTGTTACACAGAATGTGCCTGGAAATTCAAGAAAGGCAAGGTGACCTCAAAACAGAGATGGATCTAAAAATGTAAGCAAATTAGACGCTATTAATTGCAACTTTCTATTAAGGGGGAAGAAGAAAATTCAAATTCATCCCATTCGGTATTAGTATCAGTACTTGTATTGTGTATTTATCTCCATGTATTGTGTCATAATATTATGCTAAAAGTCATTCCTAAGAATTAACTCAGTATTATAATTACTTTTTTATTTCTCGTAAAGGACTTCTTTTTAATCAAAAGGTTAAGCCGGAGGTAAACCCTATACATCTGGTATTATTATTACAAGAGATTAATTCTATATTTATCTTGTATAGGCTCTGCTAACAAAGGGCTAAGTTTAGTGCGGGGCAATATTTAAAGTGTTTAAGCTGAATGTTAAGTCTTGGCTTGTTGTTATCGACAATAGTAACCCTGGGGATTACCGCTGACTTTATCTCATATAGGTTATCCTCTGCTCTCTGACTCAATAGGAGAGAAGGTCATGCATCTCTGAGTATTGAATGATGTGTCTACCAGAGATTAATATTGATTTATTTTATCTTTAAGGGCACAGTGTTAATAGCGAAGATTAGCTTTGTTCAAGTAGAAAACACAGTGACAGCACCTGTGCGCATTGCAGTTGTACGTTTGAGCGTGACGCAGGCAGCTTTTGGAGATTTCTTGTAACTTCAGGTGTAGAGCACCATTAAATCAACTGACCTACTTTTGAACAGCACTCACCAGTGCCATTTGTAGCCCATCCCTGTGCCTGTGCTTCCATTGGGCTTATGGAATATATGTCAGCCAGCTCCAACAGCCACGAGACAGACAGTTCCAGCCCACACTTACTCAACCACTTATCATCCATCCCTCATTCACTTTGCATTGTGCATCCCACTAACAACCTGCCCCCTAAGGTCTGTTCCATATTGAGCAGCAAGATGTCATGTTCAACCTCTGTCCACCACAGAGGGAATTCATTTCCTTCCTGTTTCAATACCTTATTCAAGACTCTCTGTACCTGCAGTCATTCGTGGAGAAGGCTCTATGGGTGCTCTTAACTCTGTATGATTACACAATTCATTGTTATTTTTCAGCACTCACTCTTTGGTAGTGTGGGTTTTGTTATTTTTGTGCAATGTGCTCAGCAGTAATAAGGCCACAGTGAGCTTTCATGGGAAAAAACTACAGAAAGAAGGGGCATTTATATTCCCATTAATAGTTTTGAATGGATTTCAGGTATTGTAGGATGAATGATTGCTCTATTAACAAGAAGAATGCATTAACCAAAGAAAAAGCTTAATTTAGCTGGAACTGTTCATGCTTAATGAAAAATAATAAGAGCCCTGCTTATTGATGTGACATTGTTGTTAAAATGTATGTCAGCCATCTAAGTTGTGGTTACCTAGAAGCATCAACCAGATCTATTAATTACTCAACCATTGAACACAATGAAAAATAATAACAAAATCTGATTTTCTTGGCAATACCTTTTGGACCAAGCACCCTCATCAGTCATGTTAAATGTATTTTCTACTTGTATAAAACATAATGTTTTACATGTTTCTACAACAGGATTTGTTGTAATCAGATTTTTTCTGTTTTTATTGTTAATATTATTCAAGTTTAAGTTCAGTGGCCAGAACATAGGCTGCCTAGAAAGACTGACGGCAACGCCCCAAAAGTGAAGCCAGAATCGCCCCCTGGTGGCTGGCTGCAGTATAGCTCATAAATCTTGCCCACTTTCATGTTAGCAGATGGCACATGAACAAAAGATGGATTCAGTCATTTGGCCAGTTCCCATCATGAGTGTTAACGTTTTCCAATAAGTTTGGCTTAAATTAATTATTTGATGCTATGAAAAGAAGGTGTGACATCATGATTGACAGCTGTGAACTGGACGTCTTTACCACCAGCCAATCAAGTCTATGTATATACAGTCTATGTGCTGGAGAGCAGAGTGTATGGCAGAGGAACTATTGGCTTCAGTGATCAGATAAAGAGACATCCCCTTGTGGTCAGAATTCCTTTCATGGCCATTTCTAATCAGGTAATGTAAACAGGCAGGCGAACACCTTTCTTCCTTCACCTCCTGTTTGAGGTGCCACCATGAGGAGCAACACTGTACACATCTTTTCCTACAGTGACTGCTCCTTTTGGGGGAGATCCCAGTGAGCTCTCATGCCAGCTGGAAGCCCTTCCAGCATGCCTCGTCCTGGGCCTCGCCCTGGGCTGTCCTCTGAGGCAACCGTGCTATACATTCAAAGCGACACACATGAGGGGTTGGCATTACTACCAGGTGCCAAACAACCTCAGCTGGCTCCTCTGAATGCAGAGGAGCGAGAGCTTAACTCTGGGGCCCTCTGGACTGCCTGGCTCCTCACTGTGTCACGCATACCGAGCTATGTGTGTGTGTGGATAAACCGCATTTTAGCTGTTTGAATCCATAATAATATTCTTTTGGTCACTACCCAAAGCTCTCGCCTATAGGTGAAGGTCAGGATAAAAACTGATGGGTAAATAAAGATTTATCCATTGAAGCTGCATTCTCTGCTATCACAGTCCGATTCTGTGCCTGAATTTATGTGGCCGCTTTATCTAACCGGCAGATGACCCTTTTTTGAGAGGGAACCAGAGCTCAACTCTGATACCGTCTAAAATTCAGCAGCAAAACGCTTCACTGCACGCAGGAAATCACAGTCTGTTAAGCAAAGGAAGGACATCATTTGTGAACAGAAATGCCATCATAATGTCACAGAACTGGACACTTTCAGACTTCAGCTCGGATTTGATTTCCCATCCACGTCCAGCACACACTGTGAAAAAAGGACGAAATGTCTCCGCACAAAGTCTCCATTGCTACATTCTCCAACACATCTATGAAGCCACTAGCATGCTGTAATCGCTTCAACTCTTTTGGCAGCCAGCAAGATAAAGAATCATCCCATTATAGTCTCCACAAAAGATAATGTAAATTGGTATTACATGTGTTTGTAGTAAGTCACAAAAGAAAAGTGACCATGCTGCACTCGTAAATCCCAACTCTAATGGGTTTTTAAAATGAAGAGAGGGGAACTAATTAACATCATTCACTATCAGCCAAGTATTTTGTAGCAATCTTTAAATAGTCTGCAATCAAGGATGTGATCTTTTCTGTTGCTTTTTATGAGACCACTACTGTAGTTATGTGTGATAAAATGTCACTTTGGCTTTTGGAAAAATCATCTTAGCCTCTTATTCAGAATCAGTGAACAGAGATAGTTTGGTCAGGAGTAATAATGGGGATTACTCTTTTGCCTTTTACTTTAAAGACCACAGCTTTATCTGCAGTAGTATCACATAAAGTATGAAGATGTTGGAGTCTCCTCTTTCTGTGTGAGCAATCATAAAAGTTTTGATGGAATATAGATATATTGTAGGACAGTTGGAAGACAGACATTGCTTGTATCTGCACACCTCGCATTTACCACCGAAGCAAACTTAGGACTTGCTAGAGGGGCTAGAACTCCTTATAATTATACACAGTACAATAGACAATAATTACAGTGATAATGTTTAAAGTGTGTATGTAATTAGTGTTAAATCCACAACACACACACACCATAATTAGACAAGTACTAAAACTGGAGAGCTGAAGTAACAAAATCTTTCTTACTCTCAACCATCCGACTGGGATAGGGTCAGTGGCTGCTATGACATCACCTATTGGTTTGTCAACCAACATTTTGAAGCCTCATTTTGAAGCCTCATGTTTGGCATTTGGGTGATGAAATATCAAGTAAGTTACTAAGGAAGTTATGAACTGAAAACACACTGCACCATGGGAGTGACTTGTCTTGGTAGGCACACTCTTGGGCATACCTCACGTTATCATTTATCATAATTAATTTTACTCTAAATGTGGCGATAATTTAAAAAAATAAAACAAGTTCTCCAACCTAAATGACAAAAGATGTTGTATGTTAGTACCACCCATTACAGCACATAGGTACGTCGCAGCTCGCGTTTCATGCCACACATGTACGTATCGTGTTCTAAAATTGCACAAACCTACGGTTCGCGATTGTAAAAAAGGCTGCAGTTTCTGTGGATTTATGTAGTAAAACCACTGACCCTAGGTTTAGGGGGGAAACTTCCTTGTAAGGCGTTATAAAAGACAGTTTGGAAAGTATATAAATGTACGTAAATGCTAGAAGTGAAGTAGTTACAAGGGTCACATGACTATCGCAAGTTATGTAAACAACGTAACTTAAGTTAAAAATGGTTTACTTTTGTTTTCAACCAGAATGCAAACCCCACTCTCCTGGGTGAAAGTCCGCAATTTGTCCAACCCCTAGGACCATCAAGCCTCCAACCAAAAGTGTAAATCCACCATTTTAACTTTGCTTCGCCGTCAATCGCTACTCTGTCTGCAAGATGGTGGCAGACACATTGCAGTGGTTGGTGAAATTCGTCAATATAAATCGTTTATCGCTGCCTGTACACACGATCTACACTGATGTTTTTGACAGGAGAACAGGCTGAAAAATATCATCTTGCTGTATTGAAAAATACTTAAAACTAGCGATTGAGTCTATAAACTCATGTGGAAAATGTTTACCGAGGTAAAATCAAGTGAGAAGTATGGTCATTTTCTCAGACTTCTATACAATCTGGCTTATTTTTGCTGCCAGTTGAATCGCGCCCTGCTGGCCAGTAGATAGAATGCAGGTTTGAGGCACTTCTGCATTGGCTTTACTTTTCAGACAGTATCGTCTTCATGACTGCTGCTGCAGGTGTTTAGAAGAAGTGAAATGAGGAAATACGACGGTAGTTTCAGGTAATTTCAGGGTTTCCCTGAAAAAGACATCACAAGGGTCTACAAATCTACATCTCTACAAATTATGTCACTACGAAGAGAAGTTAGAAAAAATGATTCATTACCCTAATTAGACATCACAATCCTCTCAGGTTTCCCTCTTCTTACAATGTTTGGAGGTGGTGATTCATAGACTAATGAACCAAGGGTTGGAAACTTTAGTTTTAAGTTCATGATGATGAATTGGGATGGCTGATTCGGGGATTCCCAATGGGTGGACGAGGTGGATTAAAAGTGTGTTCAGTAGGAGGTAGAGACATAACTGTTATATAAAAATGCATAAAGAACAGGGAAAAGTTTGTGAAAACACTACTTTTTTTCTCAAGAGTCAGTGCCCAAAGTCTGGCTCTGGTTAGCTTCTGTGTTCAGGTTCTTCCATCATTATTTTGTTACTGCTGTCCTATTATTGTCCTTGTTAGTGAGCCTGTGTCAGCTTTCTTTCTGTCACAATTACAGTGCTGAAGTCAGCAGAGGACTCTGACTGGATCTTAGCACTTGAGCTCTTGAGACTTGTGATCAGCTTTCTGGTTTTTCGCTCGTCTTTCAAATGGGAAATCAGCCAGTCGCAGAGATGTTATCTTGTTGTTAGCAACTCTGTGGAAGACAGTGAGTGACTTGAATGTTCTGTTGTGTGTCTGACATACAGATATAATCTCAACATAACAGAGATTTCGCTACAAAGTTCCAATTTATATACATAAAAACATTCGCACTCGATGCACCGAGATGTATACATTAAAATCATCTTTAAAACTCAGTTTCCATAATGAAATCATAAGCTATAACACACTCTATAATGTGAAATCCAGAGCGGACACAAAGTAATTTGCGAAAGAAGGATTGTGTGAATAATGTTGGGTTATTTTCCCTCAACCCGGCTCAATCGATAATACTCGTCTTCATAAAACATAAAGAAAATGCTAAATTGATTGAAAAAGGGCATGTGGAGTGCAAAACAAACAGCCAAGTGTCTTCCAACGTATGGATCTATAATTTGGATTTTGTTTTCATCATAATTGATTCAGCTCTATACTGGCTTGCACTCCATAGGTCCAATCCAGGGGACAGCTGGAGTTCACGCTCATCAATGCAGCTGCTTCAATTATAGCTGCAATGTAATGAATGTAGTTCTTCTGTGTTTGAAGTTTCCCTGTGCCACTGTAAAGCATCATGCTAACTGTGCTGCTTCCAGTTTAAAATATGTAAGATCCGTGGGGTTTTCCAGCATTAACTGCTCCATATTTCCATGTTTCCTTCTTTAAACATGGACATCACACAGTTACATTTTGCAGGTTGAGATAACTGGACAAAAATGACTTCTGTGCCTAATAACACCATCACATTAGCTCATGTTTTAGATTTTAATTCCATTTATACCAACTCACTCACTGACTTTCTGGAAACAAAAACAAAAAAATAACCCCACCAGCAAAAAATGGAAGGAAGAAAACATTTATCCTTGAGGCAACCTGTTTCTCTCTGTCTGTATGTTCTTATAAAACTGTTGTTACTTCGATAGAAATCCAGGGCAGAACATTCATTTAAGAGATTGATGGCCTCGTGAAAACAAGCTGAAGTGCTAACTTTCATGTAGGACAGAGGACAATAGGAGGTAAAGCATAAGAAGTGGAAGGTAACAGAAAATAGTTAGCAAGTGGAAGAATGTGAGTAAGGAGGAGCACTTAACAGGTGAAGAGCAAGGACAAAAACAACAGGTATAAGCAACCCACAACAACTGCTAAAGAGATTGTATAAGAGTTTAAAAAGTGACACCCATTTGTAAAGAAGGCCACAGAAAAAATACTTCTACAAAAGCTGTTTTCCAGAAAATAAAAAAGTAAAACTCACCGGTATAAACACACCAGTCTTACACAGCGAGGCTATGGGGCGCTTTCTTTATTTTGCAATGCTTCCTTTGCAGAACAGATTTTTTAGAACCAGCATGACAACAAACATTTAGATTCCTGTCTCTCTACAGTTTCTGCCAGCATATGAAACAGTCCCACCTCTCATGATATCCAACAACTTCAAAGCACTGTGGCTGGTACATACAGGCTGCAGCCATTATGAGTGTCGACATGACACTAGATTTAATCTCCTCTTAAGTTAATGCATGTTGATTGGTATTTCTTAGCCACAGGAAGCAATCGTGATCTCAGGTTGATATAGTGCTGTATGTCTAATATGTGTTGCCAAAGCAATCATTCTTTGGGATTGATTGCATGTGGCCTTTTTCCATCTTGTGTAGTGTCAAGAAATGAGGGATGAGATTTTTGTTTTATAGCCAAGGTGATACTTTCCGGCTAAATAAGAGGGTGGGCTCACGGTTATTTATTTACATTTAAGCTACACCTTCCCAAAGTAGTCAAGCTGCCAATTTAACAGGCTGCTTAATGACCCCTAGCTGATCGCCTTCCATATTTTTGTGTATTTTGTGATAAATTGGCCATCTATAGGTTTATATGGTTGGATAAGAGCAAGACAGCAGCATTATGAATCAGAAAGACATTAGTGCAATGCCTGCTATAAACTCCATACACAGAGAATGATACAAGACACACACAGCATTAAGTGATGGAATGTAACTAAGTACATTTACTCAAGTACTGTACTTAAGTCAAATTTTGAGGTATTTGTACTTTACTTGAGTATTTCCATTTTATGTAACTTTTTACTTCTACTCTACATTTAGCTGACAGCTTTAGTTACTTTTCAGGTCGAGATTTAACATGAGATTATCAATTTTAAAGTTTTTTTTTACATCAAATCTTATCACAGCATATTAAACAGTTAAATGAGCCCTATCTTCACAAAATTAAAACACTGCTTTCATTAAAGCACCAATACAAATAATGTTATGATATATTAAACAATCTGAGTGGGTTCATTCTGCATGACGAGTACTTTTACTTTTGATACTTTAAGTACATTTTGATGCTGACACATTTGTACTTTTAGTTCAGTAAATTTTGAACGCAGGACTTTCACTTATGGTGGAGTCATTTCACGGTGTTGTATTAGTACTTTTACTTAAGTATGGGATCTGAATACTTCTCCCACCTGACTGACAGCGTTACACCAGGCGGCAACCTTCAGTTCTGAGCATGGAGGCAAACCAGGAAGTGCCTTAAGGTGCATTCTACCGAAAATTTGGTTAAAAAGTTTGGCTGCAAAAAAAATCTGCCCATTCATTTCAGTTCAAAATTTGAAAACTTCTCACTTGGTTAATTACCTCAGAAATTTTTTTCAGGACAACACTATGGTCTCAATTGCTAATAAAAAATCTTCTTCAAGACAATTTGATGTCAATAGTTCTAATAATGGCCCCATTTAGAAGAAAATAGAAGATAAAGAATCGTATGATTT
Organism: Centropristis striata; assembly: GCF_030273125.1. Taxonomy (NCBI): domain Eukaryota; kingdom Metazoa; phylum Chordata; class Actinopteri; order Perciformes; family Serranidae; genus Centropristis; species Centropristis striata. Next base: position 36,271,982 of record NC_081520.1, on the reverse strand, counting down.
GGGGCGTAGCAACCTTTGATTGACAGGTGGCTAACAGGGCGAGCCGTCACCAGGAGAGAAGCAGAGCAATGCGTATCCACGGCAACGTGTCATTAAAGTTATATATAACGTTATATAGATAGAAAGGAGGAAGTTTACCGATTTGGTCTCATAACTTTGACCCTTTCACAATGTATTTTCTATACTATATTTTTTTATGCCATGTAGTCAGTGTCGTAAGATCCCTCTCGCTCCTCCACAGTCCAAATATGGTCTGTTCCGCGTATGGGAAACAAGATGGCGACGCAAGATGGGGACGAGTGTAACGCTGAACTCAATGCTTCCAACAGGCAGTCCACAAACCAATGGGTGACGTCACGGTGACTACGTCCATTATTTATATACAGTCTATGGTTCATACTTGTAACATCTTTCTGGACTTCATCTGTGCTTCATTCATTCATTGCTGTAAATTATGGGCACACTATACATTTGCTAAAAGTAAAAGTTGATAAAAGTAAAGATAAAAAATAAAAAAGTAGTTGTACCTGTGACAGATATATATTAACCATCTCAAACCTAAGGGGAGCTTTTATTTTGAAGTCAGAAGTCCATTGCAGTGTATCTAAGGTGCTTCTATTGAGCAGCAGCACATGACACTGTGACTGTTATTTTAGGTGTTAGGCCCATCTGTGTGGGTGCTTATAAAACAGTTAAATGTGCTATAAAAGTGCAAATAATTTAATGTTCTCGCAATTTTGTCTCACAACTCCGAAATCTCTTCTGTCTGAATTTGTGTTTAAGAGCGACAGAAATGGAAAGTAAATTATACAGACGGAGAGGGAGAAAAATTGGAGATGTTGAGAGAAATTAAGGGCTGAGAAAAATGGAAGAGAAAAGATGGAAGGAAGGAAAATTATATGCACAGAAAAATCCATGTTATGATAAAATGAAAAAAAACACATGGAGAGAGTCTGTGTCAAAACAATGCTACAGTGGAAATCTAACAGATCCCAGAACCTTAAAAATACTGACTCAGTGTCCCAGGGGAAGAAGAAGGGCATCAGCTCACCTCCTATAGGGGACAACAGCACCGGGCCCTCAGCTCACCGGGTCCCACAGGGGAAGTCAACACAGAATTATTAATTATGTGGCACTTATTTTCATAATTAAGGCTTGTAACATCACATTTTGTCCCCTGGGTCCTGTGAATACCTAATGGCTACTTCTGTTCTGCAAAAAATGACAAGCTGCGAAAGTGATTTTATTATTAAATGCTCATGTTTTGAATAACGAATTGTTTCAATAAGTAATGTCACTGCACTGGCAGATGGCTTTGTTAGTTTTTAGAAATCCTGTGTTGTGATTTGAAGTTATGTTAATGTAAAGTTATGTTAATGTGGGGGCACACATCCATCAATCCATCCTTCCACAATTCGGTGACACATTTTGTGTCATTTTTTGCAGCGTGGCGGGCAGGACGGACAGCGCGTGTGTGCTGCAGGGACTTTGCTGTCAACCCTTTGCCCTCCTCTACTCTGTAGAGCCTGCACTGGAGGAATAATTGGCACATTAAATTATTTATAAGAGCCAGGGCACATTATCATAAATATTCACTTGACGTTTTGCTTAGATCAACAGTCAGAACCCAGGGCTCCGGATGTGACTTCATGACATCTCATATGAGTGTGTGTGTGTGTGTGTGTGTGTGTGTGTGTGTGTGCGTGTGCGTGTGTGTGTGTGTGTGTGTGCCCAAGGGCTGATTGATGGACAGTATTTACAAACAAAGCGTCCTCCCGTCAGTCAACATAACTGAATGCAGACAGCATGAAAATGTCAGGCTCATGCACTGACACAGATGTGCACGTGAGTATAGATATCCGCAGCGGGCATGGAAATGTCAGCCGCGCTCAGACGGGGAACACTCACTCGTGAACATGCGCACACACTCAGGACTCAGCGGTGCATCGGCCCTCGTCACTCTGCTGTTGTAACAAGCGTCTCTAACGAACCCGTCACTGTTCTCGCCTGAGACAAGACAATAATGACATGCTAACAAAGTAGAGCTGCTGATAACAGGTCTATTAGCATGTATTAATGCCATTTGGCCACGGACACCAAGGGCTTCAGGAGCCTTGGACTGACTGCACCTCTGCTGTACGGATATAATGGCAGCTGTTGTGCCATTGTGCCTTGAATCCAAATGAGTGTGTGTGTGTGTGTGTGTGTGTGAATACAATATTTCAGGAATGCTTGGGAGAAATTTCTTCAAACTTGGCACAAATGTCCACGTGAACTTAAGGAATAAGTAATTAGATTTTTGAGGTCAAAGGTCACGATCACTGTGACCTCACATTTTTCCCCATTCTTATGAATGTGAAATCTCAGTTATTTCTATTTTGCACAAATGTCCACTTGAATATCCTTGGAGAGATCTTATACACTAATTATGACACAATTTTACACAAATGTCTGATTGGATAAAATTATGAAGGTAGGGTTGGGCAAGACAAATGATGACAATATATATTTTCATTTCGTCCGATCTCGGCTATTATCACGATTTTTTATATTGTTTTTAAACTTAAATTTTTTATTTTTACATACAAAGTAAAAAACAACTAACTAAATAAGATGAACATAGAAAAATATAAAAACTGTTTTTAATCAACAGTACAACAAATGTAGAAAAATATAAGACAACACAGTGAACTACTTTACAGTGCTGAGTGTTTTTGCATGTATGCAAGACTGAAAATAAACAAATTGTGAGCCTAACAACATTCACCTGTACCTCCCTGGTTTATTGCTCCATTTTCTATTTCTACGATCTATTTTTCTGCCCTCAGCTCTGCGTTTACTCCACGTTCGGTCTTTCTGTTTACTTCTCTGATTTGCGGTCAGACACATTTCAATACATGTTTGATTGAGTAAATATGCTCACAGCTGATCACCGTATTCATACTGAAATTTCTTACAAAACTAATTGCAATCATACAATCGCCCAGGCCTAAGTGAAGGTCATCTCAACTGTGAAGTCATAATGTTGTGCAAAAATAATTTTAGAAACATTATTCAGCGCCATAAGTCTGTAAAAGAAGGGGAGACATTTGGTTGGGTACAGAATTGACATTAATCTCGTCTCTCCACCCTTAAACTGTGGTTATTGTATAGATATCCTGTGCTGTCAGGTTGGAGACGTATGTCAAACATCCAGTTTTAAGAACTTGGCAGCAACATCCATATTTGTATGGAGTTGTCTTCTCCCATGGCTATATATGAGTCTGGACAGACAGGAAATAAACTGCAGCAAAGCTGTTTGGCAGAGGCATACAACTGTAAAGCAGTATTTCCAGTTTGAATAATGTTCAAGGTTCATACACTTTTTGAGTGGTCAAATTTAAGCACTTTTCAAGGACTTTCAAGGTCCATTTTCAAGCTTTTTCAGTACCGTACAACGGTTGAAAATTGCATGTTTTAGATTAGTACTTTTAGGAGGAACGGCCTTCATTTCAGATAGGCTACTCGTTATTGAACATGCGATTATCTATAGTCAGATTGCAAGAAAAATACAGTAAGAAATTCATTGCATTGCATTTACAAGCACTTGATCCAAAATCCAAGCACTTTTTAAACCTTGAAAATACAACATTTAAATTCAAGCATTTTCAAGGATTTCAGGCACCAGTAAGAACCCTGAATGTTTTATGTGTCTGCCTTGTGTTTTAAGTTTTTTTTGTAAACTCTAAAAGAAAAAAAAAATAGAACATCAGCCATGGGTTTTTGAAGGAAGACTTGAAGCTGCATACCAATATTAATATTGGGTTTACTGCTCGTGTCTGTCTTGGCCTTTATGGGTTATACAAGGTAGTGAAATCCATGACCGAGCGTGATAGGCTTAGACATCTCTCAATCTCATAAATGAAACCTGTAAACCTACCCTTATAAACACTTTTTATAACAACCATAACTTATGTATGTTACTTTTAACTTTATTGTTGATTGGCATATGCATTTGAAATTAGACCTTTACATTTAACACAACCTAAGGGTTAGGAGCAGTGGGTCGCTGTAAAGCACTCAGGGAGCAACTTGAGGTTCAGTGTCTCACTCAAGGCCCCTTGACATGTGGACAGGAGGAGTCAGGGATCAAACCGCCGGCTTAGTGATTAAAGGAAGACCGCTCTAGCTCCTGAGCCACCTCATTAAAACAAGTGGCAATATGTGGTGATGCAAATTGATTTGATTTTCAAAGGACAATTTATGTGATTTTAAAGCAACTTCCTGGCAGTAACAAAGTATTTCTGAAGCCTGCATCATCGTTTGTGGTATTACAGTAATATCTTTTTGTTAACATTCATAACCGCCGAGTGGAAAAAAATGGTTTAGAACAATTTAGTTTGCAGAAGAGTAGAAATTTAGAGATCCCAGTCTGCACATAAGTCTAAGGATTGTTTTTGTTACAGTTGCAGCTGTATAAGAAAAATAAAAAAGTAAGTCTGTAAATAAATAAAGATTAGAAAAGTGTGCTACACTAAATATACAATAACAATATGAAATACAAATGCAACAAGTCTCAAGTAAAAAGAGATATGTACAAATGTCTATCTATCTATCTATCTATCTATCTATCTATCTATCTGTCTTATATTATATAAATATAAATATAAATTTGAGGTAAATAGAGATATGTACAGATATAAATAAAAATATGAATACAGAAATACATTTGAAGTAAATAGAGATATGTACAAATATATATATATATATATATATATATATATATATATATATATATATATGATATATAGAAATAAATTTAAAGTTAATAGAGATATGTACAAATATAAATAAAAATATAAACATGAAATCTAAAAAATATATTTGAAGTAAATTGAGATATGTACAAATAGAAAAAAAATAGAAATACGGAAATATAGAAATACATTTTAAGTAAATAGAGATATGTACAAATAATAAGTCGCTCATGAAGTTGGAATGAAATATGTTTTACCTCTTTCCATGAAAAGATTGTGACAATGATTTGTTCTTGACCGATAAAGTGTATATCTTCTCAAAGCTTTATTAATCAATCTCTTCCAAACATCACAATGAAAATGAAACCACAATCAACAGAGGATTCTGCCTGAAAACTAGATTATTCCAATTTTCTGGGCAACCGTGTGTGTATATGTAACAACAGTGTGAGAAATTGAATTACTGCACATGATTTCTATAGAACCACTACAAGTGCATGTCCACACTGGATTTTAGTCAGAAAATATTCTAGCTTTTTGACATACTGTATTAAAAGCACACAAGTGCCCAAACTCATCCCCATACTGAAAGTAAAGTATGGGAAAATCATCCAGGTACAGAGATAGTATGCGCATATATAGTACAAAATACAAAATTCAACAGTCTCAATAACCCTCAAAAGTTAAAGGGGAACCCTTAGGTATATATATATATATATATATATATATATATATATATATATATATATATATCCTATTATATGGTCTGACAGGTCTAGTTGTAGAGGAAAGTATGCAAATTCTATTCTATTGTATCCATTGCAGCGATCAAGCAGTTAGATGGTGAATGAGCGCACTTAAGGTGTGCTTTGCGGCAAACAGACAAGGAATAACCTGGGGAAATGACAGCAATCTTGACAGTAATTACTAGTGTTCGATTGCAGTGGTGTTGAAAGAGGAGATGAAAAGGCAAGAAATGAAAGCCGATGAAGGGGGAGGAAGCATGTCAATATATAGTGTATTCTCTGTTAAAATGTAGAGATACATGAGAAAATAGGTTCTGATGGTTACAAAACACGCTGAGAGGAACAAACAATTTTCTCAGAACCAGATCACACCTGAAAAATATGCAGAGAGGGAAACATTACCATAGCTATTCAGTATTCTGGATGATGCATTTGCTGTGACAGATTGCTCTCTGTCACAGCACGGGGGGAGGAAGCCTTGCTCCCCAGTTCCAACTGGTCATTGTGAAATGTCATTGGGCTCCCAGCAGAGGTTAAAAATAGTCACGGTTGAATTTTGGGTGCAATTTGTATTAACGAGCATTATTAACACCAGAGTTCAAAGAGTAAATTGTCCATAGAGAAAAGACAACTTTCTAAATGTCTGTGGAAGTCACTGAGTTAAAAGTCGGGTTGAAACGAAAATGAGAAATAAAGAGAGGGAATAAACAAGTGACCAGCATTTCAAGACGTGAAATTTTTAAACATGCGCAGCAGGTGAAGGGACTAGTAAGGTAGATTCATCATCATCATCATCATCATCATCATACACCATTATCATGACATTAAAATGCATTTGGAAGTAGAAAGATAAGAATGAGGTAAAGACTGAGATAAACAATGTGAACACTGTTAAAAAGAAGCCTGCCAACTCCAGCATCTATTACATTAACGATTAATTAATCGATTAATCACTATGTTTTTCTACATACTCTAGTAAGTAGAAAAACATGCATACATCGGCAAAATAAAAGATATATATACAGCACTATGCAAAAGATAATGGACGCTTTTATTTTGAAAGAATGGAAAGACACTTGATCCTGTCGACTGTAAAACTAATTCAACTGTGATTACACTGTAAGATAACGTCAAGAAATTCAAAGTTTTTTGTTTTAGCCCCTGAAGAGATATGAGGTTAGTTTTCACAGTAATCTTGCATATTTAATGCATGTGTTACATGTGTTTTGTGTTTAAATAAGTTTTGGATCAAATTAAACCTAGTAATTCATGCTAGCAAGGTTTGATACAGTAAGCTAGTTTGCACAAATTAATACTCTTGTATTTCTGTGTGTTTTATAATTGTTATTACAACTTTCAGTTTGCAAACTGTAGCTTTATCCAACTTAATTCTCAGCTCATGGGCTTATTGACATACGGCTGCAGAACTGTTTTTCTTCCTAATAAAGTTTTTTTTTAATCATCCTGGTTGACGTTCAGACTGCAGACAAGAAGTGGCACAAATCAGATGGGTATTTTTCATCATCAATAAATCTGATTCAGGTTTGAAATGTTTGTAATGCGGCCAGTCGTGGTGGAATTAATGTGACTTTATGTCACTCTAGATTGACAACTGCACAACTCACAGCACCAGGAGTCACTTGGTGAATCCAGACATGGAAGACAGCTGCAATATAGTTAAAAGTGGTCCTTGACATCCTGAAACTTTGGATGAAATATTTTTCAATGAATTAAAGATACATCCCACCACTCCTTGCTCCCACTATCCAAAAATACAGGTTCTACTCTGCATTGTTCCACAAAAAGACACTGATAAAAAAGTTGGCTCTCTTTTTCTCTGTCCTTGTTATCATCTGTTCTCAAATTCCATGCCTTCAATATAAATCAAACTATAAACACTGACTTCAGTGGCCTCCATGTTTACTTCTGTACAAGCTGCATGTGATGTCTTTTGTCATTGTTCCTCTTTGCATGTGGGTCAGTTCAGGACTGTCACATTTTGAAGAAAAGTTCAAATAATTTGCACTTCTACTGCAGCAGCACAATGTTAAATCTAAGCTGTGTGCTGTGTGCAGAGCAGCAGAGCCTCAAGGTTTGGTGTGATCGCTCTTCCGTAGGAAAACAAAGGCTCATGCTAATCAAAGGTTTCGTTATAGTGATCATGTGTTAACAGCTCTGTTAAGGAAAAAAATAAATGGGGAGGATGGGATTATTTTGAGGAGTTGTCATCTTATGCAATCATTTCAACACATTAATCAGGCTATTGTCATGCTTGCTGTATTCTTGTGCATGTGTACATGGAGCCAGATCACACTGCATGTAGTAATCTGTCCAATTCAAACAGTGAGATAGTTTATCTGTTTGTGTATTTGAATGAGCTTTTCAGCCGTGTGTGGGAGCACGTTCATGCGTTGTATGCCTGTGGGTGTGAGGATAAACCGAGGAATGACAAAACACAACTGACTGTTGATCTGTTTGTATAGTGTGTGTGTGTGTGTGTGTGTGTGTGTGTGTGTGTTTGTGAGAGACAGAGTGGCGTAATGGTACAAACTATTAGTTTGGCTCAGTAGCTCTGTGTGTCTTTGAATCTAAGTTGTGGAGGAAAGGAATCCATTAAGCTGTTTAACTCTGTCTGAGTGTGTGTGAGTGTGTGTGTCCGTGGTTGAACCCATTAACTGAATAAATCATCCAGTATGATTGCAGTGTCAAATGGGCTTGCTGAACCATTTCTGCTTTGCCCAGCAGTCCTTGTCCCTTTTTTTTTTTTTTTTTTTAGAAAAAGTCATGACACACTTGCACAAGACCCAAAACTCCCAGCCACAGTTAATTATTGCTCCGTAAGAAATGCGACATCAATTCTCACACATCTGTATAACTGTGGATGTACAAAACATAAACAGATGCTGCCCAGCAACCAAATTAAATGCCATATGTGGATTTTATTGAATATAAATTAAATTGCTGCAATCATTTTGGTACATCTGGCAACAGTGTATGGGGTAGGGCTGGGCGATATGGACCAAAAGTCACATCCTGATATGTTTAGGCTGAAATTCGATATACATCCCGATATTTTAATCACAAAGCGAGAGCAAATGTTCAGTCAAAGTCAAAGCCAAATATGACATGTCCCAAGTAGTTTTATTGAAACTGTTAAACAAAATTGAACATAAATACCGTATAACAACAGGAGTACCTTTTTTTTTTAATAAAAGCTCCATAAAGAGCACATTTAAATAAATAAAAAATCCTAAATAAAAACAGCCTATGAAATAAAATAGGCCAATCCTTTTTTCTTTTTCTGAAATAAATATATTTATGTGAGAAAAGAATAACGGACATTACAAAATAACTAAATATGACAAAACCCTAGTAAGGGCAGCATTAATATATAAAGAAATAATATATATTTTTAACTATATCGATATATGCGATATGGTCTTATTCCATATCACATTGAAAAATATATCGATATATCTTTTATATTGATTTATCGCCCAGCCCTAATATGGTGTGAATAGGAAGACTGCCAGTTAAAGTGTCCTTGAGCAAGACAATAAATCCACTGCTTCAAGGTATTCTGTAACTGACATTTTTGAGTCATTCTGGGTGAAATAAGAAGGAATACATCTGTACAAAAATAGTTAAAATTCATGTACACAAGTGTAAGCAGTAAAGCATTCAATTCTGCTCAGATCCTTCAAGTTTAACAAGGCAGGTGGTGGTGGTATAACATCCCCCCCATGAATTCCTTCCACCTGATCCCGCCCACACACTCTCCGGTTCATGTGCTGCCTTTTAGCAAGGCCTCGGGGCAGCGGAAGTTCCCCGGTTTGATTCTGATTAAGAACTGAGCACTTGCAGGCTGGGGGACAGAGCAGGGGATATTCCACGCTGATTTCCACCAGTTTCGCTTCTCTTGAAAATTGCAGGAGAAATTTGTATTTGGAGGAAACGCCGACAGTTGTAAAAAGATTATCTGGGTAGTGTTAAAGGGTTCACTGACTCAGTCTCTCCCAATCTGGTTGGATTAGATTGATCCTAGCTGCTTCAGTGTTAACATAATTGATATTTATGACCTGGCATCTGACCAAGTCCAGCAGTGTGTGGGGTTTACAGATTTATGCCAAGAATAGAAACTCATAGCCAGTGTGAGCAAGGTGAAGAGGAGGGCTGCATACCTAATGCACATGATGAATGCTCATTGAAAATATTATATTGGGGAAAGCTTGTGTTATATCAAATGAAAATGAATCACCAGCCAATCTTGGAAACCATCAGCTATCAGTCTGACCGGGCCAAGACCTCCTCTTTTCTTTGCTGGTTATCATTTAAAGCCCAATTAAGCAACTTCATCAATACTATCTGAAGGTCTTTTGGGTCCAGATGACATTTCAGCTAATCTCTATAAACAGATGAGCATATAGATAAGAAACGAAGAAAAAAAAAAAGGTAAATGATCAGACGATAGCCGATGGATTCCAAGATTGCATTCCGCACCATTTGCTCTCCACCTGCATTTAACCACCACCTAGGGCTGGGCAATAATTCTATACAATAATTTAACGTCTTTCTTTGCATTGTATCGTGATAAAAACAAATATTGAGATATCAAAATTGCATTGTCTAATTAGATAATTACAAGTACTAGGGCTGGGTGATATGACACTATATTTCACTTAAACAATATGAAAATGCTTGTTGTATATATTTTTCTTTAATGTTTGTATCACAATGTCAAAAACCAGAAGCCAAATTGCATTGCGGCAAGTTACATCATTTCACTGACTGTGCTGTTTTAGTTAACACTGAGTATGGAACACCCAAAGATATGCTTCACCATGTAGTTATTTCACATATTTTATTAACCGAATAACCAGAAAACATGCTACATCATGATAGATGTCATTGAGATATGACATTACCTTTATCAAGATGAAAAATGTTGGCCATATCGCCCAGCTCTACCACCATCCACTCAAAAGTCAAAATAACTCTAACTACCAACGGTAACCAGAATGCATCAGATACCAAATCTTGTCCAACTGCCTACATATTATGCATTCACATGCATGTTTATAGACATTAATCATCAGCGAACCCTGACATTATGCATTTAGTCTTCATTTTGTTTATTACCCTTATGATTAACCAGCAGATTTATTGATGTGTTTTGTGCCCACAGAAGGATGTAACTGTCATATTCTCGTCAGTGTCATTATGAAATAGAACAAAACAGGACAAAGAGCTCACTGAAACAAAGCCGATAGACAGAAAACTCTAACACAGAGAAAATGTCAGTGACTGGCTGAGAATACACATGCATGACACTCAACTTCTTCATTGTTTCTCTGTTGTCATATACTGCATTGGCAAAATAACATCTCACACCACCCCAGCTTTTTTAAGTGATGACAGTGGGATCCTATAAAATTCTGCTTAGGCATTGCTCCACACCATGAAAGTTTAATCGTTACATGCTGAGTCAAACATTCCAATGTACTAAAAAAAAAACATTTTCACTTTTAACTAATTAAAAAAAAAAAAAGAATTACTAACAACTGTATATTGTGACAACCGATGCAAAGTTATCACCAGAGGTGTTAAAGTCACATGTTGCTCCCTCTGTCTCCATGACAATTTAATTAGACTCAGTCACGATTTTCACATAACATGTTTTGAGTCAGACGTTGTGGCTCTAAAGGGCATTTCTACACCTCAGGTTGCATCGTGACAACCACAGATCGTGTTCTTACAAACAGCAAAAGTACGGTTTAAATTTAAGCAATAAGTTGTTGAAATGGAAAACAGTGTGTCAGACTGCAGATATCGGATTAGAGGCCCATATGTTGTTTGTGGATTTCACTGAAGGACGGCCCTGGTCTCCCACTGATTTCCCTGAAGTTTCCCCCCTAATAAACTATGATTTAGTTTGTCTGCCTGCAAAGATGAGAAGGGAGGCAAACAGACATGGTATCATTTTGCTCAAACACAGTTAGGAAACCTCCCAGTCAGTAGTTTTTTGCAGTTTAATAAGGTGGACAGTTGTACTGTTTTCTATGACTATATATATTCTTTTTACTTTCAATACTCCTGCTTGAAATTGCTTATGGGGAGCCTGGTCCAGCTCTGCTCTCACATCACGCTGGTACCCTTCGGCAAGACATCAGGGCAGTTGAAGTATCCTGGTTCGATTCCTATTAAGAACTCAGTCCAGGGATCCTTTCACACCAGACTTCACAACAGCACACAAGGTCACACACACACTCACACACACACACACACACACACACACACACACACACACAGACACACACACACAGACACACACACACACACACACACACACACACCACACACCACACACACACAGAGCTATCTGCCAAGATATACTTCCTGGTGGTGGTTCAATGCCATCGATGAGCTTGGCACTGAGACTGGGCCAGCCAATACCCTACTGCCCACTGGCTTTCACAAACACACACACACACACACTAGCCTCCCATCAGTTCTATTTCACTCTGAGTATATTACAAAGCCTGCCTGTCTCGGTGCAGAGGTGGAAATACATTCATGGGGGAGGGATGGGCACAGGCAGAAAGACTTACAGTACATGGGGGAAAATGTGAATGAAGCACGAGGGAAATGTGATTTAGATAAAAATGCAGCTATGACATATGGGTGTTTGACAATTCCGCTAGTTACTCTGAAGACCCCTAGAGAAAGCAGAAAGAAGAGAGAGAAAGCAAAACACAGAAAAAAGCATTGTTCTTGTTTACCTGGGTGATTTCCACCCCCCTGAATTTCCCCCAGGAAAGCGCACTGCCAAGGAAAAACTAGAGCTACGGCATTTACCTCGGGAAAGACTGAGATAGAAGTTGACAATGGTAAGAATCAGGAATGCGTTTAATCAGAGAATGATGATTCCTGCAGCTGTGGGGGATGGATCTGTGTGAGGGTTTGTCAGATCGTAGGCTTATGAATTCTAACTCTGTGGGGAAATAAGAACGATGAGGTGGCTGCTGTGCCACAGGCGGCACTGCATGGAAATATATGGTGATGGTGCATGTGTCACCGCTTCAGCTTTCATATAATAGCACACGACAGAATACAAGGGAGCAATACAACCAGGTGTAGCCATAAGTCATTTTGGGAAAGGAGGTTTTTTTTTTTTTGTGTGTGTGTGTGTGTGTGTACAGTGTGCTGCTGAGTGGACAGACAGAGTTGGACAGAGCAGGTTTGTGTTGGCAGGTATCTTGGCTTTTTGATGCCAGTTGTTAGTTTGTTTGCTTCTATGAGAGCAACTCCACAGTGCAATGTCATTGAGAGCATTGTTGCAAGACATTGTGACATGATTCAGCAGGTAACATAATGGCCGTACTGCTCCTCTTTTACAGTCACACCATTTTAAAGAACAACTTAACACCCCATGGGAATCTTGTCTATGCTGACCTCCAATGGTTTGATATCTAACCCTGCTGTAGTGAAGTACAGGTGGACTTCAGGGCATACTACTTCAGCCTGTTGTTAGAGTTATCATACAGAATTTGATATCTGTAATGTGGTAGAACTCTCCATTTAAAGCAAAATAATTGAAACTTGCCTGCCCAGATACCTTTATATCAATCTCTAATCCCATCGGCTATTGCTCTGATGCAGATTTAACCTCTAGGGACAATATCTTTGTGGTTCCGGCATAGCTAACAGACATCTGGATGAGGGATATTTGGGCCAAGAATTACACTTCCATGCATTAGTCATTGTTTACAGTCCATTTAGCAACTTGAGGTACGAGAATGCACGGTATTTCTGTAAGATGAATTATGGGATTTACATTATGACAGAACCAAAGTACAATTATTAGACCAATGTTTTCTTCAATTTCTTGTTCATTTAACTTCCTGGTACAACTAAAGGTACATTTGTTTGGACAAATATAAAGATAACAAAAATAGCTCAAAATAGTTTAATTTAAGAGCTGATATCTAGACAGTTTCCATGGTTTTCTTGATAATAACCAAAATCATTATCAAGAAAAAAAAAATGGAAAATTGCTCGATATCAGCTCTTAAATTAAACTCTTATGAGCTATTTTTGTTGTTATCATTGTATTTGTCCAAACAAATGTACCTTTAGTCGTACCAAGCACTAAAATGAATAATAAACTGAAGAAAAACAAGAGTGGTCTAATAATTTTTCCATGACTGTATGGTGCCAGAATTATGTTGTCAGCTGCCCAGAACACAACATCTAGACAACACCAAAAGAACATGCACGTAGACATGCACACGCATGTAGAACCAAACCCAGATGGACCGCTATATGAGCATGTGCAGGGCCCAGTGGGTATCAGCTCTTAATCTGTTGCAACAATTAAACTATTCCTTAAATGTAACATCTGCCTCTGTCTGGACTTTGAGTCAATTAACTGACTTTTACATTCTGCGTCTACAACAAAATGAGTCGAAGTTTCACAAGTAGCCAGTTTAGCAATGTAGCTAAGTTACTAAAGAGCTAAATCGTTGTCAGACAATAGCTCATTGGTTCCGAGATCACTTTTTACATGGACTGTTTACCCGCAGTTAACCAAAGCCTGCTTAAACATAATTTGTCAATACTATTCACACTACAAATGAAAACCAAAAGCTTCTGATACTAAAATACAGCCCTGCTGCCTGTTGATTAACATTGCAACTGTATAGGTATTCATGCATTTATGTGCATGCATTTTACAAGTGACTTTGTGTGGCAATGTTATGGCTGACTTAAACTGATATATTGTACATTTTTGCTATTTGTTTCCTATAGTTTACGAAGAAGTTGCATTTGAAGAACTGTGTCATTTGGAACAGATGTAACAAAAAAGTAGCTTTTTAGGAGTTAGTATTTTGTCCAAGGAAAAAGCTTGAAATTAAAGTTATCTTGTTTTTTTCTCTACATTATGATTTGTATTATACACTGACTAGGTTATGGGAGCAATTTGTGTAAATTAAAGAAGTGGATGCATTGAATGCTGTCTCTTTTTCTGCCTAGAATTTCTCCCAAACTGTATTTTCAAAAGACAATTATTATTCAAAACTTACAGACCCATGAAATGAACTTTCTTCTGATTCATGCTTATTAATTAGTTGAAAGTTGTTTAATTACCTAACACTAATATCTTTGTTTCTTTTGTCTTTGCTTTGGCAGGATGATTCCATCCAGCAGTAATGACTTCCTAGTGCGAGACCTCGCCGCTGGACGCAACTACGATCTCTGCGTCCTGGCTGTGTTCGATGATGTCATCACATCACTGACTGCAACGCGTCCATTGGGCTGTCTGTCGTTCACCACGGACACGGAGTTCAGCCAGTGTCAGGCGCTGCACAGCCACTTCCTGGGTGGCACTATGATCATCATCATAGGAGGGATTATTGTTGCTTCCGTGCTGGTTTTTATTATCATCTTAATGATACGATACAAGGTTTACAGCCACCAAGGGTCAGGCCACGGAAAAGCAGCCATCGCGGCAACAACGCCAAGACCGCAGAGCAACGGACAGGGAGGAGGCGGCCAGGTCCAAGTCCTCCCTCGCTCTGCTTCAAAAATGCCCGACAGTCAGGACGACCAAGCACTAGCGTCGTCCAGGGCCATGTCACCTAGCAACACTCTGAGAGACACTGTGGCATTGGTCGAGGAGGCAAGTGGACGGAGCATAATGACAAGGACTGACTCCTTGGCCAATGAGGAGTTGCTCTCGCCCACCAAGGCCCGCTTCTCCTCCAGGGTCGCCATTGAGATGAAAAGCAGGCCGCCATCTGTTGCCAAAGAGCCCGTCTCCCCCAAGGAACTGGCAGGTAGTAAAGAGACAGACAGGGAGATAGACGTAGAGGTAGCACGCAGCGGAGCGAAAGGGAAGCATTTCAGAGAGGTGGAAACAACAGACGATAAAAGTTGATAAAAAAAAAAAAGAGCAGGGAACTACCAAGAAGGGAGAACAAAGAAAAAATACAGTCCAACAGAAAGACATGAAGGATGAAAAATAGACAATGTGTAATTGAGGGTGTGAAATTGAGCAAGATAATAACAGAGAGTGGAACAGTGAGAAACTGAGTGAGTGTGAACAAGAGAATGAATAAGAGAGATGCCATCCTCGTGCACTGGGAAGATAGTAAGAGAGACAGAGGAGGAAACACGTGTTCTGTCTGTAGAGCTGGAGTCCTAGTTAACTCTCTACTCTACAGCTGGTGACAAATCAGATCGCAGCGTTTCTCGCGCTGCATGAGAATGGTTTTGCTCTTATTTTCACATGAAACAAAACATCTTGAATTAACCTTCTCACAGTGTAGTGGAATTAACCTACAACCCAAAATCCTCCGAGCCAATTGATTTTAAATTCTGCTCTTGCCAATTACCAAGCTCCCAAACAATGGAAGATACAAAACTGTTTTCTGCTCAACAACGACCCTATAGGTCATTTGTATATGCAGCAAAATACAACCCATATTTACATTTTCGACTGTCCTCCATTTCCCCTTAGTGGGCATAGTAATCTTGATTCATGGCGATGCTGAGTATAAATGACGGAAGTCACTCGGGGTGGTTAGGTCGGGCTGATGTTTGACTTTCACCCAGGAGAAGGGGTTTGTGTCCAATGTGAAAACAAAAGCAAATAATGTGATTTAAACATCACCGAACTTCTGTGCATGTGTGTTTGTGCATTACAATTTTATTTCACTTCCCGTAGTCACATCATTACATTTACATTTTGTCATTTATCAGACGCTTTTATACAAAGCGACTTACAGAAAAAGGGAAATAATCAATGTATAGTGTGATAAGAGCCTTTAGTGCAGTAATAAGTGCTACTGACAATTTTTAAGTTTGTGGGAGTAGAATTGTGTGGCGCTAGGAGAGAAGATGCTTTTTTACATTACATTACATGTCATTTAGCTGACGCTTTTGTCCAAAGCGACTTCCAATAAGTGCATTCAACCTGATGGTACTAGACATAGACCATAGGAATCGAGTAAGTACATAACTTTAAGAGCTAACTGTCATCGCTAAAGGAGTGATATATGTTAAAGAAGAAAAGAAGAGAAAAGAATAAGAGTTTTTTTTTTTTTTTTTTTTTTTTTTAATATATCTGTTAGGTGACCATGACTTAACAGAGTTATTGTTGGAAGAGATAGGTCTTCAGCCTGCGGCGGAAGATGTCCAGGCTGTCTGAGGTCCTGATGTTGGTGGGGAGCTCGTTCCACCATTTGGGAGCCAAGATAGAGAAAAGTCTGGAAGAGGTTTTGAGGCGAGTTGACCCACGCAGGGTGGGAGTCGCCAGCTGTTTGGCTGATGCAGAGCATAGAGGACGGGCAGGGGTGTAGAGTTTGACAAGGTCCTGGATGTAAGTAGGACCTGAACCGTTAGCAGCAGAGTATGCCAGAGCTAGAGTCTTGAAACGTATCCGCGCAGCCACCGGTAGCAAGTGGAGGGAGCGGAGGAGGGGTGTTGTGTGTGAAAATTTGGGAAGATTGAAGACCAATCGAGCAGCTGCATTCTGGATGAGTTGTAGAGGTCGGATGGCTCTCTGAAGAGCTGGGTCTTCAGGAGTTCTTTAAAGGTAGAGAGGGACGCCCCTGCTCTGGTAGGAACTGGTAGTGCGATCCACCAACGGGGAACAACAGATGCAAAGAGTTCGCCTTGGACGAACGGTTGGCAGAGCCAGCTATCGTTTATTACAAGAGCGCAATGGTCGCCAGGTAGCGTATGCCTGTATCAGGGCGTTCAAGTAGGTGGGTGCAGTTCCAGGGACAACATTGTAGGCGAGCATTAGCATCGTCCTTGTAACTATGTCATTTTAACTATGTCAGTTATTTACAAACATTTAATTTAATTTTTAAGCTGTCTTGTATAACGTCTCGCCGTGAAGTTTTTTGCCCTAAACCTAGATTAGTGGTTTTGTAGCCTAAATTCAACAAACTTGCAGCCTTTTTTTAATGATGTGTGCTATTTTTAGAACGCTCTGGTCTGTACCACGAACCACTAAATGGGTCGTTACGGCTGGTATTGACAAACTACCTATTTTCCTGTTTAGGTTGGATAACTTGTTGGATGATACATATATGTTAGATAGGTAGGAATGTAACTGAAAGAATTCCAAGCTGCTCGCAGCTTAATGTTTAAGAAGCTACTGAGTATTTTGTTTGCAAGTGAATTGTGCCTGATGCTGTGACCTTGTTGCAGGAAACAGCACTGTTGGGGCCTTTTTTCTCATGCATAGTTAGTAACACTGTGTCAGCAGCTAAAGAACTCTTTGTGGGTTGGAGTCAGAGGAGAGAGGGATTTGGTAATGGAAGTGGGAACACCTATTGCAGCCCCAAATAACATTATTCCAGTTGGGGTTCCTTGTGTGTCCTCCATTAGGATGTTACAAACTATTAGACTTTAAGCACCCTGATAAGGTTTGCTTTCCATTTAGAATGACCCAACCTTCACAGCTTCAGAGTGAATACGGGACGTTGGTTCAGCACAATAGAAGGGCTATTGAAGGTTGGCTGAAGTTCAGTACCAGACTGGAAGAAATCCAGAACCCTAATTACCCCCTTTATAAAAATGCCATCATGAGGATGTTAAACATTTGCAATTATTTTGTCTTTTCATTTATCACATCTGTGCACCTTCCTTAGTGTCACAAATGATTCTAACACTGTGTAAAAGAAACGGTAAAGTATCTGGAGGGACTTCTAAAAGCACTACACATTAGCTGTAGCACTCTAAAAGTGTATTTTGTGTGAATATTCTATTTCGTATGTTTCTTTCTCGATAAAAATGATACATAAACAAAAAAAAAGTTAACAAAAGTACATTTTGACACCACTCATAGCTGTAAAGGCGCTTGTCTTCATAAGGTTAAAGCCTTATTACAGCATATGTATGTTGAGACAGCTGTATACACTCACAGTTTTGATTCAGCCCCCTAGGGTGTCCTCTTTGCTTGCTTTAGATTCAGCAGGAGCATAATCTCACTCCTCTGGGGGTAAGACACCACAATCCGGTAGACACATATAATTTCCAAGGAATAGTAGTATACATAATGCACAAGGCAACTGATGCGATCCCAACTATTATTAATGTATATACTGCAGAGTAAGAAGGCCTGTGGCTTGTGGTAGTGTCTGCACAACCAGTAAAAGCAGGGTGTTGGCGCTAAGATGTATACCAGTAATGGCAGTAAAGAGTACAGGCACTCAGCAAGCACCGTAAAGTTTATTCATGCAGCGTATAAAAGTTCTCCACAATGATTAGAATTGCTAAAATATGTTATAAAAGAAGGAAAAAAGCAAGAAAACATCAATATAGAAAGTCTGCACCAACAGAAGGCTGGATTATCTTGGACAGCATTGCATTTGTGATGAAACCTCTCCGACCCCCTAGAAAAAAAAAAAAGAAAAAAAAACTCAAGTATGCGCTGGTACCAGAAGCTACTTTCTAAAGATGTTCCAGTGGGTGTAAGTGACTAAAGCTAAAGTTGAGTGAAGTCAAAACCTTTTTTTCTGCAAGGAAATGGCTTAATTTTCAGCTTCAGAACTATTAGTTCTAGTTGAGCTTTTGGCTTCCATTCACTATCTCTTGTCTCTCTTAACTGCCTAAGGATCAACCTTTAGTGATAGCTGGAAAAAAGTTTTTTTAAAGTTATACGCTGAGGGTTTACTGGCAGGAAATAGCTCTCAGAAAGCGGATGACAGGTACAGAGACACATTTCATAGAATAAAACGAGATAATTGTGCATTTAAATGACCCAATTGGTGCAGAAAGCGTGAGAGTAAAAGCACAGTGCTGCACAATTGTAATATGATGATATACTTCTTCCTTAACATGCAATATACTGATGGAAAATTGCTTTTATATAACTCAGTCATTGCCAGCAAAGGCTATTAGATAAAACCTACTTTTTATGTAATAGCGCTCTGGTTCTACTGATTCAAACTTTGAAAGTGACTTGCACATGCTCTCAAAGATCACTTGAAATGCTCAATGGTGCAATAATATGAATCGACAAGAGCGTGTGACTTTTCATCTCGTGTAGATTTTCCCTGTACTAAACCCGCTCCAGCGCACTTCCCCTTTAACACTAATCCACGTAGGAAATGGGAGTTTCATTAGAACAAATTCTGTCTTTATCAGCAGCTGATATGTCATTCAATTGGCCTCGGTGAATGGGTTGAAATGAGGTGTCATTGAGCCTCACGTTGATAACGGGAGGAGACGAGAGATCTGTGCAGAGTGCAGCAGCTTAGCCGGCAAGTTCAGGGAAAGTTTTCACCTCTGTGAACTCTGCTGGACATTTATAGCTATAATTATTACATGAAAGAAAAGTTGTTAAGATTTTTATGGTGTCACGTGCTATAGGTCAATGCATTTTTTCAATTGGCTTTCAGTAAAACAAGTTGTTTTCTAGTTGTTTTTCTCACCTTTGAAGCTATATGAGGACATTTTTTGCCCTCATATAGCATATAGAGAGTTTGATTGGAGACACAAAGCAAAGCAGTTGAGAAGTGCTCATTAGGGCTGTACAGGATAGAATAGTGCATCAAGAATTAGCAAGAATTTTACTTTGTTGTCGCACTGAGATGCCACCATATGCACAAACATTCCCCCTATAGGCCTAATTAAGAGCTTTAACCTCATCCCAACCTTCGCTGACTGAAACGTGTCGCTCAAATCAGCTCCGAAAGAACATCCCAGCCTGCAACTAGGCAGACAAACAACGCAATTATTATAGTTTTCATTTTGACACTTCACCCAGGAGGGAAAAAGTTACCGCTGGCCTTTGTGTTCTTTGTTTCCTCCGCTTTGATTCTAGGATCATTGGCACTTTGAGGGCAACCTACAATGAGGGGTAATACTCCTGTGTACGTACAGAGGCTGTTGGGGTTTCTCAGGGTGTAGCTGTGTCTGTGATGTGTTTCACTGGTTGCTGCATTGCAGAGAAAGGCAACATTGATCTGATCAGAGAGAGAGAGAGCCGCAGTGAGTCAGAGCGCCTGAGGAACAGAGCAACTGACAGATACACAGAGAGGCCCCATTAAAGGCCCACGGTTGTCAAATATGTAACCCAACATGAAAAAATAGGCACATTGTGGGTGATAGTTCTCCTTTTGTTTGTTTTGCTTTTCATAGACTGTTTGGTGCATGAGCATATGTATGAACTGGATACATAATTTTGAATTTGTTTCTGAATGTGTTCAATAATATTTTTGTTAAAAAAAAAAACAACAGGTATATGTGATAAGAAATTGGCATTTCGTCTCAGATAGGTTCAAGCGTCTTAGAAAGAGACTCATATTGAAAGAGTTATTGCTTTCTGTAATCTTTCCTACTGGGGCTAAAGTGATCCTATTCTACACTAATGGAAGAAACTTAGACATTCCTCACTGCCAAAGTGCATTTTAAAGAGAAACTGAAGTAAATATGAGTTTTCAGCAGTTTAAGTGAGACAAATCAAGTCTACATCTCCCAGAGTTAGTCATCTTCGTGTTTCAGCTGTATCCCTCTGCCTCTGCAATATTACACCAAAGAGACAACAACTTTGTGGGAAACTCACTTTAGCCTCATTATCCTCTCTGCTGAACCTTTTAAAGTGGACACGTTGTGAAAAACTTGTCTCAGTGCTTGTGCACGCACATTTGAGTTCCCACCCCACCCACAAACTGTGAAATAAGACAACCCAGACAGTTTTTTGAGGGCTGCCGAGATCAGAAAACATCAGATTCTTTCCTTCCGGTGGTGGAAAGTAACTGAGTACATTTACTGAAACACTGAACTGAAGTACAATATTGAGTTACTTTACTTGAATATTTCCACATACAGTCATGGAAGAAAAATATTAGACCATTGTTTTCTTCAATTTCTTGTTCATTTTAATTCCTGGTACAACTAAATGTTTATTTGTTTGGACAAATATGATGATAACAACAAAAATAAGAGTTTAATTTAAGAGCTGATATCTAGCCATTTACCATACTTCTCTTGATAAGAACCAAAATGATTATCAAGATAACCAGGGAAAATGGCTAGATATCAATCAGGTGGTCTATCTAATCATTTTTTCCATGACTGTATGTAATTTTATACTTCTACTTTACTACATTAAGCTGACAGCTTTAGTTACTTTTCAGGTAAAGATTTAACATGAAAAAAGACAATCAATTAAAAATGATTATGCATGTTTATAAATTTAACCATAAAAGTATATTAAGTAGCTAAAATGAGTCCTAACTGGACAACAGTAAAATACTGCTTATATAAATGCATCAAATAATATACAAAACAATCTAAGGGCCATTCTGAATAACGAGTACCTTTTCTTTTAAATACATTTTGATGATGACACTTTAGTAGTTTTAATTGAGTAAGGGATTAGAATACCTTTTTTACGACTGTTCCCTTCCCATGTCACATACCAGCTCATGAGAATATACCCCACCATATCTCCAGCCAGGGCTTGAGAACTGCACCATTTTTTTCAGCACAAACCAATCAGAGCAGACTGAGCTTAAAGGGCTTAAAGAGACAGACGTTTAAATGGAGCATTTAAGACGGAGAGTGAAGACGGGTAAATTCAGACAGACAGGATGATGAAATATTGTTTTTTTAACATTAAAGCAAGTAAACATGTGCTAGAGAAAACTGAAAATACCTGCATGAACCTGAAAATGGGCACAATATCTTCCGTTAAATGCCTTTTTTACAAGAAGGAGGACTGTTGGTTTTATCTGCCCATTCTTTACAGTACAATCATACTAGGATGAAATCTGTATTAACATATTAAATTCAAACCTATCCCTAAGGTAGAAAAATACATAATTGAACAAATACACTGTGGAGAACATTTGGACAATCAAAGTTTCATCTGGGAGCTTGAGATCTATTTGCGTCAAAAAAAGCTTATTATTCTACTAAGCGGGACATTTCAATGAGCATATAATTACTGATAAACATATTATGATTATACTCGGCAAAGTGCTATTAAGTTAAAAGCATGCAACCAAAAAGTGTGTGTGTATGATATATTGATGTGAGGGAAAATAATAACATGGTCTCACAGGAATCTGTGAAATGGCCACGGATTTGCTTAACTCAAAATCCGTGGAATAGCCACGGAATCACTCAAATTTCCGTGAAACTGACACGGATTTCGCTACAATGCAAGTTAATGACAGTCATATCCCGTGGCTATTCCAACATACAAAGTGATTATGTACATTCACTGAGTGAATATTTAGAAAATAAAACATATATTGCTCGCTAGAAATGTGATCAAAATCCATTTTTATGCAGAAACAAAGTCAAAATATTGATTTTTTTCACAAAAAATGAGAGAACTGTCCGCCATGTTTTTTGTTCTGACCGCCGGGACCTTGAAAGTCATGTGACTTGGAACAAACCAATAGGAACAAATATCCATGGAATAGCCACGGGATATGACTTCATTAACTTGCATTGTAGTGAAATCCGTGTCAGTTTCACGGAAATTTGAGTGATTCCGTGGCTATTCCACGGATTTTGAGTTAAGCAAATCCGTGGCTATTTCACGGATTCCTGTGAGACCAGGTTCCAAAATAACATGCCCCCACAAGGTAAACCATTCATTTAAAGGGGTTAAATCTTACATTTAGGTTATTTTTAGAATAATCCTTCTTCTAATGGATGTAAGTCATTACAGTGTCCTAACGGTAAGGAAAGCAAGTGTTTGTGTTTGTGTGTGTGTGTGTGTGTGCAAACTCAGTGAACAAATCCCTGCAGGCGTGTGCATGCATGTGTGTGTTGTTATGTACAAGGTTTAACCGCCTTGAGCCAGTGCAAATGCTCTCACAAGGTTAGACCAGATAGGGAAATAGTCGATGATAACACAAGGATGTGTGTGACTCTGTGTAAAGTGCAAGTGTGTGTTCTCCCCATGGCCCATCCATGACCCTGTAGCCTGTCTGTCCTCCATGTATTTTAATCTATCATCACTCCTTTCAGTGTCATCCTGTATGCCCGGCCTCATTCTTCACTGCCGTCTGTCTCTCGGAATCTCCCTCTCTCTCTCTCTCTCTCTTCCCTTCCCCGCTGTGTTTCTAAAGTTCTCTCTGTCACTATCTCTTGTCTTTTCTTCTTCACCATCTTTCTGACTGTCCTTACATTTTGCTTCCTCTCCCTCTCCCCCGGTTTTCTGTGCTGTTTTACTGCATCTGTGTCAGTGTTTTTCTCCGGTTCTCACTTTTTCTCTCTCTCTCTTTCTGTCTCTCTCAATCTTCTGCTGTTTCTGGCTCCGTTTCCTTCTCTCTTTCTCCATCTCTATTCTCTCTTTCTGTGTCTTGGACGCCCCCAGCAGCAGACAACAGGCGGCCTCATAGTGTCGAATGGAGAGACTTTAAGATCTGAAGGTCTCTTGGCCTCACAAAGAGAGCGCGCCAACACTACAAACAAAGAGTAATGACTGGCACTTAAAAATGAGCATTCCCTGGATTTTACCCCCTATAGTCTTTCTACAGTTTCTCCCTTTTCCCTGTCTGTCCCTAATGGAGCCTCACTCCTGAGTAGCATGCTTCTATCCAACCCTTCTTTTTAAGGGGTTTCTTGTTTTCTAGTAAGGTCATCTCAAATCTTTTTTTTTCTACTTTCCTCTAGTAGTTTTGTGTCCTTAGGTTTTAGGATTCCTGCCCCCATCCTAATACAGTGAAGCAAAACGGAACTATACTATCATGTGGTGCTCACAATAAGCAATATTTCTCAAATGGGCTACAACAAGAAGTAGGTTTATGGATTAATTGGTAACACTTTACAATAACCATCATTTATAGATGGTAAATAGACCATTTCTAAATGGTAAACAGGTAGTTTATTAATGTTTAATCATCATTTATAAACCATATATAGGCCATTTAGAATGGTGAATAGAAAATGTAATAATATCGAACTGTAATTTATAAATGACAAATAGATTTCTTTACCATAAACAAGCATAATTATTACTTTATAAATAGCTTTACACTCATTATAACATTTTTAACACCATATTAAGTATGTAAGTTATTTCAAAATGATTCTTATACCTTTAAGAAATTACTTGAAAACATTTAAAGATTAAATATGTATAGAATTTTGTAAATGGTTAATAAAAATTGGTTTATAAACCATCTATAAACATCACTTGGATGGTTATTGTAAAGTGTTACCGATTAATTTAATTAATGTTTCACTAATTTTTCAAGCAAAATGGAATGATTCTGTGAGTATTTGACGCTTTTCTTTCAGCAACTGAATATTATCGTTCAAGATATCTGAACGTGTTATTTTAGGCTCTGAGACATGATATTATATACAATATATAATTATAATCAGCTGATTAATCAGCGATGAAGATAATCGCTGTCGTGCTGACAATGCCCCTCAAAATGAAACTTTTTCATGCTGTCTGCTGAAGAAATAATTCCTTTTACCTAAACTGTCAAGAAGTTTTAAGGTAAAAATTTATTTTCATTTAAATGTTATTTCTCTAAGTTCAAACAATTCCGTGTATCTTTATTTTGTTGGGGTGGAGGGAGGAATCTCAGGGACGAGGATGAGACTTATTTCTCATACGAGTGAACTGATACTTTAACTTGTTTCCTTGCTTTTTGCTTAATTTGTCCTTGAAACTTTCCCTCTATTCTCCCTTTTCCAAGTCCTCATTCAGTCTTTATTGATCATCCCTGTAGATTTTTTTCTTTGTTTCTGTCGTCTGCCTTATTTCTATTCTTCCTCTTAATAATACCTCTCCTTATGTTTTTTCTCCTCAACTCAGTTGTTTTCTTTCTTCGTCGATGTATCTTGATTCTCTTATTTGTATTCATTTCCTATACCCTCCATTTGTCTCCCTTGTGCTGGCACATCTCTTTTCTATAATGCTCTGTTTGCACATACTGTCTCCTTTTAATCCTGTATTACCTGTCCTCTCCCCCTGTCTGTTTTCAATTCATAACACCTTTGTCTGTGTGGTTATTTTTTATTCCTTGTGTTCTTTCTATCCATCTCCTCACCACGCTCGCTGCGTTCTCATCTCCACGTACCGCCTCCTCCTCTCTGCATCACCCCATCTCCTCCATCCATCTGCGTGGTGCAAGAGGGTGATGGAGGAGAAGAGGGGTAGAGGAGTGGAGGATGATGGAGGAGAAGACAGTGGTGATGTGCTGTGGTTGTGATGGATGAATACAGACCGAGGCATTAAGAAGACTCTGCTTCATTCTTAAACTGACACAATAAGCACTAGTTGTACATAAACACAGTTAAGAAATATTTCTCCTGACAAATACAGTTAAGAAATGCTTTCTTGACAAACGTACACATTACAAATAACAGCTGCGGCAATATACTGCCACGGCAAGTGCGGCTCCATCAATCTCGGAGCTATCGCGCTTCTTGGCTTTCACTTGTCAGCAGACCTCAGTTATTCAGGCATTTGTTGCATCTCCCAACTACATGGCTGTACACACAGCGCTCACAAAAGGAAACAAACAGATTCTAAGAGGTTTAAAAAAAGGGGCTTGGATTGGATTTTCTAAAGGACATATAAAAGACTTTTTGCTTTGTAAGAATTCAATGGAAACCTGACTTTTCATTTGTTTGGCTCTGTGTATAAGTCAAAAACCCATGACACATGAACCTTTACTCCCCCTAGTTCAATATTGTTTCATTTTCCTCCGTTTTCCCTCAGGAGGTAATATACTCACAGAAAAAAAAGTTTTCTCTGTGAATATTAGCTTTTCTTAAACTTTTAAGGCATGGAGGAACTTATGAAAACAAATGAAACAGCCCCCTCAGAGAATATTATAAATCAGGCCTGGTGGTAGGATCATGTGTAGTTCAACTCAGGACACCAAACAACAGAAGTTAAAGTCTCTTCAAGTTAAATTGTGCTTTACCAACACATGTTGAAGATAGTTGTATTCTTAATGGTTTCTGTTAATTAGTATTCTAATTGGTGCATTCCAGATCTCACAGGTTGTAAAACGAGAGAGTTGGGTGATTAGGTCCAAAGTATACTGGAGCACACAGACTTGATGCGACAAAACTTTGGTTTTGACGCTAGAGTATTCTTCATCAGAGTCAAACAATACAGAGACTTCAACCTCTTCTCATTATTCATTCTGATCACTCACCTAATAAATAAATCTTGTATGCACAAAGGAGTTGGCTACAAGTAGATATGGTTCTAGATTAGCAATTAGTTTAACCCTCCTGTTATGTTGTGGGTCAAATTGACCCATTTCAAAGTTTAAAAATCAACAAGTATTATTTTTTCATAAAAACAAAAAATCTAATATATATATTTTAAATTAACGTAATGGAAAACTATTGAATTTCTATGTAGGTATTTCCAGTGTTCATAAGAAAAAAGTTTTAACATGCATTTTTTATGAAAAATTAGCAAATTATCCTCATTGAGCCATCATCTGTTAGAGATAAAGAACACCATTGCACTAATTAAGTAATTGAGTTATTGATGAAATATAAACAATGTTTATTGGGATTTTTTGGTTTCTGACACTTTCGGATAATTAAACATGCCCCGGGTCAAATTGACCCATGAACATTATTGCTGTTTCTTAAGAAATGAACATAAAAGGAGGGTTAAAGAAGGACATATCTGTTATCAATTGGTAATCTAGAACCCTATATACCTGTAATTATTTATTAAGGGAGTGATATTTTTGATATTAAACTGACTTAATTTTATTGTTTTTTCATTATCGTAATTTTTATTTTGATATATTTTTTACAGAAGATGATTGGAGCCAGGTAGGAGAAAAAAATAAAGAGAGATTTTTTTTTCATTATGCAGAAAAAAAGTCAAAATGATGAGAATTAAGTCAACTTTTTGTGTTCTGTAAAGTTGGAAAGATATTAACAGATTTGTAAATAAATCATCAGATTAACATTGTTTTCATTGAAACAGCACATTTATCTGAACAGTTAGGTAGACTGTAAGCTACAACCTGATTTTCATCAGAGTGCATAATGATTTTTTTTTTCTCCTACCTGGCCCTAATCCTCTTTCGTACATTTTTATAGACATGGTTATTGATGTAATTTAATTTATACAGTTTACATTATTATCATACTCTTTCTATGATTGGATATTTGTGAATCCTGCCTAGATGTAGGTAATTGTCCTCTCTCTATTGAACCAGTTCCTAATTAGAGGAGATTGTTAAAGAGAATGTGAGTCTCTGTATTGACTCATATGTTTGAATGCCAGGTGCATTTTTATTAGTCAGCTAATAAAGTTTTGTGCCTCAAAACGGTGTGCTCCAGAATACTTGTACAAAAATCTCTAGAGTCTCCCCTTTTACAAGACTGCCCGGCTGAGAGCACAGGACAGGTTTTCCTCCTCTTCCTTCAGGTGCTAAATTGTGTCTTCTCGACCTCTGTAGTTTCAAATATTTTCTTCCAAGAACCTTGGTTTTCTAGCCCCACTATTCCTCCCTGATGTTTCAATTATCCTTTTAACCCTTTTTTCCTAAACAGTCCCTTTAGAGCAGTAGATTATGGTCCTTACTGCCCTGTCCTTTTCCTTCAGGCCTAATAAAGTCATTTTAATATTCTACTTTCAAACCTCTGTGTTCTTGCTCTTCTCTCTCCTAGAACCCTGATGATGTTGTTCTGAGTGGCAGTTGTGGAGAACGTCACCACCAGGGAGAAGCTGGTGAAAACTGAAGAAAAAAAGCCCTATAGCTCCTCTCCCGTATCTCCTGTTTACTGTATCCATTACTTTGTTTCCATGAGTATCATGGGGTTATAGACCTGTACTGTCTGGTTTACTTTTAACTGCTAATCTTGGTTCTCATGTCTGGATTGGACGACCGTTGCAAGGCCAGTTGCTGCAGAATCCTGTTGTCGGTGTGATCATCTTCAGTCGCTTTGGAACACTTTGGCACTAACTGAATGCTGAATTTTCCACTTTTACGCATCTGTATCAGTGTGGAAGTGGATACAATGGGCCTAGATAATTTAAAAAGTAAGCATAAAGAGGCATGTGAATGTGTCTCAGAATATATGAATGAACTTCTCACCATCTGGAGCCGCATCAACACGCACGGACAGATACCGAGTGGATGGAAAAAAAAAACTGAAAACTGAATGGCTGAACTGTAAGATGCATAGATAATCACACTCAACATGGATATACAACATGATAGACTGCACAAACAGAAAGGGAATAAAATCACAAAGGGAAAAAATGTCTGGATGGGTCTGGTTTTGGATACGAACATATGTTATACACTCGAATAATAATGGCTCAGTCTTTCTGCAACTGAACTGGATGGCTCTGAGTGGCTCCAATCTATTAATCCAGCTGGAATAATGTGATTCTGCTAAACTGAATTTAACTGGGCTGATCCTGGAGCAAGAGCTGGATCTTAACCTTTGACTGGATCCTGTTAACTCTCAGACAGAGGTCTGTTTTTGGAAAGCATACCATTATGTAACGTGAATTGAAGTGGACCCAAACCTGGACCTAGTGGAGCCTGAACTGGAATTGCACACTGCTAAAGGACTCTAACTGTGACCTGATGCAGGCCAAACAAGACTAGATTAGACAGGCCTGTTAACTATTGGTGCAGTCTGTGTATTCTCCTGCTCTTGTCTGATATCTACTGATTTCCACTGGATGGGACTGGTGAGGACCTCGTGGACCTTTACCAGCCTTTCTAACACCTCCCCAGGCCCACTTACGCAGGTGAGTAATCTTCTGATTAGCCCATTAACCTAAACAAACAAGCAGCCAAATGTGGAGTTCTTTCACCCAAAGACCCAGTCTCATTCATTAGTGTGACATATGGTGACCCACCGGCAGTCACCTTGGCCGTCCACCAATTCTGGGCCCTGCCCTATAATTTAAGATACACTTACACTTTGCAGTGTCTCCTCACACCGCAAGTGTTCTGTAACCTAATGAGGGCAACGCTTTAACGAGTGCCTTCTAATTGCTGTCAGCTAGACAATTAGAGAGCCACCCTGGCTAAACGATCTGCTTCGTTACTACTCTCCACTGACAATATCACAACAGGCGACAGGAAATGCATCCCCCCTCCTGTTTGTTTCTCGCTCCTTTAGTGTCTGAGTCACTCCTTATCTCATGCCTCTCTTTCCCCCTCTCAATCAGATGTCTCGGTTTTTTTTTCTCTCTGCCCGCCCGAGGCAGTGATCGAATACTGGTGGTGAATATACTATGCCGGGAGGATATGGTTATAAACTAACACCACAGCCTCCGGGACAGACTTTACCTGTACAAGGGGGATCGGCAATACCTTTATAGTCAGGGACACAGGATGTTGTCTCAAGCTGCAGAACTGAACTCATCCAGTCCTCAGGCTAAAGAGATTCTCTCTTTCAGACTTTTCACATCTAGCATCACATAACAATCTCTACCTAAATGAACCTATTCAAAGAGAGAGTTCTGATGTATTCAGGTCAGGTACTTGTCCACAGTCAGTGTATTGCCGAGTTTGAAAAAAGGTAAAGGTAACTACCCAAGGACAGAAGTCGGAAAACTTGTACTTTGGCTTGGTTCAGTAACTTCAGTACATTTTTTGTACAGAAAGCGGACATGATTTCATTTATTTATTTATTTATTTTTTTGTGGGGGGTAACTGTTTGCCTGAACAAAACTCTGGCTGACAACACAAGGCACGTCAACACGTCTTTATTTTTTTTTAAGAACTGCTTTATATTTGAGGGGTCCTCTAACCATATCCATTTTGAAGACTAACAGACAGCCACACTCACCACAAACCTGTCAATTGACAAGTTTTACTAGTTATCGGTATAAGGCCTTATTTTTTACCACCCCAATAACGTTTTTTTTCCTTTCTGCGCAATCCTAAAATGAATTGTACAATACATGCAAGCCCAGAACCATGAATAGCTAACTAGGCATTGGATTTTTTTCAACTGAACCGTTCCATCCCTAGTTTGGATTGACCAAAGTCACACAACAACAGAAACAAACAGAGTAAGGCAACTCTCACATATTGTGAGGTTAAATTACAGTTGTTGTCAATGGACTTTGAACAACATAGTTACCCCCATGTCAACTAAAACAGGGCTGTCTGAAAGTAGGGTAAAGCAGTGAAAGTATTTTAAATAAGGATTTATTTATTTATTTATTTTTTAGGTGGCTTAAATATGTTGCAGCAGCTCTTGTCCCACCATCTAATTTCGGTAATACACTCACTATAGACTTGATGTTTGACATATTCCATTGTAGCTGAATGCAGGTATGGACAAAAGCAGCACACCAGTTGAATAGTGCCCTTATATGCTCTTGAATCCTCCTTTGTGATGTTCCTGGCACACACCTGCTGTTTAAAGTGCTCTCTACTGGACTTCAGTTGGTCCAATCATTCGCTCATCAAAGATTCATGACTTTACAAACTGCATTGTATCCTTTCAGACTTATTCGAGGGAATAGCACTACCCCTTTCTTACAAAAGTAAGCTCTTCAGACTACACATATAGTAGTTACCATTTAATATAATTATCATGAACTAGTCTTATGTACGATACGTTTCCCTTAACCGTCAATAATCATTTACTCTAACAGCAACATCAGTTCTGTTTACCTGATTCATTGTTAGCATAGTGGTGTTGAATAACTAAGTACATTGAATCGATTTTCTATTCCCAATATTACTTCACTTGGCAATTTCAAGTATACTGCAGTTTGGCCAAAGATAATTTATTCAGACTGACACCCATGAATACACACCCACATAAGCAAACTGCAAGAGGATGCTGTTTCCATGAGAAAGTACTAAGAGGGAGAAAATGTCTCCACTCTGCATCTTTTCCCAAGCAAATATCACTTACAAACATACAAAACAAGAAAGACAAGTCCAACACTTGTTTTTGGATGTTTCTTGTTTGTTTGGTAATTTCATTTTGATATGTGTTATCACTGGACTCATGCACAACATCCTTTTATGCTAATGTGAAATATGTAATATTCAGAGGATCGGTAAAGTAGTGAGATAACACAGTGATTTCCATTGTTTCTGTGTTGCGACTACACAGCAAAGCAAAGATGTTATTTTCTCCTGTAAGTGGCGGTTGCAGAGACCAACAGTAATGACAACTGTCTCCAGTTTTACTTTAAATATGAAATTTCAAAAACAAAGTGACACAAACACTTTTTCGGTTGAAGAACAATTCCAGTGAATCACTCAGTCGAGTCTTTCTGGTCCTGGTGCACAGCAGGCACAAGTACCAGAGTGGATATGGAGGGTACATCTATCATAGTTGTCTCTTTGCATACAACTATGACTGTGTTACTGTGCATGTGTGCATGTGAACACTATGAGTATGATTGCAAATGTCAGACACCACAAGCTGTTTACACAAACATCTCCTCTGGTGATTGCACGTGATTGTTTTTAGCCATCTTGTCCATTTCTTACACACACACACACACACACACAAGAAACATAGGAAGAAACTAAAAGCTTGGCATAAAATATAGATCCCACATGAAAAGCTGTATAAAGTGCACATTATAAAGTGCCCTCAGTTGTGTCCCAAAGTTTCGGAGAACACCGGCCTATCTTTATCTTTACATTCTTTGCTTGCAGTTGTTGTATTGGATCGTATGCTCCATTTTTTAATTATTCGCCTGAGTGACAAGCTTAGTGGCTGGTGGGTAGGTACAGTGATGGGCTGAATAGATTTTAGCCTGTAGCGATCTACGGTATCCAACTTAATCACAAAATAAAGATGTATTTTGTCATGCCGGAGGGATGAGATGGCAATGGGAGAACAAGGCAGAAAGGACATTTGATTTTTTGCGATCTCCTTTGTAAAGATCAATGAGGTTGTCATGCCAAGGAAAAATGTGTCGATTTCATTCCAACTTTTTTTTGAAAGTTTTGAACAAATCTGGTTGTTAAAATATTTCCTTGGCATCTTTTTAGTTCTGTGTTGTTTGTGCTAAAAATGACTCATTATCTAACACATGATGGCGGATGTGGATAAATTATGACTTCTAGTTCTGTGATCCTGACCTACAAGCAGTATACTCGAGAACGGTCTTGGTCTGGAGACCGGTCTTGAGACCACTTTTTAGGGTCTATCTCATCTTGGAATCGATTTTTACTCGGTCTTGTCTTGGTCTCGGACAAAGCAGACAAAAATCAAAGCAGACCGGTCAAGACCACAACTGTGCATTTTTGGATTAATGGTTTGGTTAATATCATTACTGTGATTTTGCGTAAATCATATTGCTTCGAGTACAACCAATAACATGACATGACATGTCACCATTAACGGCTGTCACCCCTCCCGCCTCCTTTCACACGCGCCCCTCAAAAGTGCATGTAAGTGACAGGAGAGGAGGCCATGAAAAGATGTCAGCCAACTCGTCTGCAATAAAATTTGATTACCTGAACCACAAAGATTTTTTCGAGCACAACTACAAAAAAAATAAAACACTGCGCAACTTGTGAATTCTGCAAAGCAACACTAATGGAGACGGCTGGGACTGGCGTTGGTCTTGACTTGGTCTCGATACGCAGTGGTTATTGGCTTGATCTCGGTTAAGGTGGTCTTGACTACAACACTGCCTACAGGATGCATAACTCCAATACAGTATTGTGTTTAACTTCCTGTTTGAGGTCTGTGTGGCGACATGAGAAAATATATCGTGTTTACATCAAGGCCATACTGCTTCCTCCTGATATAAATCTAGGCTTTATTTCCCTTTCCGTCTCTCAGTCATAAAAGTGAATAAGCTTGCACTGCAGACACCTTGATGATGATATTGATGAATGACTGATGCATGTTTTTCCAACCTCCTTGACACTGTTCATTGCTCTTTCCTCCTACCGAACATTTTCTCCTCCCTGCACGCGGTCAAGTGCAGTGGCCACCGAGGCACATTAAGAGCTTATTATCTTGACTGAAATATGTCCATCTTTTATGACTTAAAATATGGGGGAGCATGAGGAGGCCATATGTGCACCAATTAAATTCTCATCAATGCTCTTGTTAGCGCGATTCATTTTGTACTTGAAACAAAACTGAAAGAATAGTTTGACATTTTAGGAATTGCACCGTTTATTCTCTTTCTTGCCAGAGTCTTCAAAGAATGATGCCACTTGCATATTTCTAAAGTATAACACCACAATGCATACGTTACATATTCCATGACTTTGCTTTTGCTTTTCAAGTACAAAATGAATCGCACGAACAAGAGCATTGTGACGCTGGGTTGAGCAGGATCTGCATCTACTGATAGAAGTAAACAGCTGACACATCCTAAACTCTCCATCATTGTGTTTCACAAAAACTGTCCCAGTATGTAATATCATAATAAAATCATAGAGCAGTATGCCATGAAAAGTTACTGACATATTGCATTACAAAATATTTTATGAGTTTACTTTTTTTTTTAACATAATATACTTTTATGACAAACTGTATTATTTAATAAAAAAGTAAGTCATAAAAATCCTAGTGTAATATGCAATAAAATGTCATAAAGTCAAGTCAAATTTATTTTTAAAGCATATTTAAAAACAATTCACGTTGACCAAAGTGCTGTACGAAAGTATATAAAAATAGCAGAAAAGACAGTTAAAACACAAGAAATTCACAGTGACAGTAGTGACATTTGTCAACAAACATCATTAAAACAACAGGCACATTATATATATATATATATATATATATATATAGTCCTAGTATAGTATGCAATAAAAAGTCATAAAATCATTAAATACTTCATAGGGCAATAAGTCCTAAGCAAAGTATGATTTAAAAAAATACATTTTCATAAAAAAATATCTGCCTAAGTAGAGGTCAAATATAAGATGTATAATAAAAATAGTAATAATAGTAATAATAATAATAATAATAATAATAAAAAGACAGAGGAGGATAAAATGTATGCCTCAAAATGGTCAGTTGAGCTGTTTCTCCAGGGGGAGATTCCCCTCAGACGGCCCTGGGGGTCGCATCAAAGAAGATCTACCTTACAAACACCCCCCTGCAATGTTAAATAGGTGATTACGGCCCTGAAACCAGACACGTGCTTATGTTGCACCTCGTCTCTTCAATTAAAGCCTTGCATGTGAACGGCAGCATTGTGCCGTCTTCACTTGATGTGACAGCTTCCATCTGTGGCCGTTTTGCAGCAGCATTTACGAGTCCCTCCCAGCAACCATTCAGTTTATTTTATTTGCAGAGGCTTAAACAGCACAGCGAGAAACACATAGACTGTGGCTGTTATTGCAAACTTAATGTGGAGGAGATGCAATGTGTGCTCCCTCTATGTGGGCTGATGGGGCCGCGCTATGACTTCAACTTAAGCAGCATGTCACATCTGGCGGCTGATGTGACGGTGATGTAGCTCGATGTGGCCGTGCATACATTACTGCATTTGTATAATGCTGCCTGACGTCTCTCTCTCACACACACTTACACATCTAAAAGTGACCCTGGGTTCTCCGACACCTCACTGCAGGATCCTGCACTCATTACACATGGTGTCCCTGCTGTGCGAGTGAGAAGGATTCAAAAGATGAAAAGGGGAGGACACATGCGGAGCTTAAATGCATGGAGAGAGAGAGAGAGAGTAGCTTACTGCTTTATAAATGTGCCTGTGTGTTCTCCGTAGTGTTGTCTGACCTGTGGTGATGTATGATGAGTGTCCTACAAAAGTGTGGCAAGGTTAACAACACCTGTCGTGCAGACGAAAAGAGAAATGGAGAGAGAAGGACACGAAAGGGAAAGACAGGAAGCGGGGAGAATGAGAGAAAACAGAGAAGCAGGTGGAAGCAGCCTGCTCTCCCGCCAAAAACGTCAATTAGACTGAATAATCCTGTTTTTTTTTCAGGGTAATTGTGTCTTTGTGACATTATGGTATTTCTCCATTAACTTTGCATACATTTTTAAAAATATTTTTACAGTTCAAGTTGTGTACTATTCCTTGATTTACGGTAATTAAGTGTCTACTACGGTAATGTACAATTTTAAATTTTACACCTTATTTCTGATGCAATTTGACAGTCTTTTACTGTCATTTCTACAAACATTTTTTACAGTGTATTTCACCGTCTGCTGTAATGTGCCACCACCATCTTGCTGACGTGGTAGCGATTGACAGCCAAGTGAAGTTTAATATGGCAGAATCCTGCATTTAGTTGGAGGTTGGGTTGGTGGATTGGTCGAACAAGCGAGCCATGCCGCGATAGGTTTATATGTGCCATGAAACGCGAGCCGTAATTTGCGGTATTGACACATGCCATTTATGTTGGAGAACTTGTTGCACAGACACAGAACAGCCTGTAAATAGGAACAAGATTAAGAGTACATAGAGCTTGGATTCAGGATATAATGTGCAATTCAGATTTAGTGGGATCATGCAGGGAAAATGGATAAAATGACAATATGGGGAAGAAATCTTTAAAAAAAAGATAACACATAGGAGCAATGGAGGTGGAGCACGGCTCGGTGAGAGAATTAAAGATTTGCATACATGTGCTTGTTCTGTGTACGTTGACGTGGTCTTGTGGTATGTACAGATGCTCCAGCAGTGATCTTATCATGACAGTATGGTGTCTTGAATTGCACTGTTAGGGGAAAGAGCGAAATAGGGGAAGAGAGGCTGAGGCAAGATAAGCAGCTTTATGAATAAGAGGAGGTAAAGTAGAATGGGAAAAGACAAGGATTAACAAAAAAAAAAAAAATAGGAGGAGGAGGAGAAGAACGGGAAAGGAGATGTGAAGACGACTGGCAAGAGTTAAGGAGGAGAAGTAGAAGAAAAGGAACAGAGAGGGGGAACAGAGGGAGAACAGCGAGTGGGATGTGTGGAGGATTACTCAAGTGTGTATTGAGCTCCAGCTGTATTGTGCAGTGAGGTGTCTTTGGTCCCTCAGAAAGAAAACATCGTAGTATGAATAATAGATGACACATGCATACACACAATGTATGTTTATTTTTGTAAGTGCTGTATTGTGTGACTCCTTCTACCCTTTTAAATGGTTGAAAAATAAAAGATCTTGACAGCGGGGCAGATGATGCGCTCAGCTGAACAAATACGTCAGCACGTGGACACAGGCTGATATGGCCTAAAAATAAAATCTCTGATTTCTTGACAGCACACGCAGGAGATTATTATAATCTTTTTTTTTTCTTTAAAAAGAAACTACAAAAGACAAAGGAATTAGTCAGAAGAAGTTTTGTTTTATTTTAACATTAAAAATGATTTACAAAAGCAAACAAATATGGGCACTTCTCCAAATCCATCCAGTAAAAAATGTTTGATTTTGAGTTTTTACAGAGTCTGAGTTGTCCTTCATTGAAATGTTTCAGTTATTGGCAGGATCAGCTTTTTCCTGCAACCCAAAATCAAGGAGTAAAGAAATGTTCCTCCTAATTAAGTAGGATTTCAGCATGTTTTATACTTCTTGTGAATAAACTGGAATTCATCTAATTTCCCTACATGTACTTTGTATATACTCTACTTTAACACCTTATTTTGAAAAGTGGACATGGTCCACACTGTAGGTGTATCACAATATGAAAATAGTGTGCAGCGTTCTGCTACGGTTTCCGGGTTGCTGTCATTTTTCCAACAAGATATCCAACCTAAACGACAGAGTAGACTGTTTGTCAATACCCCCCATAACGACAAATATGAACGATTGTCAAAATTACCCAGTTTCTGTTAAAATAGGCTACAAAACTACTGACCTAGGTTTAGGGAAAAACACTTCCTGGTAAGGTGTTATAAAATATAGAGTTTAAACAGTAAATAAATGTACGTGAATGCCAGAAGTGAAGTAACAACGAGGGTGATGTGAGCCACGGAAGTTACAAAAAAACTGTAAGTTGTTTACTTTTTCACACAGGACATGAACCCCATTTTCCTGGGCGAGTTTGCCGTTTGTTCGACCAATTCACCTCCCCTCCTTCCCCAATTGTGACATCCGCCATTTAAACTTTACATCACCATCAATCATTACTACTATGTTAGTAAGATGGCAGTGGAGGACAATCTTAAACCTAAATATGAGTCATTTTTTATGCCTGTACAAATGTCCTATATTGTCGTTTCTGAGGAGAGTTTCTTCCTCAATACCATGTGAAACTAGCCTGGCTAACACCAGACTAATCTCAAATGAGATGTGGTCTGGGAACCGGCCGTTCATTTCTCCATAGAGGAGGTGTGGTTTACGATCCTTCGGAGCCGTTTATTGGGCGCTTAGAATGTCAATCAGAAGCGTCTGTAGGTAGCTCTTAGCCAATCGTATCAGTTATACCAGATGACGTAGTAGAGCAACAGAAATGGATGTTTGTTGTGTGTGTGTGTGTCTGTGAGAGTGTTGCTTGCTGCTTTGCTTCTCCAGTTCTCGCTTTCTGCAAGATTATTTATTTTCACGCTTTATTCCCCCTTATGTCCCCCGGCTCGTAGCCAGATCACTGGTGTTAAAATAGCGGGGCTAATAGCTACCGCTAACGCCGTAACTGTAGCGTAGCGCTACCGCTATTTGCCCAGCTACCATAACGCCAGTGATCTGGATACGAGCCGGGGGACAGCGGAGCCGCTGAGAGACCTTTCGCCTTTCAACTTTCGCTCTAAACTATTTAAAACACCATCTACAGCTAAAGAGAGTTTCGCGTCTGCTGCAGCCATGTTGGATCCGTAAGAAAACTACAAGCTTCCGTCTGCCGGGTAGTACGTGTCATCGTCTTGCTGTCCCTCCCCGTTCTGTGATTGGATCCCTAAAACAGGGCTAAGAAACCTCTCTGGTTTCCAGACCCCTTGGCAGTTCGAAATGAAATCAAACGCGCAAGGCAGTCTGGGTATACCCAGGTTAATGTGAAACCATGTGCTTTGCAGCTATTTGGGTAACATGTCTGACACCCCCCCAAAACAAGAGAAAATGTACCTCAAAGTGTATGTAACCCAGCTGCATTAAAAAGCCTGTGTGCTTGAATACACAACAGTGTGTTCAATGCACCAGCGACTGCACCACCTGTGCTTCTTGGGCAGTCCAGAGGCAGCGTGTAATGTCAGACAAACTTTACAGCAGACAGCAGTTTCGCTACAAAACTGAACCGCTTCCAAACACAGGAGACTGTGCATTTTCTTGGGAAGAAACTCTTTTCCATGGACAGATCCTGTGCAATACACTTGATATGTGCATGTTCGTGAGGATACTCACTGTTCAGAGTTGTTCAGGGGATGGATTCATGTGCCAGTCACACTAAAAAGTTGACATTTCTGCCAGTCGCCCACCCAGGAAAAGCATCTGGAGAGTTGTGAATACTAAACTACTCTGAAGTAGCCTAAAAAAAAAAGCTTTCTGTGCAGTGTTCAGCACTAAAATGTGAGCACCACTGGGATTTGTTCTGCAAAAGATCTTGCTCTCAGTGTTCCAGCGTCAGCTTGTGAAGGTCAGCAGCTCTGCATATTCAGCTGTTTAAAAGCACTGCTGTCGATTTGTGTATTCAATAACAGTCTGCCACCTTTTCCCATCAAATAGATTTCAGAATATGAATTTTAAAGCAAAAGATATCAACAGTGATGATTTTCAAATTATTTTCTCTTTGTATACTACTTCAGTGAACGATGCTTTTTGGCATAAATGAAAAATTGCTGGATTTATTGGCTTGTTTTCTTTAACGTTTCTTTTATTTCCATTAGATCACATTATCCTGACATATGCATACTGCAGCACTGAGAGTGATTTAAACTTCTGGCTCAGGACAGCAGAATAATCGTTAATTGGCACTGAGAGCCTGTGATGCCAATGAGCGAGCAGCGATTATATTTATAACCATTTTAAAAATTAAACAGGATAGCAACTGAAACGGCTGACATTTAGTGATACACGGACTTATAAAAGTCAATTGTGTTGAAACTCAGAGGAGTGTGTGTGTGTGTGTGTGTAAGAGAGAGCGTGTGTGAGAAAGCGAGAGTCGGTACAGAACCGTAGCTGCAGAAAGCAAAGCTATAATTGGATGCTGCAGATTTACCACTCAGCATTAGTTGATGTATAACATTCATATATATAAACCTCTCTCTGCCTCTCTCTCTCTCTCTCTCTCTCTGCTTTCTGCAGCGCACCGACTTTACCTGCATCTCATCAGCAGCACAGACCTGGAACTGTTTGATGCATGGTTGCAGGATGCAGATACAAACAAATGAAAAAAAAACAAAACAAAAACAAAAGAAACAGGACAGCACTATTCAGCAGGTTACAAAATGATACAGCAAAAAAACTGAAAATACATTCAGCCATTTACATATAAATGGCAGCAGCTGTGTTTTCCCAATGCTAACTGTGAGCTCTATTGGAAGTTTAATACAGTAGCCAGCAGTGGTGGAAGTATTCAGATGTTTTACTGAAGAAATACCACACTGTAGAATGACTCTGCTACAAGTCCTGCATTCAAAACTTACTGAAGTAAAAGTACAAAAGTATCAGCATCAAAATGTACTTAAAATATCAAAAGTAAAAGTACTTGTTATGCAAAATGGCCCCACTCAGATTGTTATATTTATTCCAAATATATTAGTGGCATATTATAATTATTGCATTTATGCAAACAGCATTTTAATTTCGTAAAATATAGTCCTCATTTTAACTACTTAATATATTAATATGGGGTTAAATTAAAAAAAAATCTAATCATTTTAAATTTATCATGTTTTTTGTGTTACATCTTGATCTGAAAAGTAACTAAAGCTGGCAGCTAAATGAAGTGGAGTAAAAAGTACAATATTTTCCTTAACCCTCCTGTTATGCCTGTTTTTTCAGGAACAGCAATAACCCAAGGCATGTTTGATTAACCAAAAGTG
Organism: Centropristis striata; assembly: GCF_030273125.1. NCBI lineage: Eukaryota > Metazoa > Chordata > Actinopteri > Perciformes > Serranidae > Centropristis > Centropristis striata. Next base: position 36,231,633 of record NC_081520.1, on the reverse strand, counting down.
TCTGAAACTAAAAAATCCCAATAAACATTGTTTATGATTCATTAATAACTCCATGTCTAACCATTTCAATCAATATTTAGTCCAATGGTGTTCTTTACCTCTCACAGATCATGGTTCAATGAGGATAATTCACAAATGTTTCATAAAAAATGCATATTAAAACTTTTTTTAATATACATTGGAAAGACCTACATAAAAAATACAATCGTTTTACATGACTTTTTTTTACATTTTTTTATTTTCATGGAAAAATACTTTTTAAAAATACTTTTTTTTCCCCCTTTTTATTTAGATGTTGATCCACAACATAAATGGAGGGTTAAAATCTAGTGGAGTAGAAGTACAAAGTTACATAAAATGGAAATACTCAAGTAAAGTTGTACTTAGTTATATTCCACCACTGGTAGACAGTATTACTACAAAGAATTATGCAGGTTTGCTCAACATGTGATGTGGAATCATGTTTACACTATATTATACTGGAATGCTATACTTAAATGCATATGAATGTGACGCAGCTACTTTATCTTTAATTTGAAGCACTGCCCCTCACACCTTTCCAAACATGTGTCAATGTATGCAGTGTGTTTGCCACTTTTCAAAGTCTCATAATTACATCCTAGCCGTAATGTGCTTTTCATTGCCTTCCAAGCGACACAAAATGGAAAGTGTTAATGAAATACCCAGTAAATCAACAGCAGAGTGAGCACTCACACATGTATTGAGTACGGGGACTCAGAGTTAGCACCCTTCCATTTATCTCTCTCGACAGAAAGCCATTTCCTTCTGCAGGCAGGAGAGAAAATGGGGCTCTTGTTGGATTCAAATCTTGTGCAGGTTTAAGGTTTGAGCTTCAGACTCGGCTCTTTGGCTGTTATATTGGCAGCTTTATGCCAAAAATGCTGATGCAGTTTATTTGTGTTGTGAGGGGAGATGGTGGGGGGATGAGACTCCAGTCTGTCAGGTGTTAGAAACAGAGTGCTGCCTATTGGTTTATTGGCGGATTTGAAGCAGTATGCAAATACTGTTGTCAGGGGTGAAGTCAGTATTGAGAGACAAGCTTTTATTTTGAAAATATCAGGGTGAACAAAGCTCTGGAGTTGGTGTGTTTTTGGTGCTGCTAAATGCTCAGTTTATTACATTCCATCCTTGTTTAGGTGGGGTTGTGGGTTTCTAGGTTTATGTGTGAACATGAATGTTTATTTTGCATTAAGTGTTATATATTGTTATTTTAAACAGGTTTTTAGGATAAATATATATTTGTCATGCAACCTATGTTGGTGCAGTTCTGACCAAAGACTATAAATCCATTATGACTTTGAGTTATCACCCATCAGTTGGTTGAAATATCAAAATGTGCAGTAGAGAACTCCATATTATGCTAAATATTGCTTTATTTTTGGCCGTATACCCTGGGGATTGCAGTCTGAGATAAAGACATTAGCTTTGATAGCACACTAGTGTCATTTTATTCTCGTCCAGATAGGATTAGACGCCTTTTTAAATAATCATCAGCAAGAGTTCAAGTGTGATTAAAATGTATGTCAGATGAAGTTGTGGTTAACATTAATCAGATAGTACTTTCATGTCTTTTTTGTCAGTACAATTTCAGCACGCTGGAGTGTATTAGGAAGGGCTGGCAGTGGTTTAATCACTTGGACCAACATTTAGTTGGGTTTTTTTAGCCTGCATATCTTGGAGAAAAAAGGGGATAGAGTTTCCACTGGAAAAAAAAATGGTACCCACAGAGCATGGTAAACGATGGGGTCCGTGTTTCACAATGGGACAGATCGACTGCCAATATAACCACAGACTCCTGATGCACTGAGGACAGATTGATCAACAGTTCCTACAGGAGCAAAGGGCCCCTAACCTGCCAAGTTTAATCATTTAAACAGGCAGACTGTGAGGACCTCACCTATTGCCTTAATTGTCCTGATTGGATCTCAAAGACTTGTACACTGTAAAAAATGATTGTCAAAATTACAGTAAAACACTGTCAAACTGCATCAGAAATATGGCATAAAATTAAAAATTGTATATCACCATAGTAGACAATTAATTACCGTAAATCAAGAAAAAGTACAAAACTCAAACCATAACATTTTTTTATGTAAAATTAATGGAGAAATACCATGATGTCACAAAGACAAAATTACCCTAAAATAACAAGATTATTCAGTCTAAATTACAGTGTTTGCTGATATTTACATATAAATTTACAGTAGAAAACCCACTCACTGCAATTTTTACGGTGAAGTTCTGGCAACCACAGCTGCCGGTATTTTACCTTAAATTAAACAGATTTTTTTAGAGTAAAACACTGTCAAACGAAATCAGAAGTATGGCATAAAGTTAAAAATTGTATATCACAAACGTGGACAATTAATTACCGTAAATCAAGAAAAAGTACAAAATTAAATATAAATTTACAGTAGAAAACCCACTCACTGCATTTTTTAGGGTGAAGTTCTGGCAACCACAGCTGCCGGTATTTTACCTTAAATTAAACAGATTTTTTTTTTTTTTTTTACAGTGTATCACGATCAATCACTGCATTTTTATCTGATCTGTATCAGCTATTGAACCATGTTGAACCCATCCGATCCTTATTCAGCAGTCACAAATGCTTTAATGCAAGTGCAACAAGTGCAGGCGCCGTCTCTTAACTCTCCTTTCCTCTATGTTATGTACATGAAGTGTGAACTGTGTGGCTGTATTACTCCAGGAAAATACAAGTATGGGATCAGGACTCAGTACTCCAAATTAAATGACTCTGATCAGCATCAGGGGAGGGAAAAAAACATTTTTTTTGCAAATCTTCAACTGATTTTCCTAGTAAAAAAACAAAACAACAATAACTACTGGATAACACGAACCCTGATCCCAAAGAATACCAGTATTCATCAGTCAGTTCAAATTTCTTAGATCTAGTTTGAGTGTAAGGAGCAGAACAATGTCACACTACTGACAGGTGGAAGAAGTTAAAAGGAACAATGGCTAATGATTTGTTCTGTCATGAATCAGTTACTAAGTGGGACCTTTGCCAGCTGTGACAGGCGGTGAAGTCAACTGCAGAGCCTCAGTAGGAGACATGTCATTTAGACTCTCTATGTTCACTTTATAATGTCATACAAGGAATCTGTCCGTGTTGGTTTTTGTCGCATGCAAGAGCCACCTTTTGGTGTAGAGGTGCAATTAAGCTTGTATTTCCAATGTAAATATACTCATTTTGTAGTAAAATTATACTTCCTCTTTTAGCTTTCAAGACTATGTTTTATCGTAGAATATCGTGTGTGTGTGTGTGTATATATATATATATATATATATAGATAGATAGATAGATAGATATCTCTCTCTCTATATATATAAAATATATATATATATATATATATATATATATATATATATAGAGAGAGAGAGAGAGAGAGAGAGAGAGAGAGAGAGAGAGAGAGAGAAGTCTAGCCCTTTCTCAAGATAAATTGTGTATACCTGTAGTCAGAGATAAGTGATAATAGTTCAAGGACCCTTTCCTCTTGATAGTCAAGGTAATCATTTTTGCTGTGTGAACATTATAATTATAAAAAGCTACACATTTATTCACATACCGTGCTGACATTAAATGTATTCATGTAAAGGTACTCATATATAACAGGCTGCAACTGTTTTAATCAAAGTAAAGAGTTGGAGAGAAATGCAGCTTTACTGCACAGATAAAATGTAACATACTTCAATATGCACAGAGGAAATTCAGTGTCTCTTAAAATGTAAATGCAGCTTAAAAATAGGGGGACATCATCTGCCCTTGGAGGTAAATTTGGGTTGTTGAATATTTGTGCTTTGGGATTGTCTGTGGTTTTCTCTTGGGGGGACCAGCTTGGACTGTGATGACTCAGCCATTGCAAAATATTAACTTTTAATTTGAACGATGTTGCAGTTGACTGCAGGAAGTCGAACTTTAGAGCTTCAGACTTGCACAGTTGAACTATGGCATACTGATGTTTGCATGTGTGACAGGAAGTGGTGATTTTTTTTTTTTTTATATTTGCAGGGTGTAGTGGTTAGCACTGTCGCCTCACAGCAAGAGGGTTGTGGGTTTGAATCCAGCTTGGAGCTCTTCTGTGTGGAGTTTGCATGTTCTCCCTGTGTCAGCATGGACTTTCTCTGGGTCATCCAGCTTCCTCGCACAGTCCAAAAACATGCAGCTTAGGTTTAACTGGTGACCCTACTAAGTTGCCCGTAGGAGTATATGGTTGTCTGTCTCAATAGTGCCCGGTCCAGGGTGTACCCCTTGAGTTTGGATACTCTATTTGGTTATCAAGACTGCTAATAGCATTGACATTTTGAAATAATTCTGACTGTTCAAAACTGTCTATATCAATGTCTAGTTATTGGCTATCAGCTGTCATTTCTTTTTCCATTAGTGTCACAAATTCTGCCAACTTGTTCTTTTTAAGTGCAGTTAGTTATTCATCTGTACAAATCCATTCTCTGTGCCATTTGGGTCTAGATTTGAGGATTGCTGGGGGCACTTGTTTTGTCCATTTATTATGATTTTTTTATTTTACCAATAACATTTAACTCTACTATGTTTCTGTCAAACAACTCAATGAGCAATTTGAGAATAGCACCAGGTTCCCCCCCAAGAGGACTACTCACAGTGTGACAGCTAATCATTTTAGCATGCTCACATTACATTACTAATGAGTCCAGCAGTGGGAGATTTGTTCGAGTTTTAACAAGGAGGTTGGTGGTCCAGCCGATTGCTTTCCATCACATTTTCCCATAAATCTATATCCACTTAGCTGAATGCATTTAGTAATTTGTTTAAACGGGGGGATTGACGGCCAACATCATGTGGTTTTAATGGTATTTCTAGATTGAGGGCTTTTCCTTCATGTATGCTATATTTATAGCATATATTTATAGAGATGACTTGACTCAGTCAAAGGTTAAACAGAATGTTTTTGTCAAACACTTGATTACACCGGATTTCAACCCTTGTTAGTTCCAGTTTCTACAGTGGAGTGCTGCGAATGAGAAAGCTGGAAATGTGTCTGCCTTGGCCATGACTGTCCATCACTATGTTAGTCCTGATTTTTTCAAATAGGGAACAAGATAGATGTGAGTAAATAATGTGGGTTGTAGATGTTTACTCATCAGAGCCACTCAGAAAGTAGCTGTCTGTCATTTCCGTCCTTCTGCAAGTTAAGGTGGATGAAGTGCTCTTTATCAAGTGTAATCAGCTGCTCGTTTGGCCTGGCCTGATCCACAGAGATTCAACCGACAGAGTGAAGCTTTGTGGACATGTTTAGAAGAAAAAAAAACACACACACACACACACACACACAGACACACACGGCCATGACACAAAACACAAATGTTATTCTGCCAAACACAACATTTCTATCTGCTTAATACACATTTTTGCCCAAAGCTGAAAATACACACTGTAAAAAAATAGGTTGTAGAAATGACAGTAAATCACTGTCAATTGCATCAGAAATAGGACGTAAAATTAGAAATTGAATGTCACCGTAATAAATGCTTTCTACTTTCATGTTAAATTAAAGGAGAAATACCACAATGTCACAAGATCACAATTAAAACTAAAGGGACTTCTAAGTCTAAAATACAGTTTTTGCTGAATTTAAATTTACAGTAGAAAACTGAAGTTCTGGCAAACACAGCTGCCGAGTTTTAATGTAAATTAAACAGATTTTCCTTTTTTTTTTACAGTGCAGAACAACTGTCACTTATGTTTGGAACTATATATATATTTCAGCATTAAAATGGGCTATATTATGCTCATTTTTCAGGTTCATGTTTACATGCTTAAATGTTCAAAAAGAACAAAAGAAGTATAAAGAAAAATGTTAATGACATCACACTAATCCTTCTGTGCTATATATTAGCACATTCAACATGTTGGATTATTTTAAGCCCTTTTTAATGTTCAAAACAAACATTGTTTTCATCACAATGTCTGTTTGAATATACCAGTAATCACCCTCTGTCTGAAGTACTCCGTTTAAACGCCCGTCTCTTTAATGCCAAATGCAAACTAATTTATTTTTCTCTCTTTCTTTCTCTCTTTCTTTCAGACCCGGTCACCAGGAGGAAAGTCACATGAATGGAGGCAAGAAGGAAACAGATGAACAGATAAGACATAAAAAAAAATAATAAAGGAGCGGGGTATCAGCTAGCTAAATCACAACCTTCATCCTCATCATCATCACCATCACTGAACAAGTATAAAGGTTCTACATTGAAAATATTTTAATGTGAAGAAAAATGCTGTACGACTGTAAACGACTGCACCACGTGCATTGACGTCATGGTTGTAGTCATCCAGGCCCTCTGCACATCTTCATTATCACATCATCATTATCACTGTGGAGTGTGTTTACGTGCACACAGCGTGATGGATATCGGGTCACATCTCTGTTAATGTTCTCTTTCTAAAAGGTTACATCTTCAAAACCACAGACATCCCTTTATATTAATCATCACAATGGCACGGGGGGATCAGTACGAGCATCTCTGCCATCATCCCCGTGCTTCGACGCCGAATCCATGCTGGTTATTGTAAATGGGTTTTGTAATCCACAGGTGCCATCTCAGATATGTGCTATCCATATTTGTGTGCGTGTGTGCACGTACCCGCGCTCACCGCCATTCCCCCAGTGTCATCATCCTCATCATGAATGTTAGAGATCCCTGCAGAGATCTAAGTCGGTAGAGCAGCGAATAGACAGAGAACCTCAAACCTTTTGACTCCTCTCACAGGAAACACACCAAAAAGAAAATTTGAAGAAAAAAAAGAAAAGAAAAAAAAAGAACACAGAACCTTTGTCTTCACTTCCCCCCTCTGTGCTCCCCTCACCTTTTCTTTGGGCTTTATCTTTTGTATGTGTACATAAAGCAATTTCAAATCTTATAGTTTTGTACATGTAATTTTTATGGTGTGTGGAATTTTTTTAATAAAATAAAACAAAAATGGATGACTTTCTCCAAGACTGGCTGCATTGTTTCTATTTAAAAAAAAAAAAAAATCTGAAGACTTTTCTGAACTGTTTATTTTTAAAAGATCAACTGTTTTAGGTGACACATTTATACCCATAATGTTGAGAACACTTTTATTTTTTTTATTATCATTATTATTATTATTATTATTATTCTTTACTTGGTGTGGTGCTTTCCTCTTACAGTTCTGCTATTACCATTACTAATTTAGGAAGAAATTGTCCAGCCCGAGGTCTTTGTAACAAGTTTTCAAGTTCTCCTGAGTGTTGTACAGGTACATCTAAAAAAATTGAATATTGTGAAAAAGTTCAAAATGTTTTGTCATTTCAGAAAGTTAAACTTGTTGCTGCTTTTGGTGTAATTTTGATGATTCTGGCTTAGAGATAATGAAAACCCAAAACTCAATGTCTCAGAAAATTAGAATATTATATAAAAAGTTAAATATTGGAGTCCACAGTCAGTGGTGATTTAGGGCCCTGTCCTCTGCTGGTGTTGGTTCACTGTGTTTTTTGAAGTCCACAGTCAACATAGCAGCCATCTAGCAGGACATTTTAGAGCTCTTCATGCTTCCACAAGCTCTTTGGAGATGCTGATTTCATTTTCCAGCAGGTTGGCACCTGCCCAAGCTGTCAAAGGTCCAAAAGCTGCTTCAATGACCATGGTGTTACTGGGCTGGACTGGCCAGCAAACTCTGCTGACCTAAACCCCATAGGAGTCTATGGGCTGTTGTCAAGAGGAAGGTGAGAGACACCAGACACAGATGACCTGAAGGCTGCTATAAAAGCAACATGGTGCCATAGGCTAATCACCTCCATGTGCCCAGCCAAGTATTGAATGCATAAAAATGAACATACTTTTCAGAAGCATGACAGTTGTGTTTAAAATATCCTTTTTTTTTTAAATTGATTTTGTGTAAAATTCTAATTTTCCTGAGACACTGAGTTTTGTGTTTGCATTATCTGTACGCCATACTCATCAAAATTAAAAGTTTCACTTTCTCAAATAATTGACAAAAAAAAATTGAACTTTTTCACAATATTATAATTTTTGAGATGTACTTATATGTACATTTTAATAGTCTAGTGTCACACTCAGTTTCCTGTGTAATATGTGTTATTTTAGTGTATTATAGGGTTATAGTGTCAGGGATCATTCACTCATTTGGACGTTTCTCTGTGAGGAAACGAATAACAAAGAGTACTTCAAATACAAAAAAAGAAGAAGAAGAAAACCTATAACTCTATATTTAGTTATTCTTCAGTTGTCTGGCAGAAAACACAATTAACCTTCATCATGTGTAATTTGCAAGGTGTAACCCAAGATGATAATTCCCATTGAAGGTGAAGGTAAACACTGAAGACAGTCATTTTAAAAGATGCTTTTATTTCATGTTCTCCTACCACATCGCTTGAATGTGACTGAATTTCAACTTTGAAATGTGTTAATTACTGCCGTCGAGGTGTTCACTGTGGGTGGATGTAAACATTTGAACTGATGGATAAAAAGCAACTGTGCGAATCAATCACTAACAATATACTTTTTAAAGAATAGCACAGGCAATTTATTGTGACTCATCCATACTTTGTTCTCTTTTATGCTACCATATGATGTTTATGTTCTTTTAGATCCTACCTTTTGCATTGTTGCTTCAGAGTGATGAGCACATACAATATAAATATCCCAATAAAAACAGTGTGCATGGCAGAGCTCACCATGTGCAATTATAAGTTAATTATGAGAGATAATTACTGTCATATGTAAGATTCTAATTAGAGCTGCTATCATCAGTGTTTTTCCTAATAACAATGGATCAAATGAGTCCGCCTGACTCTGCAGTTCCCCTCAGCATGACAGAGCTTCACAAGGCCTGCAATTTCGCTGTTTTGGGTTTTGTGTCTCACAGCTCTCATCAGGGCCGTTTTTGGCCATAGCAGACATGTGTTCTCAGCGAATAAGCTCTGATAAAACGACTGTACACTACCTGCCCGGCACCACACTGCACACAGACACAGTTAGCGACTAGCTGGTGATCACAGTGGAGTATTTAGCAGCTCTGAGCCAGATATTTCCCTCAGGAGCTGGTGGAGACAGATGAAAAGAGAGTGGATATTGGACTCACATTCATCAGGTGGAGAGGAACATCATTTAAATTAGTGTTGAAGTTAAGTTTTTGCAGGTTTAATGCAACATTTTATATTATTGTCCAAAACAAATTGACCAAAATGACTGGGATCAAATGATCACTCTTTAAAAGTTTGGATTTTCTGAAGTGCTGTATGAGGTACTTATCCATAGTCAGTGTAAAAATCAATACGAGTTGAAGTGCATGCTACATTAAGAACACGTTCACCCCTGTTTCTCTCCATGAGAAAGGCCTTTCCGGTGGGGAATTGAAAGCCACCAGACTCCATTGACAAAAACAGTAATTTTACCCTGCAGCACAGTAGTTGCTGCTGCCTCAATCAGTTCGTTCATTTGGGTTATTGGGTGCCTTTGGTGTTTTAAAGGTTTATTTGGATTCACCAAAGTCACACAATAACAAAAATAAACTCACCAATCAAGGCGGTAGACCCGCAACTCTTGTGTTCTGAGAGGTAAAATTACTGTTTTTGTCAAGGGAGTCTGGTGGTTTTGACGAGAGCATAAACAGTGAAACAGCTTCAGTTACCCAGTTATCAGTTATCAGAATGGGCTGTCAGACAGCAAGGTTAATAGGTGAAAATATTCTAAATATAGCATTTACTTTAACAGATAAGGATTTTTTTCAGGTGGCCCTTTTGAGGTGACTAAAAAACGTTTAAATACCCTTGCAGGTTCTCCAAAATGAGCATGGCCGACTGCCATCTCCTGAATAAGTACAACATCCAACTCGTACAACCCTACAAAAAAAATCCAACTATCTCTTTACAGGCAGCAGTTCCTGAGACATCAACATGAAGCCTTCCAGCCAATGAAAGGTTGATGCGTCGCTCGATGGGCCTTTGATTGTGACTTTAAAACAGGTATATCAGTACAGCTGCCATGGAAATGCCGACAAACTATTCACTAAAAAAGTTTTTGTGCATTTTAGGTAGGGATGGGAATAATTATTCAATGATCGATTAATGGTCAATAAGAATTTGGACAACTACATGAAATTTTTAATCGATCTGTGTATTTTTTTGACTACGTATCAGTGCTCACTGAACTGAAACACAGCTGAGCGTTCAGTTTTGTGGCCGTACGTGAAAAAGCCAATGAGCTGAGAATTAAATTGGAGTTTGTAAACTGAAAGTCGCAATAACAATTATAAAACACAGAAATACAAGAGTATTAATTTGAGCAAAACTAGCTTACTGAATCAAACTTGCTAGCATGAATTTCTAGGTTTAGTTTTTATCAAAAACTTATTAAAACACAAAACACATTTAAATATGCAAGATTACTGAGAACTAACCTCACGCCTCTCCGGGGTCTAAAACATAAAACATTAAACTCCTTGACACTATCTTTACAGTTTAATCTCACTTGAGCTAGTTTTACGATCGACAGAAGGTTCCTTCTTGTCCTTTCAAAATAAAAGCGTCGAAACAGGCTTTTGCACAGTACTGTATACCAAATATATTTTTCTTTTGCCCATGTATGCATGTTTTTTTTACATACTGGAGTTTGTATAAAAACATGGCGAATAATCAATTCATTGATCATTAATGTTATAGATGTTGGCGTTGTCACTATTCACTAAAAAAGTTTTTGTGTGTTTTAGGACAGTCCATCATACACCGTGCCTGGCTGCATTAGTGTCATACCGGCTGACAACATTTCTGATATGAGCTTAACTTAAAGCCTTGTTTGCAGTGGCACCGTTTAAAAGGAAGGTCTTAGCTTTCAAAACGTGTACTCCTCTTGTTCCCTCCTCCCAGTTGTTAATGTATCCTGTGAACATAACCTAAATACGTCTGCTTCCTCCCCTCCCTCCTCTCCTATTATCTCCTCCTATCACTTCACTCCTCCCCTCATCTATTTCCCTCGGCCCCCTCTGCTTTTCTCCCTCATTTTCTTCTCCTAACCTCCAATCCCTCCATCTCTCTCTCTCCTACCTTGTTTTTTTTCCTCTCAACTTTAATACCCAATCCGCTCAACACAACTCCATTCTGCCTCCCCGATCTACTCCATCCCTTAGTTCTCTGCTCTTTAGCTCTTGGCAGGCAGCCAGCACCAGATCAGCTCCCCACCATTTCTGTTTCCTCTTTCTCCTTTACTCCCATCACCACCTGTTAACTCCATTTCCTCTCCCTTCCCATTTCATTTTTTTTTTGCCTTTATATTCACACATGAAGCAGAAAGAATTAGAATGGATGGGGTATAATGAAAGGAGAAATAAAATATATCTTTCCTAACAGAAGTAGAAAAAGGGAATGACGGCTCTAATATTACTGCAGCACCATCAAAGACAGAAAAAGAAATGGAAAAGGGATGAACACAGTCGTCCCATGAGCTATCAGCAGCTGTAGAAAATGTGGCACCTGGGGTCTCATATCGAGAAAGATCCTAATATTAAAATTTGATTCATGTTTGAGCTCCATACCAGGCTGTGAATATGACAGGGAATCAACGCAGCGGAGTAGAAAACAAAGCCGAAAACAACCTGATGAGTCATTATTATCATTAAGAATTAATTATCAAACGGTCACCTTTGCTAAAAAAGTTTTATTCCAAGGGTATGAATAAAACAAAAGGCATTTTAGCTGACAATAACCTACCATAATCACCACGATACTGTGTTAAATATAATCACTTATGCCACTGAATTCATTAATTAAGCCAAATATTTATGTCAACATACTTTGCATGGTATCAATATGGACTTGAGAAGTTATAGTCGTTCCAGGAAAATTAGTTTGCGCTCATTAATGTGTAAATCTATGCAGCGAGGTGCTCCAAATTCAATCAGACTATGTTCTCTACAGGGGCGAGTCCTTGTGTATGCATTGAGTTCCTGTCATGAACTCCTCCCGAGGCACTGAAAGAAAATGTCTGCACACAGACAGACTGACAGACAGACGGACAGATATCGGCGTGATGGTATTAAAAAGAATTACAAAGAGCACAAGAACTTTTTGTCACAGTGTCCTTGGCTGTTCTTAGTGCGAATTATGGAATGAATATTTTCCGCTCTTCTGCCTCGTTGAATCAAAGCCTTGAAAGGCAGAAAGAGAAATCTAATTTTAATTGGTTAGGAGATTAACCACAAGGCCGTAGAACTCACGCTTTGATTGGACTGATAAGAGAGGCTTTTTTTTTTTTTTTTTAAAGTTGTAGCTTTGGGTAAGAGGCCTTGAAAACTCACACATACAGATCTCTAATGCACTCAGATGCATACAAACACAGACAGGAAAGCACACATGTACACACATTCACACAGAAAAGTTATCAACGTGAACGTGAAGGTTTGTTAAAGAAATTCTGTTTTAAAAGTTTCTCCTCTGAGGTTGAGCTGAAGTAACTGTCTTCCTGCTTGCCTGAGTGACTTCTTCAGCATTTGTGCTGTGCCTTTACTACTTGTGTGACTGCTTCTTGGGTGACTGAATGATTTATTTCTAAACTGCAACTAAGTGAAATCTCCTCTTTCCCAGACTTCAATTTCCTGTCTGCGCCATACAAATAACCAGTGACTGTGCTCTTGGTATAGTTTCAGCGAAATAAAAATTGGGAGAAAGAGCACTGGAAGACATGCGGCCAACATCCAAAGATACGTCTAAACTCCGGATGTGTAGCTGAATCTCATTTGCAAGTGTTTAACTTTCCTCCTCATTCACACTCTGGGGAGTCCACGTCTACACCCGGATGTGTTATCCCTTTGAGGACTGCCTTCTCTCTTGTGCCATCTACGCACGGGGAGGCTGGCCAACTTGATTTGAATTTTTTCCAATTCCTTGCAATTTTAAGGTGTTAAGTGGTTTTGTATGAAAACATCTTAATATCTGAGCTATTTTAGTCTGAGTTGCCTCAATTCTAACCAGCAACCACCATTGCTGCATGTTCTGTCCAGAGTGAAAAGACCTTTTTTTCACCTTCCTGGTAGGGCAATGATTGTGTTTATTAGCTGTTATTAAATAACAACAAAGACTAAAGTTTAATGTCATGTGCGCAACACATAGTTGAGTTTCACCCACATCCTCTTATGCAGTAGTTCTCAACCTTTTTGAGTCGCGACCCCCAATTTAACATGCATGTTGTCCGTGACCCCCGCTCACTGAACAGAATCTCACACACACAGTTCAGATCACACAAACGTGAGTTGATACGACGAATTTTGACCCCAAGGTTGAGAATAGCTGCTCTAATGCCCCCTGCTTTGAGGATAATTAAAATGCTCACTTGCACTCCAACTCTTAGGCTGAATCCCATTCCCAGCCCTTACCCCGACCCCTCTGTCTGAGTCTTTCCCTTTCCCCTCAATAAAGAGTTGATGGTGATAGGGTTAGAGCGTTCCCTTAAGAAATTAGACACCCTTCCATCATCTTCACTTGATGCTTGCAGATTTTTACGTCACCAATTATTCTCGTCAACACAATCCAAAATGCCATACACACAAGTTGTGATGTCTGTCATCAATCTTGACTAGTGATTCAAAACAAACTGGACCATTAAAAACCACTTGAACATAGTATCATTACACGACTGCTGTGATCAAACTGCTGAAAATACTTACATTAGTGTGTCTCCTTGGCTTGAGCCATTGGTGTCTAAAAGTTTGCCGGCAGGCGGCTGATGCAGGGAAGCTTCATATTAAGGGATAAGTTGCCCTACGCCTTGGCCCTAGCCCTTAACCCAAATGAGAATTAAGACAGCCCTACCCCTCACATGAACGTGCAAACAGGGCGGATGGGGAAGAGATAGGGGTAAGAGGTGGTAATGGGATTCAGTCTTAAACTTTGTTTTTACCTGCCGCCATTTTTTTGGAAATGCCCAACTGGAACTGCCATGTTCAACTCTCAGTGAGTGAATTGCCAGATTTACTAGCTGATGTAGCATTTTACTTGCCCTGGGCAATCCTGACTGTTGAGCCCTGTATATGATATGATCTACACCTTTTATTTACCAGAAATACACATATCTGATTGCAATCTGTTGGTTTCTTCCCTTGGTGATGGTAATGCACCAAACTTCCAAAAACACTGGTGGAAGAAGATTCTGTGCATTTACTAAAAACAACTGTTAGCTACAATAGTTAACAAGCTAACAACTGTCTATAAACCAACTCAAACACATTGAATTGCATTTAAGCAGTACCAACGAGGACATATAGTCTACTCGTAATCCCCGTAGGCCCAATAGTTAACCCAGAAATGTTGAGTACTCTAAAGTTTTGTTGCAGAAATGTCATCTATGGGCCTAATGGATGGAATTTAACTTGAAGAAATTACGACTAGACTAATACATTTTTCTATCTCTTATTTTTCATCTGTTCTTACTTTACCCATAAAAATTCAATGGTCAAACTAATTATTGTTGAGATAAACACTACGACAGCTCAGGGTACCACTCTGTTAATTAACAGAGAGGAAGACAGCTACTTTGATTTCAGTGTGATATGTATAGACTTTGCAGCCGTTATCTCAGGGAAAAGAGTTGACACAGACATCCACAGACTGCTCAGTTAGTGACATAATTAAAGTTGTAAAAAGTAAATAATATATATGCATCTTAGAGAAATTAGGCATTTACTATTAATAGATTCAATGTTTTACCACCATTTCCTTCTCGTCCTCCATAGCAGTGGTGGAATGTTACTAAGTACATTTACTCATAATGTAATAATTATGACGTACTTATACTTTACTTTAACTTTATACTTCTACTCCAGAACATTTTAGAGGCAAATATTGTAGTTTTTACTCCACTACATTTAGCTGCCAGCTTTTGTTACTTTTCAGGTTGAGATTTAACATGAAAAAAATAAAATTAATTAATGATGAGTGTTCATGTTTATAAACAAAACCACATAAAAGTATATTAAGTAGTTATAATAAGCCGTACCTTGACAATAGTAAAATGCACTTAATATAATCAATATCTATAATAATAACCCAATAATATTTTTTTGATTATTTGAAACAATCTGAGTGGGTCCATTCACTTTACTTTTGATACTAGTACATTTTGATGCAGACACATTTGTACTTTTACTTCAGTAAGTTTTGAATGCATGACTTTTACCTGTAGTGGAGTAATTTCACAGTGTGGTATTAGTACTTTTACTTAAATAAAGGATCTGAATACTTCTTCCACCACTGCTCCATAGAGATGAACATAAATGGCAATACGTGGCGAGTAGTGAGTACAGTTATGTCGTTATAACACTATGACGACATCCTTTATAGTGTCTCCATAGTAACGAAACAGTGAGGCGCTGACACTGTCCTGCTTACGTTTTTACTCTCCCTCTTTGCCCCTCCACACCAGCCGTCCCTCCACATGACACATACCACACATCACACAGCGGCTGCCTCACATATGGAGTGAAAAAAACACTAATGTGGAATTATATTGAGCTAACGTCAGTCGCTTTATGGGTCTGAGCCAACCGATGCCATCAGGTGTCCTCCATTCCAGGAATGACTCACTGAAAGAAATGATGTCTTTCCAGCTACCTGCCTACATTTCACCTGGCTTCTGGTTTATTCACTGAATGAATTAGCACCACATCCACGTGATAAGTTGTGAATGACTTATTAAATGCATTGCCAATAGCTGCAGCCGAAGCATTAAAAAAGTATAGATGCTTGCTCCACAGCTGCTAGTGTAATTCTCCATCCACAATAAGCAATATTTATAACATCCCTCATCACTTGAGCAAGGCAACTGAATGGACTTTTAAGAGACAACCTACTTTCTAAGCGGGAGGGAGTGGGGGTTATGGAGGCAATTGTTAGTAATCAGCAGAGCTCAGTATTTATAATAACGGCACCTCATGGTGTTTTTCATTTAATCTTCTGCAGACAACCATCAGATTTGTTTTAATGAGGACAGCTCACAGTGAGAGATAACTGGAAAACTCTGCTCTCCCCTGGTTTTATCTTAGGTTCGATGCACACCACAAGATCTCATCAAGTTTAGTTCAACTAATTAAACCCAAAGTTACCGTCCTCTCCCAGCCCAAATTTTCCAGATGAGGGAATGGCTGTGAGAAAGCCACAAAGGAGAAACATGGTTGGATTCTAAAAAATATTTTTCTGAATTTGTATGCGGAGAACTGCCTAATTGGTGCTAAATCTTGTCAAAAGCATGTAGCGTTTGTCCGCATTTGGCAGGAAAGAGCAGGGGGGCTGCACTGATCTGAATCTGTATCTAAAGGAACAGCATGGAAATCTGTCAACCCAGTGCAACATGCTGATTGGTGTCACATCATTGTGTAAGATCCCTCATTGTGCTGGGGTTCTGCATATTACATCTGATATCACACTTGCACAACAGGACTCGGCATAATACAACCTACATCATTAATATGGAATGTGCATCATCATTAGATCGTAGCTGTGTGGGAAAGTAATAAAAGAAGGTTATTTTGTTTATTTATCATTTGCAGCTGTTCCGAATTTCTTTTGGTACATTAGTGATACGGTTTATGGGTGAAAATGGGTTTCTCCTTGGTGCTGCAGATTCTTCTCACTGTCTAACACAGAGTAAGGAAACAGAATGATCTAAACAGCAGATATCCGGAAATATTTCAATTTGTCTCATAGACTGCTATTAGAAGTGGGCAGCAGTTAGTTTGTGAATTATAGTTTTAAAGTCTGCCATTTTGGCTATCGCCATGTTGTTTTTTTGGAGCCGAGGGCAAGAGGATTGAGGTTAGTTTTAAACTAATGCTAGCTAGCTAACTTGGTTTGTTTTGTTTCAAAGTTTCAAAAATGAACCGCATACTCCTTAGGGTGACTTATAGTACTTTCCAGATGCTGAACAAAACATTTTAGGTTACCAGGATTTTTGCTTTACTCTAAATTAGACAATAATTTACACAATGTATTAAAAAAGATTAGAAACAAGTGATCGAGACCATAAATTCATTAGGAAAATGTTTCCTGAGGTAATAAACCAAGTGAGAAATAGGGTGATTTTCTCATAGACCTTTATACAATTGGACATCTTTTTCACCCCCAGCTGGCCATGAGACAGGGTGAATGTTTGAGGCTATGAATGTTATAGGTCTCTTCTTCATGACAGCCAGGGTTGAAATCGCCACCACTTGTTGAGGCTTGTCTCACCAGAGAAATGTGTTTTACAATTAATCAAAATGATAAAAAAAATGGGGCGATGTCCAACAAGATCTCCAACCTTAACGACAGAATAGACCAGTTATCAATACCACCCATAGAGTTCCATATGAGCGTTAAAATCACCCATATGATTGTTTTGCGGCTCACGGTACTGCAGAGCGGTCTAAAAATAGCACACGTCATTATACATAAACGTACAGTTGTAAAAAAAGCTGCAGTTTCTGTAAATCTAGACTACAAAACCTAGGTTTAGGGCAAAGAATGTCCTGGTTAGGCATTATAAAAGACAGTTAAAACAGTAAATAAATGTACATAAATGCCGGCAGTGAAGTAATTATGAGGTTGATGTGAGCCACGGAAGTTATGTAAAAAACAGAAATTATGTAAAAAGTGATTGACTTTAGTTTAACACGGGACATCAACCCCGTTCTCCTGGGTGAAAGTCCACCTCCCCTCCCTCTCGCCCCGAGTTGGGCATCCGCCATTCAAACTTTGCATCCAACTTCGTTCAACTTCAGTGGCGGTTTTCGAGGGAAGACCAGTCTCCAATGTCTGTTCATACCAAGCTTACTTACGTACATAACACATTCAAGCCTTCCCTGCCACATCCAGATGAGATTTCTACACACTGTAAGGTTGCGCCTGACCACAAGAAATGACATGAAGTGGTTTGTTGCAAACTGTTATTTAATCGAAGCAATTTGGCAGAAAGTAGAGAAAAACCCCACGACTCAGAGGCTGCCATTGTTCCTGCGGTTTCTTATGCACAAATATTGTTCTTTGACTTCAGCCAAGTGTTCCTAACTTAATGCTGCGAGGAGATGGATAGGAAGTTAGACATGAAGAGATGCTGATGTCTGGTTTTGGCCATAGTGGTTTTTGACAGCAGGAGGTCAGCTTCCATTTATTGTTAATGGAGAGCAGCATGGAGAAGCAGAAAGGGGACAGAGCTTTGAAAATGATTTGCTGTCCAAGTTTTCCAGGAGGGAAGGAAAATGTGACAGCTCTTTCAAACAACAGATTCTGAATTTGAGTAAATACACATTAGGTTAAAAGCTGAATTGATGAATTAATGTGTTACTTAGATTTCTATTTGACACAGCTTTAACCTGGCTATGAACTGCGGCAACAGTACACTGGTATGACACGAGACAATAAAACCAAAGAAGAGAGAAAGTTTCACAAGTCACCAGAGTCTAGTTAGAGGACAGCTTTATCGAAGTGATACCATCAAAGATAAACAATCCGGTCAGCCAATCAGAGCAGAGATTAGACTCGGTGGAGGGACTTGATTGAGATGTTACTGCCTGTGGCTGAAGTCATCTCAGGCCAGTGTATATGTGTGTTTATGTGTGTGTGGGTGTGTGTGTGTGTGTGTGTGTGTGTGTGTGCATCCAATGCAGGCCATCATTTCTTATCTGCCATCAGCACTCTCCCTGATCTTTCTATCTTTAAATAAAGGACCATATCTGTGGACTGCCATCCGTATATCAATCTCAACGCTTCACCGGATTTCAGACCATGAAGAGGCCATTTAAATCCTACGATCTCCAAGGAGGAGTTCCTAATTTTAGATATAAAATGTACTTTATTTAATGTAATTCATTAAAAAAGTTGTTCAAATGTGTTGTTTTTTTTTACTTTTTGCCTTTGAAGGTCTGATTCATGTTCATTCACACTCCTATTATCAAGAAGCTTGGGTTTCAGCTCAACTGTTGCTGGAGGGGCAGTTTCAAAAGTTTACAAAGAGGAAAAGTTCAATGTACATTTAGAAACATTTCTTCTGTTGATTTTGGGATACGATGAAATTCTGACGATTTGTTTAAGTATTAAAAACCTGCAAAAAAGGATAAAGTTCAAATTACTTTGTTATTATACTTTGCTAAGCTGTTCAGTTTCGCTCACACTGTGTCAGAGGCAGAGAGGTGTCTGTAGTCACTGCGGCTGTATGGAGACAAATGGGGACCACATCTTTTGTTAATGGCTGACTCCCACCGCCAAACCTGAACTCATAAACTCGCATCTCTGTTTTTGTTTTCTGTATTTTGTATTTGTTTCAATGTGTTATATTAATTGACTTTGAGTACCTTTAAAAGCGTTATATAAATCAAATGTATTATTAGGGCCTCGGGGCAATCGCACCGAGCACTGGTCCCATACAGCAATAGCTGTAGGGACCAGTGCTCGGGGCAATACTCCAATACTGGAATACTCCAATTTGAACTTTAAACTAAAAGGATTTTCGGTTGTTTTTGTCATGAGAGGCATCTTTATTTAGTTTAATATATTTTTTTGTTTTAGTTTGTTTCATTTTTGTGTTTTTTGTTGAAATGTACAGTAATGTGCAAAAGTTTAAGGCATGTGTAAAAAAAAGCTACAAAATAAGAATGGTCTCAAACATAGAATTGATAATATTTTTTATCAAAAAACAAAAAGTGAATGGACGGAAGAATAATCAATATTTAATGTGTCCATTGGAGAGAGGTTTCATAATATGCCTCTTGTTTTATATATATATATATATATATATATATATACTGTATATATAGCTTATTTCAAGTACTGTGTCAGTTAGGCTCCTAATGGGTTGAACTTTATATCCCAGATGGATTTATTGAAGTAAGTATTGAAATAATGTAATGCAGATTGCAAGAGATTATTTTTCACAATGAAAATCCACCTTGACATATAAAATGAATCTTTCAAAACATATCTCTCGATGATGTTATGATTTGAAATGATGATGTGTGTGTTTTTGTGTCTCAGGGTTCCATGTGTTCTAATGTCTGCACATAAATTAGAACACAGAACACACAGACAGCCTGTTTAAACACAGTTTAAGTCTATTAGAGTCTATTTAGAGTGTTTGCTCTCCACAGACTGGACAGACCACTGGGCAGACACACTGTGGATCTGGTTGGATTGGAAATACTATTCAGAGTTTTTACATGTTATGTAGTTTTTTTTTAACTTTGTGAAACCTGTGGATCAAGGAGAGACAAGGAGAAAGTGGAAGCCTTTTTCCTGCATGTTGCCAGAGCCCTGTGCAGAGTCCTGAACATAACGCTGAAAGAGGTAGGGATCGACATGCTCAGACTAAGTTATGTCATATTTTGGTTACTGTATTGCAGTGCAAGGTTGCTGTCTCTGAATTTGTTTGGTGATGGTGTATGTCCTCTTCTGAAGCCCACTATGAGTTTAACATAGTGAGGCATCTTTATTTATCTGCTCACCATGAACTGTAGAGACCACCTTGTGCTGTTTAGATTCCTCATTAGAGGATTTTGTTTCTTGCTAAAGTGACAGTCACTTTTAGGAAGTTTGTTTTTGTGATATTGTTAACAAGGAAAATTTTAGGCAGGTGTGAAAAAATGCTATAAAATAAGAATACTATCAAAAACAGAATTGATAATACTTTTATCAAAAAAAGAAAAAGAAAAGTGAATGGATG
The DNA here is from genome assembly GCF_030273125.1 of Centropristis striata. Classification (NCBI taxonomy): domain Eukaryota; kingdom Metazoa; phylum Chordata; class Actinopteri; order Perciformes; family Serranidae; genus Centropristis; species Centropristis striata. Next base: position 36,210,894 of record NC_081520.1, on the reverse strand, counting down.
GAAGAATAATCAATATTTAATGTGACCACCCCTTGCCTTAATTTAATTGAATCTTATTTAATTTTAATGGTTTTATTTCATTGTTGTTTTTGAAATGTATGTCATTTTCACTGTCAAGACACTTGTAAGCCTTGGAAGAAGGTCTCTCTTGTGTTTATCTTCCCAAGGAAAACTTCAATTGTACTAAACTTTTTTTTTGGAGCTTTTCCTTGTCCATTGGAGAGAGGTCTCATAATATGCCTCTTGTTATATCTATAAATATATATATATATATATATATATATATATATATATAATTATTTATATATATACACTAAATACTGTGATATGAAGCTTATTTCAAGTACTGTGTCAGTTAGGCTCCTAATGGGTTGAACTTTATATCCCAGATGGATTTATTGAAGTAAGTATTGAAATAATGTAATGCAGATTGCAAGAGATTATTTTTCACAATGAAAATCCACCTTGACATATAAAATGAATCTTTCAAAACATATCTCTCGATGATGTTATGATTTGAAATGATGATGTGTGTGTTTTTGTGTCTCAGGGTTCCATGTGTTCTGTGTTCTAATGTCTGCACATAAATTAGAACACAGAACACACAGACAGCCTGTTTAAACACAGTTTAAGTCTATTAGAGTCTATTTAGAGTGTTTGCTCTCCACAGACTGGACAGACCACTGGGCAGGCACACTGTGGATCTGGTTGGATTGGAAATACTATTCAGAGTTTTTACATGTTATGTAGTTTTTTTTTTTACTTTGTGAAACCTGTGGATCAAGGAGAGACAAGGGGAAAGTGGAAGCCTTTTTCCTGCATGTTGCCAGAGCCCTGTGCAGAGTCCTGAACATAACGCTGAAAGAGGTAGGGATCGACGTGCTCAGACTAAGTTATGTCATATTTTGGTTACTGTATTGCAGTGCAAGGTTGCTGTCTCTGAATTTGTTTGGTGATGGTGTATGTCCTCTTCTGAAGCCCACTATGAGTTTAACATAGTGAGGCATCTTTATTTATCTGCTCACCATGAACTGTAGAGACCACCTTGTGCTGTTTAGATTCCTCATTAGAGGATTTTGTTTCTTGTTAAAGTGACAGTCACTTTTAGGAAGTTTGTTTTTGTGATATTGTTAACAAGGAAAATTTTAGGCAGGTGTGGAAAAATGCTATAAAATAAGAATACTATCAAAAACAGAATTGATAATATTTTTATCAAAAAAAGAAAAAGAAAAGTGAATGGATGGAAGAATAATCAATATTTAATGTGACCACCCCTTGCCTTAATTTAATTGAATCTTATTTAATTTTAATGGTTTTATTTCATTGTTGTTTTTGAAATGTATGTAATTTTCACTGTCAAGACACTTGTAAGCCTTGGAAGAAGGTCTCTCTTGTGTTTATCTTCCCAAGGAAAACTTCAATTGTACTAAGCTTTTTTTTGGAGCTTTTCCTTGTCCATTGGAGAGAGGTCTCATAATATGCCTCTTGTTATATCTATAAATATATATATATCCATCTATATATATACATCCATATATATATATATATATATATATATATATATACACACTAAATACTGTGATATGAAGCTTATTTCAAGTACTGTGTCAGTAAGGCTCCTAATGGGTTGAACTTTATATCCCAGATGGATTTATTGAAGTAAGAATTGAAATAATGTAATGCAGATTGCAAGAGATTATTTTTCACAATGAAAATCCACCTTGACATATAAAATTAATCTTTCAAAACATATCTCTCGATGATGTTATGATTTGAAATGATGATGGGTGTGTTTTTGTGTCTCAGGGTTCCATGTGTTCTGTGTTCTAATGCCTGCACATAAATTAGAACACAGAACACACAGACAGTCTGTTTAAACACAGTTTAAGTCTATTAGAGTCCATTTAGAGTGTTTGCTCTCCACAGACTGGACAGACCACTGGGCAGACACACTGTGGATCTGGTTGGATTGGAAATACTATTCAGAGTTTTTACCTGTTATGTAGTTTTTTTAACTTTGTGAAACCTGTGGATCAAGGAGAGACAAGGAGAAAGTGGAAGCCTTTTTCCTGCATGTTGCCAGAGCCCTGTGCAGAGTCCTGAATATAACGCTGAAAGAGGTAGGGATCGACATGCTCAGACTAAGTTATGTCATATTTTGGTTACTGTATTGCAGTGCAAGGTTGCTGTCTCTGAATTTGTTTGGTGATGGTGTATGTCCTCTTCTGAAGCCCACTAAGAGTTTAACATAGTGAGGCATCTTTATTTATCTGCTCACCATGAACTGTAGAGACCACCTTGTGCTGTTTAGATTCCTCATTAGAGGATTTTGTTTCTTGCTAAAGTGACAGTCACTTTTAGGAAGTTTGTTTTTGTGATATTGTTAACAAGGAAAATTTTAGGCAGGTGTGGAAAAATGCTATAAAATAAGAATACTATCAAAAACAGAATTGATAATATTTTTATCAAAAAAAGAAAAAGAAAAGTGAATGGATGGAAGAATAATCAATATTTAATGTGACCACCCCTTGCCTTAATTTAATTGAATCTTATTTAATTTTAATGGTTTTATTTCATTGTTTTTGAAATGTATGTCATTTTCACTGTCAAGACACTTGTAAGCCTTGGAAGAAGGTCTCTCTTGTGTTTATCTTCCCAAGGAAAACTTCAATTGTACTAAACTTTTTTTTGGAGCTTTTCCTTGTCCATTGGAGAGAGGTCTCATAATATGCCTCTTGTTATATCTATAAATATATATATATATATATATATATATATATATATATATATATACAATTATTTATATATATACACTAAATACTGTGATATGAAGCTTATTTCAAGTACTGTGTCAGTTAGGCTCCTAATGGGTTGAACTTTATATCCCAGATGGATTTATTGAAGTAAGTATTGAAATAATGTAATGCAGATTGCAAGAGATTATTTTTCACAATGAAAATCCACCTTGACATATAAAATGAATCTTTCAAAACATATCTCTCGATGATGTTATGATTTGAAATGATGATGTGTGTGTTTTTGTGTCTCAGGGTTCCATGTGTTCTGTGTTCTAATGCCTGCACATAAATTAGAACACAGAACACACAGACAGTCTGTTTAAACACAGTTTAAGTCTATTAGAGTCCATTTAGAGTGTTTGCTCTCCACAGACTGGACAGACCACTGGGCAGACACACTGTGGATCTGGTTGGATTGGAAATACTATTCAGAGTTTTTACATGTTATGTAGTTTTTTTTTTTAACTTTGTGAAACCTGTGGATCAAGGAGAGACAAGGAGAAAGTGGAAGCCTTTTTCCTGCATGTTGCCAGAGCCCTGTGCAGAGTCCTGAACATAACGCTGAAAGAGGTAGGGATCGACGTGCTCAGTCTAAGTTATATCATATTTTGGTTACTGTATTGCAGTGCAAGGTTGCTGTCTCTGAATTTGTTTGGTGATGGTGTATGTCCTCTTCTGAAGCCCACTATGAGTTTAACATAGTGAGGCATCTTTATTTATCTGCTCACCATGAACTGTAGAGACCACCTTGTGCTGTTTAGATTCCTCATTAGAGGATTTTGTTTCTTGCTAAAGTGACAGTCACTTTTAGGAAGTTTGTTTTTGTGATATTGTTAACAAGGAAAATTTCAGGCAGGTGTGGAAAAATGCTATAAAATAAGAATACTATCAAAAACAGAATTGATAATATTTTTATCAAAAAAAGAAAAAGTGAATGGATGGAAGAATAATCAATATTTAATGTGACCACCCCTTGCCTTAATTTAATTGAATCTTATTTAATTTTAATGGTTTTATTTCATTGTTGTTTTTGAAATGTATGTCATTTTCACTGTCAAGACAGTTGTAAGCCTTGGAAGAAGGTCTCTCTTGTGTTTATCTTCCCAAGGAAAACTTCAATTGTACTAAACTTTTTTTTGGAGCTTTTCCTTGTCCATTGGAGAGAGGTCTCATAATATGCCTCTTGTTATATCTATAAATATATATATATCCATCTATATATATCCATATATATATATATATATGTATATATATATTCTGAAGCCCACTATGAGTTTAACATAGTGAGGGATCTTTATTTATCTGCTCACCATGGACTGTAGAGATCATCTTGTGCTGTTTAGATTCATTCCTCATTAGATGATTTTGTTTCCTGCTAAAGTGATATTGTAAACAAGGTTAGTTTTAGGCAGGTGTGGAAAAAATGCTATAAAATAAGAATGCTATCAAAAACAGAATTGATAATATTTTTATCAAAAAAAAAAGAAAAGTGAATGGATGGAAGGAAGAATAATCAATATATATATATATAAATGAGACACTCTTTATCCTTGGAAGAAGGTCTCTCTTCCCAAGGAAAAATTCAATTTTATGTCATTTTTTGGAGCTTTTATTTTTTTACTTTATTTTATATATATATATATATATATATATATATATATATATCCATCCATCCATCCATTTTCTTCCGCTTATCCGGGGCCGGGTCGCGGGGGCAGCAGGCTAAGCAGGGCATTCCAGATGTCCCTCTCCCCAGCCACAACGTCCAGCTCCTCCTGGGGGACCCCGAGGCGTTCCCAGGCCAGGAGAGAGATATAATCCCTTCACCGTGTTGTGGGTATTCCCCGGGGCCTCCTACCAGTTGGACGTGCACGGAACACCTCTAACGGGAGGCGCCCGGGAGGCATCCTTACCAGATGCCCAAACCACCTCAGCTGACTCCTTTCGACGCGAAGGAGCAGCGGCTCCCTCCGGATGTCTGAGCTCCTCACCCTATCTCTAAGGCTGAGCCCAGCCACCCTACCGAGGAAGCTCATTTCAGCCGCTTGTATCTGTGATCTTGCTCTTTCGGTCACTACCCAAAGTTTATGACCATAGGTGAGGTTTGGAACATAGATGGACCGGTAAATCGAGAGCTTTGCCTTCCAGCTCAGCTCCTTCTTCACCACGACGGTCCGGTACAACGCCCGCATCACTGCTGACGCTGCACTCCGTTCTACCCTCACTCGTGAACAAGACCCTGAGATACTTGAACTCCTTCGCTTGAGGCAGTACCTCTCTCCCCACCCAGAGGGGGCAGAAAACGTTGATATGAAAAAGTCAAAATTACCTAAGCTGAAAACATGAAAAAAGTCAAAATGACAACAAAATTGATATCATGAAAAAGTCAAAATGACAAAAAAAGTTGATATCATGAAAAAGTAAAAATGATAAAAAAAAGTTGATATCATGAAAAAAAAAGTTGAAATCATGATAAAAAAAAGTTGAAATCATGATAAAAAAAGTCAAAATGACAAAAAATGAAATCATGATGAAAAAGTCAAACTGACTAAAAAAGTTGAAGTCATGAAAAAAGTCAAAATGACCTAATGTGAAAACATGAAAAAAGTCAAAATGACAAAAAATGAAATCATGATAAAAAATTCATGATAAAAAAAAGTTGAAATCATAAGAAAAGTCAAAATGGCAAAAAAGAAATCATGATAAAAAAGTCAAAATGACAAAAAAAGTTGAAATCATGATAAAAAAATTCATGATAAAAAAAGTTGAAATCATGAAAAGAAAAGTCAAAATGACTTAAAAAGTTGAAGTCATGGAAAAAAAGTCAAAATGACCCAATGTGAAACATGAAAAAAGTCAAAATGACAAAAAACTGAAATCATGATGAAAAAGTCAAAATGACTAAAAAAGTTGAAATCATGATAAAAAAAAAGTTGAAATCATGATGAAAAAAGTCAAAATGACAAATAAAGGAATCATGATAAAAAAGTCAAAATGACAAAAAATGAAATCATGATAAAGTCAAAATGACCAAAGTTGAAATCATGATAAAAAAAAGTTGAAATCATGATGAAAAAAGTCAAAATGACACAATGTGAAAACATGAAAAAAGTCAAAATGACAGAAAAAGTTGACATGAAAAAAGTCAAAATGACAAAAAATGAAATCATGATTAAAAAAAGTTGAAATCATGATAAGAAAAGTCAAAATGACAAAAAAGAAATCATGATAAAGTCAAAATGACCAAAGTTGAAATCATGATAAAAAAAAGTTGAAATCATGATGAAAAAAGACAAAAAAAACAAAAAAAGAAATCATGATAAAAAAGTCAAAATGACAAAAAATGAAATCATGATAAAGTCAAATTGACCAAAGTTGAAATCATGATAAAAAAAGTTGAAATCATGATGAAAAAAGTCAAAATGACCCAATGTGAAAACATGAAAAAAGTCAAAATGACAGAAAAAGTTGACATGAAAAAAGTCAAAATGACAAAAAATGAAATCATGATGAAGTCAAATTGACCAAAGTTGAAATCATGATTAAAAAAAGTTGAAATCATGATAAAAAGTCAAAATGACAAAAAAGTTGAAATCATGATAAGAAAAGTCAAAATGACAAAAGAAATCATGATAAAGTCAAAATGACCAAAGTTGAAATCATGATAAAAAAAAGTTGAAATCATGATGAAAAAAGTCAAAATGACAAAAAAAGAAATCATGATAAAAAAGTCAAAATGACCAAAGTTGAAATCATGATGAAAAAGAGTCAAAATGACCAAAGTTGAAATCATGATAAAAAAAGTCAAAATGAACAAAGTTGAAATCATGATGAAAAAGAGTCAAAATGACCAAAGTTGAAATCATGATGAAAAAAAGTCAAAATGACCAAAGTTGAAATCATGATGAAAAAGAGTCAAATGACCAAAGTTGAAATCATGATGAAAAAAGTCAAAATGACAAAAAAAGAAATCATGATAAAAAAGTCAAAATGACAAAAAATGAAATCATGATAAAGTCAAAATGACCAAAGTTGAAATCATGATAAAAAAAGTTGAAATCATGATGAAAAAAGTCAAAATGACCCAATGTGAAAACATGAAAAAAGTCAAAATGACAGAAAAAGTTGACATGAAAAAAGTCAAAATGACAAAAAATGAAATCATGATTAAAAAAAGTTGAAATCATGATAAAAAGTCAAAATGACAAAAAAAGTTGAAATCATGATAAGAAAAGTCAAAATGACAAAAAAGAAATCATGATAAAGTCAAAATGACCAAAGTTGAAATCATGATAAAAAAAAGTTGAAATCATGATGAAAAAAGACAAAATGCCCAAAGTTGAAATCATGATAAAAAAAAGTCAAAATGACCAAAGTTGAAATCATGATGAAAAAGAGTCAAAATGACCAAAGTTGAAATCATGATGAAAAAGAGTCAAAATGACCAAAGTTGAAATCATGATGAAAAAAGTCAAAATGACCAAAGTTGAAATCATGATGAAAAAAGTCAAAATGACCAAAGTTGAAATCATGATGAAAAAGAGTCAAAATGACCAAAGTTGAAATCATGATGAAAAAGAGTCAAAATGACCAAAGTTGAAATCATGATGAAAAAAAGTCAAAATAACCAAAGTTGAAATCATGATGAAAAAAAGTCAAAATAACCAAAGTTGAAATCATGATGAAAAAAAGTCAAAATGACAGAAAAAGTTGACATGAAAAAAGTCAAAATGACAAAAAATGAAATCATGATAAAGTCAAAATGACCAAAGTTGAAATCATGATAAAAAAAAGTTGAAATCATGATGAAAAAAGTCAAAATGACCCAATGTGAAAACATGAAAAAAGTCAAAATGACAGAAAAAGTTGACATGAAAAAAGTCAAAATGACAAAAAATGAAATCATGATTAAAAAAAGTTGAAATCATGATAAAAAGTCAAAATGACAAAAAAGTTGAAATCATGATAAGAAAAGTCAAAATGACAAAAAAGAAATCATGATAAAGTCAAAATGACCAAAGTTGAAATCATGATAAAAAAAGTTGAAATCATGATGAAAAAAGTCAAAATGACAAAAAAAGAAATCATGATAAAAAGTCAAAATGACAAAAAATGAAATCATGATAAAGTCAAAATGACCAAAGTTGAAATCATGATGAAAAAAAGTCAAAATGACCAAAGTTGAAATCATGATGAAAAAGATTCAAATGACCAAAGTTGAAATCATGATGAAAAAGAGTCAAAATGACCAAAGTTGAAATCATGATGAAAAAGAGTCAAAATGACCAAAGTTGAAATAATGATAAAAAAAGTAGAAATCATGATGAAAAAAGTCAAAATGACCAAAGTTGAAATCATGATGAAAAAGAGTCAAAATGACCAAAGTTGAAATCATGATGAAACAAAGTCAAAATGACCAAAGTTGAAATCATGATGAAAAAGAGTCAAAATGACCAAAGTTGAAATCATGATGAAAAAAAGTCAAAATGACCAAAGTTGAAATCATGATGAAAAAAAGTCAAAATGACCAAAGTTGAAATCATGATGAAAAAGATTCAAATGACCAAAGTTGAAATCATGATGAAAAAGAGTCAAAATGACCAAAGTTGAAATCATGATGAAAAAGAGTCAAAATGACCAAAGTTGAAATCATGATGAAAAAGAGTCAAAATGACCAAAGTTGAAATCATGATGAAAAAGAGTCAAAATGACCAAAGTTGAAATCATGATGAAAAAAGTCAAAATGACCAAAGTTGAAATCATGATAAAAAAAAGTTGAAATCATGATGAAAAAAGACAAAATGCCCAAAGTTGAAATCATGATAAAAAAAGTCAAAATGACCAAAGTTGAAATCATGATGAAAAAGAGTCAAAATGACCAAAGTTGAAATCATGATGAAAAAAGTCAAAATGACCAAAGTTGAAATCATGATGAAAAAAGTCAAAATGACCAAAGTTGAAATCATGATGAAAAAGAGTCAAAATGACCAAAGTTGAAATCATGATGAAAAAGAGTCAAAATGACCAAAGTTGAAATCATGATGAAAAAAAGTCAAAATAACCAAAGTTGAAATCATGATGAAAAAAAGTCAAAATAACCAAAGTTGAAATCATGATGAAAAAAAGTCAAAATGACAGAAAAAGTTGACATGAAAAAAGTCAAAATGACAAAAAATGAAATCATGATAAAAAATTCATGATAAAAAAAAGTTGAAATCATGATAAGAAAAGTCAAAATGGCAAAAAAGAAATCATGATAAAAAAGTCAAAATGACCTAATGTGAAAACATGAAAAAAGTCAAAATGACAGAAAAAGTTGACATGAAAAAAGTCAAAATGACAAAAGCTGAAAACATGAAAAAAGTCAAAATGACAAAAATGAAATCATGATAAAGTCAAAATGACAAAAAATGAAATCATGATAAAAAAGTCAAAATGACAAAAATGAAATCATGATGAAAAAGTCAAAATGACTAAAGAAGTTGAAGTCATGAACAAAGTCAAAATGACTCAATGTGAAACATCAAAAAAGTCAAAATGACAAAAAATGAAATCATGATGAAAAAGTCAAAATGACTAAAAAAGTTGAAATCATGATAAAAAAAAATCATGATAAAAAAAGTTGAAATCATGAAAAGAAAAGTCAAAATGACTAAAAAATTTGAAGTCATGAAAAAGTCAAAATGACCCAATGTGAAAACATTAAAAAAGTCAAAATGACAGAAAAAGTTGACATGAAAAAAGTCAAAATGACAAAAAATGAAATCATGATTAAAAAATGTTGAAATCATGATAAAAAGTCAAAATGACAAAAAATGAAATCATGATTACAAAAAGTTGAAATCATGATAAAAAGTAAAAATGACAAAAAATGAAATCATGATTACAAAAAGTTAAAATCATGATAAAAAGTCAAAATGACAAAAAATGACATCATGATAAAAAAGTCAAAATGACAAAAGCTGAAAACATGAAAAAAGTCAAAATGACAAAAAAAGTTGAAATCATCAAAAGAAAAGTCAAAATGACAAAAAAGTTGAAATCATGATAAGAAAAGTCAAAATGACCAAAGTTGAAATCATGATGAAAAAGAGTCAAAATGACCAAAGTTGAAATCATGATGAAAAAGAGTCAAAATGACCAAAGTTGAAATCATGATGAAAAAGAGTCAAAATGACCCAAGTTGAAATCATGATGAAAAAGAGTCAAAATGACCAAAGTTGAAATAATGATAAAAAAAAGTAGAAATCATGATGAAAAAAGTCAAAATGACCAAAGTTGAAATCATGATGAAAAAGAGTCAAAATTACCAAAGTTGAAATCATGATGAAAAAGAGTCAAAATGACCAAAGTTGAAATCATGATGAAAAAAGTCAAAATGACCAAAGTTGAAATCATGATAAAAAAAAGTAGAAATCATGATGAAAAAAGTCAAAATGACCAAAGTTGAAATCATGATGAAAAAAGTCAAAATGACCAAAGTTGAAATCATGATGATAAAAAGTCAAAATGACCAAAGTTGAAATCATGATGAAAAAAAGTCAAAATGACCAAAGTTGAAATCATGATGAAAAAGAGTCAAATGACCAAAGTAGAAATCATGATGAAAAAAGTCAAAATGACAAAAAAAGAAATCATGATAAAAAAGTCAAAATGACAAAAAATGATATCATGATAAAGTCAAAATGACCAAAGTTGAAATCATGATAAAAAAAGTCAAAATGACCAAAGTTGAAATCATGATGAAAAAAAGTCAAAATGACCAAAGTTGAAATCATGATGAAAAAGAGTCAAAATGACCAAAGTTGAAATCATGATAAAAAAAAGTTGAAATCATGATGAAAAAAGACAAAATGCCCAAAGTTGAAATCATGATAAAAAAAAGTCAAAATGACCAAAGTTGAAATCATGATGAAAAAGAGTCAAAATGACCAAAGTTGAAATCATGATGAAAAAGAGTCAAAATGACCAAAGTTGAAATCATGATGAAAAAAGTCAAAATGACCAAAGTTGAAATCATGATAAAAAAAGTTGAAATCATGATGAAAAAAGACAAAATGCCCAAAGTTGAAATCATGATAAAAAAAGTCAAAATGACCAAAGTTGAAATCATGATGAAAAAGAGTCAAAATGACCAAAGTTGAAATCATGATGAAAAAAGTCAAAATGACCAAAGTTGAAATCATGATGAAAAAAGTCAAAATGACCAAAGTTGAAATCATGATGAAAAAGAGTCAAAATTACCAAAGTTGAAATCATGATGAAAAAGAGTCAAAATGACCAAAGTTGAAATCATGATGAAAAAAGTCAAAATGACCAAAGTTGAAATCATGATAAAAAAAAGTAGAAATCATGATGAAAAAAGACAAAATGCCCAAAGTTGAAATCATGATAAAAAAGTCAAAATGACCAAAGTTGAAATCATGATGAAAAAGAGTCAAAATGACCAAAGTTGAAATCATGATGAAAAAAGTCAAAATGACCAAAGTTGAAATCATGATGAAAAAAGTCAAAATGACCAAAGTTGAAATCATGATGAAAAAGAGTCAAATGACCAAAGTAGAAATCATGATGAAAAAAGTCAAAATGACAAAAAAAGAAACCCATGATAAAAAAGTCAAAATGACAAAAAATGATATCATGATAAAGTCAAAATGACCAAAGTTGAAATCATGATAAAAAAAGTCAAAATGACCAAAGTTGAAATCATGATGAAAAAGAGTCAAAATGACCAAAGTTGAAATCATGATGAAAAAAGTCAAAATGACCAAAGTTGAAATCATGATAAAAAAAAGTTGAAATCATGATGAAAAAAGACAAAATGCCCAAAGTTGAAATCATGATAAAAAAAGTCAAAATGACCAAAGTTGAAATCATGATGAAAAAAAGTCAAAATGACCAAAGTTGAAATCATGATGAAAAAAGTCAAAATGACCAAAGTTGAAATCATGATAAAAAAAAGTTGAAATCATGATGAAAAAAGACAAAATGCCCAAAGTTGAAATCATGATAAAAAAAGTCAAAATGACCAAAGTTGAAATCATGATGAAAAAGAGTCAAAATGACCAAAGTTGAAATCATGATGAAAAAAGTCAAAATGACCAAAGTTGAAATCATGATGAAAAAAGTCAAAATGACCAAAGTTGAAATCATGATGAAAAAGAGTCAAAATGACCAAAGTTGAAATCATGATGAAAAAGAGTCAAAATGACCAAAGTTGAAATCATGATGAAAAAAAGTCAAAATAACCAAAGTTGAAATCATGATGAAAAAAAGTCAAAATAACCAAAGTTGAAATCATGATGAAAAAAAGTCAAAATGACAGAAAAGTCAAAATAACCCAATGTGAAAACATTAAAAAAGTCAAAATGACAGAAAAAGTTGACATGAAAAAAGTCAAAATGACAAAAAATGAAATCATGATTAAAAAAAGTTGAAATCATGATAAAAAGTCAAAATGACAAAAAATGAAATCATGATTACAAAAAGTTGAAATCATGATAAAAAGTCAAAATGACAAAAAATGAAATCATGATTACAAAAAGTTAAAATCATGATAAAAAGTCAAAATGACAAAAAATGACATCATGATAAAAAAGTCAAAATGACAAAAGCTGAAAACATGAAAAAAGTCAAAATGACAAAAAAAGTTGAAATCATCAAAAGAAAAGTCAAAATGACAAAAAAGTTGAAATCATGATAAGAAAAGTCAAAATGACCAAAGTTGAAATCATGATGAAAAAGAGTCAAAATGACCAAAGTTGAAATCATGATGAAAAAGAGTCAAAATGACCAAAGTTGAAATCATGATAAAAAAGAGTCAAAATGACCAGAGTTGAAATCATGATGAAAAAAAGTCAAAATGACCAAAGTTGAAATCATGATGAAAAAGAGTCAAAATGACCAAAGTTGAAATCATGATGAAAAAGAGTCAAAATGACCAAAGTTGAAATCATGATGAAATAAGTCAAAATGACCAAAGTTGAAATCATGATGAAAAAAGTCAAAATGACCAAAGTTGAAATCATGATGAAAAAGAGTCAAAATGACCAAAGTTGAAATCATGATGAAAAAGAGTCAAAATGACCAAAGTTGAAATCATGATGAAAAAAAGTCAAAATAACCAAAGTTGAAATCATGATGAAAAAAAGTCAAAATGACAGAAAAAGTTGACATGAAAAAAGTCAAAATGACAAAAAATGAAATCATGATAAAAAATTAATGATAAAAAAAAGTTGAAATCATGATAAGAAAAGTCAAAATGGCAAAAAAGAAATCATGATAAAAAAGTCAAAATGACCTAATGTGAAAACATGAAAAAAGTCAAAATGACAGAAAAAGTTGACATGAAAAAAGTCAAAATGACAAAAGCTGAAAACATGAAAAAAGTCAAAATGACAAAAATGAAATCATGATAAAAAAGTCAAAATGACAAAAAATGAAATCATGATGAAAAAGTCAAAATGACTAAAGAAGTTGAAGTCATGAACAAAGTCAAAATGACTCAATGTGAAACATCAAAAAAGTCAAAATGACAAAAAATGAAATCATGATGAAAAAGTCAAAATGACTAAAAAAGTTGAAATCATGATAAAAAAAATCATGATAAAAAAAGTTGAAATCATGAAAAGAAAAGTCAAAATGACTAAAAAATTTGAAGTCATGAAAAAGTCAAAATGACCCAATGTGAAAACATTAAAAAAGTCAAAATGACAGAAAAAGTTGACATGAAAAAAGTCAAAATGACAAAAAATGAAATCATGATTAAAAAAAGTTGAAATCATGATAAAAAGTCAAAATGACAAAAAATGAAATCATGATTACAAAAAGTTGAAATCATGATAAAAAGTCAAAATGACAAAAAATGAAATCATGATTACAAAAAGTTAAAATCATGATAAAAAGTCAAAATGACAAAAAATGACATCATGATAAAAAAGTCAAAATGACAAAAGCTGAAAACATGAAAAAAGTCAAAATGACAAAAAAAGTTGAAATCATCAAAAGAAAAGTCAAAATGACAAAAAAGTTGAAATCATGATAAGAAAAGTCAAAATGACCAAAGTTGAAATCATGATGAAAAAGAGTCAAAATGACCAAAGTTGAAATCATGATGAAAAAGAGTCAAAATGACCCAAGTTGAAATCATGATGAAAAAGAGTCAAAATGACAAAAAATGAAATCATGATTTAAAAAAAGTTGAAATCATGATAAAAACTCAAAATGACAAAAAATGAAATCATGATAAAAAAGTCAAAATGACAAAAAAAAGTGAAATCATGATGAAAAAGTCAAAATGACGAAAGAAGTTGAAGTCATGGACAAAGTCAAAATGGCAAAAAATGAAATCATGAAAAAAAATTCATGATAAAAAAAAAGTTGAAATCATGATAAGAAAGGTCAAAATGACAAAAAATGAAATCATGATAAAAAAGTCAAAATGACTAAAAAAGTTGAAGTCATGAACAAAGTCAAAATGACCTAATGTGAAAACATGAAAAAAGTCAAAATGACAAAAGCTGAAAACATGAAAAAAGTCAAAATGACAAAAGCTGAAAACATGAAAAAAGTCAAAATGACCAAAGTTGAAATCATGATGAAAAAAAGTCAAAATGACAAAAAATGAAATCATGAAAAAAAAATCATGATAAAAAAAAGTTGAAATCATGATAAAAAAGTCAAAATGACAAAAAAAAGTGAAATCATGATGAAAAAGTCAAAATGACGAAAGAAGTTGAAGTCATGGACAAAGTCAAAATGACAAAAAATGAAATCATGATAAAAAAGTCAAAATGACTAAAAAAGTTGAAGTCATGAACAAAGTCAAAATGACCTAATGTGAAAACATGAAAAAAGTCAAAATGACAAAAGCTGAAAACATGAAAAAAGTCAAAATGACAAAAGCTGAAAACATGAAAAAAGTCAAAATGACCAAAGTTGAAATCATGATGAAAAAAAGTCAAAATGACAAAAAATGAAATCATGAAAAAAAATCATGATAAAAAAAAGTTGAAATCATGATAAAAAAGTCAAAATGACAAAAAATGAAATCATGATAAAAAAGTCAAAATGACTAAAAAAGTTGAAGTCATGAACAAAGTCAAAATGACCTAATGTGAAAACATGAAAAAAGTCAAAATGACAAAAGCTGAAAACATGAAAAAAGTCAAAATGACAAAAGCTGAAAACATGAAAAAAGTCAAAATGACCAAAGTTGAAATCATGATGAAAAAAAGTCAAAATGACAAAAAATGAAATCATGAAAAAAAAATCATGATAAAAAAAGTTGAAATCATGATAAGAAAAGTCAAAATGACAAAAAAAGAAATCATGATAAAAAAGTCAAAATGACTAAAAAAGTTGAAGTCATGAACAAAGTCAAAATGACCTAATGTGAAAACATGAAAAAAGTCAAAATGACAAAAGCTGAAAACATGAAAAAAGTCAAAATGACAAAAGCTGAAAACATGAAAAAAGTCAAAATGACCAAAGTTGAAATCATGATGAAAAAAAGTCAAAATGACAAAAAATGAAATCATGAAAAAAAATTCATGATAAAAAAAAGTTGAAATCATGATAAAAAAGTCAAAATGACAAAAAAAAGTGAAATCATGATGAAAAAGTCAAAATGACGAAAGAAGTTGAAGTCATGGACAAAGTCAAAATGACAAAAAATGAAATCATGAAAAAAAATTCATGATAAAAAAAAGTTGAAATCATGATAAGAAAGGTCAAAATGACAAAAAATGAAATCATGATAAAAAAGTCAAAATGACAAAAAAGTGAAATCATGATGAAAAAGTCAAAATGACTAAAAAAAGTTGAAGTCATGAAAAAAGTCAAAATGACCTAATGTGAAAACATGAAAAAAGTCAAAATGACAAAAAATGAAATCATTATTAAAAAAAAATTGAAATCATGATAAAAAGTCAAAATGACAAAAAATGAAATCATGATAAAAAAGTCAAAATGACAAAAAAGTGAAATCATGATGAAAAAGTCAAAATGAGTAAAAAAAGTTGAAGTCATGAAAAAAGTAAAAATGACCTAATGTGAAAACATGAAAAAAGTCAAAATGACAAAAGCTGAAAACATGAAAAAAGTCAAAATGACAAAAAATGAAATCATGATTAAAAAAAGTTGAAATCATGATAAGAAAAGTCAAAATGACAAAAAAGAAATCATGATAAAAAAGTCAAAATGACAAAAACAGTTGAAATCATGATAAAAAAGTTGAAATCATGACATGAAAAAAAAAAGTTGACATGAAAAAAGTCAAAATGACAAAAAATGAAATCATGATAAATAATTCATGATAAAAAAAGTTGAAATCATGATAAGAAAAGTCAAAATGACAAAAAAGAAATCATGATAAAAAAGTCAAAATGACTAAAGAAGTTGAAAACATGAAAAAAGTCAAAATGACAAAAGCTGAAAACATGAAAAAAGTCAAAATGACAAAAAATGAAATCATGATTAAAAAAAAGTTGAAATCATGATAAAAAGTCAAAATGACAAAAAATGAAATCATGATAAAAAAGTCAAAATGACAAAAAAGAAATCATGATAAAAAAGTCAAAATGACAAAAAATGAAATCATGATGAAAAAGTCAAAATGACTAAAGCTGAAAACATGAAAAAAGTCAAAATGACAAAAAATGAAATCATGATTAAAAAAAAGTTGAAATCATGATAAAAAGTCAAAATGACAAAAAATGAAATCATGATAAAAAAGTCAAAATGACAAAAAAGTGAAATCATGATGAAAAAGTCAAAATGACTAAAGCTGAAAACATGAAAAAAGTCAAAATGACAAAAAATGAAAACATGAAAAAAGTCAAAATGACAAAAGCTGAAAACATGAAAAAAGTCAAAATGACAAAAGCTGAAAAAATGAAAAAAGTCAAAATAACAAAAAAAGTTGAAGTCATGATAAAAAAGTCAAAATGGCGAAAAAAGTTGAAATCATGATAAAAAATTTGAAATGATAAAAAATGTCAAAATGACAAAAACTTGAAATCATGATAAAAATGTTGAAACCATGATAAAAATGTTGAAATCATGATAAAAAAGTCAAAATGACAAAAAAGTGAAATCATGATGAAAAAGTCAAAATGACTAAAGAAGTTGAAGTCATGAACAAAGTCAAAATGACAAAAAATGAAATCATGATAAGAAAAGTCAAAATGACAAAAAATGAAATCATGATAAAAAAGTCAAAATGACAAAAAATGAAATCATGATAAATAATTCATGATAAAAAAAGTTGAAATCATGATAAGAAAAGTCAAAATGACAAAAGCTGAAAACATGAAAAAAGTCAAAATGACAAAAGCTGAAAACATGAAAAAAGTCAAAATGACAAAAGCTGAAAACATGAAAAAAGTCAAAATAACAAAAAAAGTTGAAGTCATGATAAAAAAGTCAAAATGGCGAAAAAAGTTGAAATCATGATAAAAAATTTGAAATGATAAAAAAAGTCAAAATGACAAAAAATGAAATCATGATGAAAAAGTCAAAACGATAAAAAAGTTGAAATCATGAAAAAAAGTTAAAATGACAAAAAAAGTTGAAATCATGATAAAAAAGTCAAAATGACAAAAAGTTGAAATCATGAAAAAAGTCAAAATGACAAAAAAAGTTGAAATCATGATAAAAAAAAGTCAAAATGACAAAAAATACTTGAAATCATGATTTAAAAAAAAGTCAAAATTACAAAAAAAGTTGAAATCATGAAAAAGGTCTCTCTTGTGTTTATCTTCCCAAGGAAAAATCCAATTCTATTTCATTTTTTTGGAGCTTTTATTTGCCCACTGGAGAAACATCATAATATTTGTTTTAATTGTATTATGTCTTAACTCAAGAATCGCCACATTAATGCGGTGGAGGAGTTTGTGTGCCCCAGTGACCCTTGGAGCTGTGTTGTCGGGAGCAATAGCTCCTGATAGGGTCTCCCAAGGCAAAGTGGTCCCAGGGCAGGTGACAGACGAAGACCGATTCAAAGACAATCCAAATCCATTTCCTTTTTTTTTGGAGCTTTTATTTGTCCATTGGAGAGAGTTGTCATAATGTGTTTTAATTAATTTTTTTTATCTTTTTGTTTCATTGGTGTTTTTGAAATGTATGTCATTTTCGCTGTCAAGACATTTGTAAGCCTTGGAAAAACTTCAATTGTACTAAACTTTTTTGGAGATTTTACTTGTCCATTGGAGAGAGGTGTCATAATATGTGTTTAAATTTAATTTAATTCAATTTAATTTAAATAAATGCTTGTTAGAGATTAATAAAATTAGCAATAATCTGCATTATGACCTTTAGTAAAATGCTGCTTAGAAATTTATTTAGTAAAACCTAAAACGCACATTTTATATGCCAGGCACAGCACACAGAAATAAGGAGTATCAACAGAAAGGATATACCGATAACCCTTTGCACATAACCACAAATTTGAGGGCAGATGAAACACTGAATCACTCTTTGTACCTATCTCCACCTGGGCCCGTGGCCTTGAATTGTTGCACAAACACTAGACAAGATACAGAAGTGTGCTGTTTTTTTTTTTTTTTTTCTTCCACAGGGCGGTTACCGGAAACTGAAGCACCAAGAGGCTAGGACTAGCCTGTGTGCCAACGTAATGGGCAGGCCGAGTCTAAACCATGGTGCTGCCCCAACAGTTTTAACCATTCAGATAGTCACACATTCACATTATAAAACTCTGTGTAAAAGTAAGTTAGGTATCCTTTTCTGGGAGGTGGTTACAGCTAACTGCTTAGCAGCCTGTGATTTCTGAACAGAGAAGGTCTATGTACATCATTCACTCTTTTATTATTGTCTTAAATAAACAGTCAAAAGGATTTTACTCTCCTCTCATCTGTTCTGCAAAAAAAAACGAACTCTAACTAAAGCTAACCTAAGAGTGGTGTTAGCATTGGGCTAGCCTATTACTACAGAATGCCAAGGAGAGAAAGAAAGCTGAAAGACAGTGAGGGAGAGAGAAGGATTAAGGTATGCCAAGTCATCCATTGCTAGCTAAACTGCATTCCCTTTTTGTACAGACAATTTAAAATGGATTAAAGAGTAAAAAAAAAAGTATGCAAAAATGTCTTCATTAAAATCGAAAAAATAATTTTAAATTTTCATTTTGGAATTTATGTTTGTTTTTATAGGGTCTCAGATTTGCAAAGGATCATTACACACTGTGTATATTGAAATGTCACTACCAACTCAGCACCAATTGATTTTTATGCAAATAAGAGACCCTTTAAAAACATGATTTTAATCAACATTGTAAAGGTTTTAAAGTTCCCAGTGTGGTTTTATCATAGAGCTTTGGTTATCATTTTAATTAGGGCCTCGGGGCAATCGCACCGAGCACTACTGTTATACTGTGGATTTTTTCTTCTTCCTCTTCCGGACGCAATTTAGTCCCGCTACTAGTCCTACAACTTGAAGAGTTGCAGGACAAATTATATATCAAAACTCGCTCAAAGTGAAGTCGGATCAATGATAGGTATTATGGTTTTGCCAAAAATGCTTTCTGTTCGATGCCAGAAATTCCAGTCCACCTCTGGACCTCTGTCCACCTCTGGCTGCTGCCACTGTCAGGTGTCCGTTAATTCTGTTGATTGATTTGATCTGATTGCCTTTGATCTTTGATGTGATTACAATTACAGATACACACACACACACACACACACACACATGCGCGTAAGCGCGCACATTCCTCACACACACACACACACACACACACACACAGGTTACTTTATCTGATTTTAATTACACACACACACAGACACACATTTTGAGGTTAAAGGGCATAGTTTGAAATGTCTGAAGAATCTCATCATAGTGTACACACACCGGCAGTAGCCCCCGTGGCCCTTTCAGAATTTCCCCAGAGGAAATTTTCTAGTTATTATTATTATCATCATTATTATTTTTAGTAGTAGTAGTAGTAGTAGTAGTAGTATTTGAAAGAAAAAAAATAATGCAAAATATTTAAACTGAAAATGTTGATATTGAAGTCTAGCAAAATATATTCTAGGTAAAAGTGTAAATAAATACATTTTTAAGCATTTTTTTCTTTTCGTTTAAATATTTGATTTTTTTTTTTTTTTTTTTTTTTACAATTTTGTCAGTCATAGCAATGAAAGATTTGACCCCAATTTGTTATTCATGTTAAAGTACTGGTTTGTATTACATTGCATATGGCCCATTCGAATCCAATGAGGACTCCAATGAACTACTGCACATATACATAACTTTTTTTTCTGAATTCCCACATTTTAATGACAAACCACCAAGAGAGAATGTGTGCATAAATTAATGTTCCTGACCATATTTATTGCTTTTTCTGCATCACCTCATGTAATATTGTTGTAACAGTTCAAATAATATATAAATGAGACCAAATAAATATATTTTGGCAGAGTTAACAGGCTTGTTTATATTCTTCATATTAAATGCATTGTTATAGCCTAACTATAACTATCAGAACAACCCAAACATATAGTATTATGAAAAACATGCTTCTTATTGAAAGTTTTTTTAAATGCTCGTGGCTATTATTATAACAAGCAAGATTGTGTTTAAGTGGTATAAGTCAGCAGATCAATTCAATTTGTTAACCACAATAAATTGAATTAGATATCATTGTATGTACAACAATGTGATAGGTGGGCATTTGCTTGCTTTTCAGTATTGCATCATGGAAGACATTCTGCAAAATGTAATTGCAGCCCAGTCCAACTCACTCTGGGAATGACTCGTCTCCACAATGCTTATAACTGGGATATTCTACTGTAAATAAGACAGAGAGCTTCCCTGTGAGGATGCATCTTTTGCTTTAAAGTCCTCTGAAAGCTGCATTTTGCAAGTGTGTACTGAACAGACGTTCAGCAGACAGGGGTTATTCTCCCACTCCCACTCAAATGAGCCGTTATGTGTCAGCGCAGCAGCAGAGTCGACCCCACCGGGAAAGGATTTAAAGAAGAGCTGAACTTACTCATGCTAAATTAGTAATTAAAATAATCGGACTATTCCCACAGCAAACTAGAAGTTCCTGAAAGTTGAACTCGCATTGGTGTTGTGGTCCATACATACTGAAAGATGAGCATAAACAAACTCTTACTATCAATCTTCTCTGCGTTTTACTAAAAAAAAAAAAGGACCTTAAAAGGTGTATTTTCTATTTGTGCATTGCTGAATGCACTATTAAGATTTGAAAGCACCCCAGTTATTCCAGATCCATTATGTGTTTTACTTGCTCGTATACTGACTTCTCCCAGATGTATTTTTTATCTTATTGTTACATCTCATAAAGTAGACTTCAGTGTGATTTAGTGTGCAAACAGAAGCTAAACATCAGCACTCCTTAATAATCTGCTGTGTATATATTTCAGTTGGTTTTGAAGATATATTTATGTGTGCTACAGTTTTATGGGGGGGTCCAAAATGGGAACTGGATGAAGTTTTGTTTAGCACTACTAACAAATACAGAAGGAAATTCTCTCGGAGATCTTGGCTGATGTTTTGACCTAATTCTAACCACATATTATGTCATTTTCTAAACCTAGACAGTAGTTTCGATGCCGAAACCAAAGTAAATTGAATCCATTGAATGATGATCTTCTGCCAGCCTATTCTCCCATCAAAAACGTCAATATAGGTTGTGTGTACAAGCAGCGAAAAACTAACTATATTGACGTATTTCACTGTCCGCTACAATGCATCCACCGCCATCCTGCTTACGTAGTAGCGATTGGCAAAGTTAAAATGGCAGCTTCCGCCCTTAAGTTGGAAGCTGGGGTGGTGGATGGCCCCAACAAACTGCAGACTTTCAGAGTTCGGGGTTCGTGTCCCTTGTGAAAACAAATGTAAACCATTTTAACTTAAGTTACGTTGTTTACATTAGTTACGTGAATCACGTTTTAAAATCGAACTTTATTTTTTTTATGTAACTTGCGGTAGTCATGTGACCCTTGTGTCGTTGTGGGTGGTACCGACACACAACCTCTTCTGCCATTTAGGTTGGAGAACTTGGATCAGGCCTCTACTTGCCCAGACTTTTGGGGACAATGACTGCTTATAACGGCCATTCAATAGTGTGAGAACGTACGTTCATGAGGTGTTTCTTTGGTAAAAAATCTGATGTGAGACTGATCAGTTGGTCACCGATCATGGTCACTTAGCTGACAACCGGCTGGTTTTGACTGTTGACCAACAGGCCTGATTCAATATTAAAGCTTGGTATTGAGAGAGAGTTCAGTGAATTTAAGCCAGGAAAGTTGAACCCAAAATGCAAATCATTTCCCTGGACCAATGAACCCTTTCAACACTCTGTCCCAAACTTGCTGGCTTACAGCTGTTGGAAATTGCACGGCGTGCACTGTACAGCAATATGAACTATTTAATTTAAGTGCTGTGCATCACGGACAACTGCATTTACTGAGCTGCATGAATAATTCCTTTGACAAGCAGCACCTTCCCCCATTATTTCCATCAGCAATGTCATTTACCAATTGTGGATTTTCCCCCATTTGTCTCGGCCTTGATTTTCTGGGCCGTTGCTCTTCGTTTTCTCCCAACATAAAAGCTTACAATCCATGCACACACAAGTAAAGTCCTCCCCTGCAGCTGATTGGCTCACATGGAAAAGGCAGGAAACCTTCTCTTCAGTATTTGTATGGTGTTCAGATGAAGCACCCACTCATAACGATACCAAATTGAATAAAAGGATTGAGACTTGAAGAACTTTTCTTAAAGGATTCAAAGCTGGAGCAGAGATGTGAGTGGGCCTTTTGATCTATTTATAGTGGCACTGCTTTGTCTGTTACAGCATTTACACTGATGTGGAAGCAACCTTTACCCTTGAGACATTTTAAAAATCCATCTATGATCTCTCGGTGTGCTCTGAGTTTGACTTCTTTAAAGTTCAGGTTAAATCCCAATATAACTGACTGACATACATCTCTTTGACACATCTGTTAGATTATATTATTACAAGAATAAGGGCTTTTCCTGCATTGCTCTCATTTCATTTCATCAAGTCATTTTCATCTCCTCACCCTTTCATGTTCTGGGGAATACACTCTTCCTCGTCTGTAGCCTGTAATAATACTGATAATAGTATTGACTTAACAAAGCCAACTGATGACTGATCGTATCACCAAGCAATCCAATGGTACAGTAATCCCTTTAAACATTTAATTCTCACATTCTGTACAGCCCTATTTTAGATTGTAATTCTAATATTTTTTTTTTCTTTTTTCTGGAAACAGGTGATTTAATACTGTCCAGGTTTGGCATGTTTTTGCAAACTTCTCAGCCTCTGCCTTAGCTTCTACCAGTGGATGCAAAAGTGCAACTAAGAATGCTATGAAAAAGTATGATTTTCTACACAAAGACACTAAAAAGCCCCATTAAAAGCAGTAACATGCAACATTTTTTCCGTGATTGGAATTCCATTTTACGACACTATTACAACACAAAACACCAGTGCACAAGAAATTTGTTCTAAAAAAAAAAAGAACGATAATCATGGATGAACACAGGTCATAGTTCACAAGAAAGGAAAGACAAAGTTGTGACTATGTGTTTAACCCTCTGAACGCATGTTTTCTTTTTTTTTAAATTGCCAAAAATCCACCATTACTCATAGAAAGAAACTGTGAAAACAGACATTATCATTGTTATGCAAACTTTCTCACAGTTCTTGAACAGATCACAGGTTTTGATGGTTTCAGTAAGAAAAAGTAGCCAAAACAAAGTTTAAAATTGTACCAAAGTCTCTTTATTCTACATGTCTCAATTGAAATGTCACCAAAAATAAACCGTTTGGAAGAACTAGATCTTGTTTCAAACATTAAATTCTGCGCTCATCAGCGACACTGTGAAGCCATGGCTGATTCTACTGAGAAAAACGGTGATGTGACAAATATACACTGAATATAAGAAAGAACTGCAGGCAAAGGGAAATAGTTCAATATGTTTAGCATGTGGAGACCCAATTCTGTTTTTACAATATTCATGACACGTGTTGGCACTTGAAAAAGTGTTGTATATGTGTACTCCATTTAAAAATATATTTATTATAGAAATTTAACTTTATTATTTTTTATGATGTATGGCATTATAATGGTTGTATGCTGCACAAAATACATTTATAAGGCATTCAAACTAGTCATGATGCTGATTCCATAGAGGTGTAGGATTATATATTGCATTACAAGGCGACAGTGAGTAAAATGTAAAAAGAGCAAAAAACGCCCTGAAGCACCTTGGGGCTCAGAGGGTTCATAAACTTTGCGTTGGCTGAAGGGCTACTGCACTATGGTGATTTTCCTCTCTGATAAGTCATCTGTAGTGTCCATTTGGCTGCAGTTACCTTTGAATTCTAGAGAGACATCAGCCACATCAGTGACATTTCCCACCTGCTCCGGTCTGAACATCTGCTGCTGTCTGGGTCAGCAGCTTGTACTCATCTCTCACTCACACTCATCGTCTTTGCTCAATGTGTGCTTTATCCGTCCTTTGATCGCTTTCCCCTCAAAGTTTAAGCAGAGTGGAATGGCCACAAATCACCATAGTGTTGTGTGACACTGACCACTTCGTTCACATTGAACATAGTGGAACCTGTGAACCGTAACATAAATAAATAGGGTATGTAGAACCTTCAACAACATTCAGGTGTCCTGTTATTCTGCAATAACATATTTAACTCAAACACTTTTCCAACAGTTTGTGGTTGTGTGAAGTAAAAATAACATTTGGTAATTTTTTTTTTATTCTGTAGGCACGTAGTAATTTGATTTTAACTTATTATACCTCGTACATCATTTTATACATTATATGAGCAGAATTATTGGAAAACAGAAGATCCAGCTTCTCCTATGGCTACTACCTGACACAAGTGAACAACAACTGAATTAGATGCATTGTTGGATTTTTTTTAGCAGTGCTTTAGGTCACTTTCAGACACTGTGGCTCTGCAAAAGAAAAAGCCAACTGGTGACACAGTGGGGGTGCTAACGCAGGAGACTCTAACAAAACAACACAAGGTCTTTGGGCAAAAAAGTTGAACAGTATATGTATGTCATGTTTCTGAGATGTGTGCTAACTTTGCAGAGTTGTAGAATCCTGTATGTGAGTATTCTAAAATGCTGTGCAGTGTTTTGACATCTAAGTCTTTGAACGTTTTAATCTCTTACTCCAATCAGACTCAGCGATTCATATTTCATCATCTCACCAGTGCTGAAAGACCACACCCCCACACTGTAACAAGATTCTGTAGTTTTTACTGCATTTTAACTGTATAATGCTTACTGTAAAAGCTGTTTACACAACAAGTTCTCCAACATAAATGGCAGAAGAGGTGGTGTGTCAGTACCACAAATTACGGCATGCTGGCACGTATCTTGGTTTGAGTTTCACGGCACATATGTACGTATCGCGGCGCGGCTCGCGGTACAACGGCACATTCTAAAAATATCACACATATACGGTCTGTGGTTGTAAAAAAAAATGCATTTTCTGTGGATTTATGTTGGAAAACAACTGACCTTACGTTTAGGGCAAAAAACATTTCTGGTAAGGCGTTATAAAAGACAGTTTAAACAATAAATAAATGTATGTAAATGTTGGAAGTGAAGTAGATACATGACTACCGCAGGTTATGTTAAAAAACGTAAGTTTAATTCAAAAACGTGATTCATGTAACTTACGCTAACAACGTAACTTAAGTTAAAAATGGTTTACTTTTGTTTTCACACGGGACGCCAACCCCACTCTCTTGGGTGAAATCCTGCCGCTGGTTAAACACATCCATCACCCCTGCCTCCCTTCTGCCAAGCGCGGGAATCCGCCCTTTGAAACTTTGTTTGGCTGTCAATCACTACAACATCAGCAAGATGGCAGTGTGCGCATTACAGTGGACCGTGAAAGATGGAGACAGAGCTCGTTTTTCGCCGCCTGTACACGCCACCTTTGACGTTTTTGACGGGAGAACAGGCTGAATTACACCATGTTGCTGTAGAAATTCACTGGTGGGTACATTTACAGTAAATATATTTTTAATTGTTTTTACATACAATAAATTTGAGCGGGAATTTTCTTTAAATAGTAAAAATCTGCAGCGAGTACATTTTAAATATTTCAACAAAGGAGCACCCAACATCATTTTCCTTGACATCCACACAGGAGCTTATTTACTGCAAAGCAATGTATTTCATTGTTTTTCAAGAGTATAGTGTTTATTAGTGTTTAGGTTTATTTAGCGCAGTTTTAACATGTAAAGTTAACGTTACACACGTATGAGACAACAGGAGTGCACTGTGAGAGAGAAGTAGAGAGACAGGCAGTCCTTAGCTTGCAAGATAGTGTAATATGATCAACATAATAATTGTAATAACCATTTGTACATCTATTTTTGAATGACAGATGTTTTCTGGTGTCTTTAAGTTTGCAACTTCTCCAGTTTTGTGTTATTAAAAACACATTTATCATCACATGGTGAAATACATCTGGAATCATTATCACACAGTTATTACTTGCTATTGTTTGTTGGTGTTAAGTTTGATCTACCATCAAATTCATATAGTACAACACATATGTTTCTTAGATTAAGCAACCCTTTAATTGCAAGAGCAAAATGAGTAAAAACATTGTTTTGGTTGCCTTCATGAATAAGGGTGTAAAATGGGAATAATGTCAAGAGTACAGAAGCTCTGACACTTAAAAAAAAGAAAAAAAAGAAGAGGGAATAGCAAAGCAAGAAACTATTTCTTTTATTTGAGAGAGGTGGGGATGAGTAAGTGGAGGGTTAAGTGGTTATCAGAGAAATAGTAGTGGAGACTTGAAAAAGGGTGAAAGAGGAGAAGAATATAGGGCTCAGGCAATGACAGAGAAAAAACACAAGTCGTTGAGTCTACCTTGACTTCAAGGACAGTTAAAGAAATTGAATAGAAGAAAATAGAACATGAAGTTCTCGCTGATGAAGAATAGGTTGCCTTGGTGATTAAATAACTCTTACAAACACGTGAAGGATGTATGATGTATGTTCGGCAATTATCTGACTAACAATGGAACAGGTTAAATTTCAATATCGCAAACCTTATAGTGGTAGGATGAGAGAAAACACTGAAAACACACAGTAAAATATGCATGCATGAGATGAAAAGGGCATGTGAGAATGTGAAGATAAAGAAACATTAATAAGAAGAATATGAGATATATTAAAGAGAGTATTGTGATTCAAGGACGGGTATGGTAAGTATTTCTTCAAGTGTTGAAGTTCCCTTGGGTGATTTTGCTGCTCTGACTGAAATGTGTCACAAAACTAAATTAAAAAGGAATGAAACATGTAATGATTGTTGTATAATCCATGGAGCTGCTGCCATGCTCTTGAATTAAAAGAAATACCATACATTTATGAATTTATGCAATAACTTGACACAAGCAGTGCTGCATAATAAAAGATTAGCATTGATTTCAAGTTCAAGGGTATGCACAGGAAACGTACAAAAGGCGTGGGAGAGTTAAAGTATTTTCATATATGTGGGAAATAGGACATTCATATGTACTCGCTAGTTGCACATATATATAGTAGAACTGTAAAAATGTATTTGAGATCGAGCTTTGTGACCTAGCATGTTGTCCAGCTGGTAGTAGCTATGAGAAGATGGGTCATACACAGATTGACATGGGCAACAACAATATTTAGGTAAGTTGTGGCATTTAAACAATGCCGTTGTTCCACGGCCAGGGCGGAAGCCGCATTGTTCCTCCTGAATCTGAGGTTCGACAATCGGCCATAGCCTGCTTTCCAGCACCCTGGAGTAGACTTTCCCGGGGAGGCTGAAAAGTGTAATTCCAAAGTAATTGGAACACACCCTCCGGTCCCCCTTTTTGAAAATGGCAACCACCACCCCAGTCTGCCACTGCACAGGCACTGTCCAGACCTCCACGCAACACCGAAGAGGCGTGTCAACCATGACAGCCCAACAGTGTCCAGAGCCTTCAGCATCTCAGGGTGAATCTCAATCAACCCTGGCGCCTTGCCGGCGGGCAGCTTTTTAACTACCTCAGCGACCTCTGCCAGGGATACTGATGAGTCTTCCCCTGAGTCTTCAGACTCTGCCTCTTCTGTGGAGGACATTTTGGTTGGATTAAGGAGTTCCTCAAAGTGCTCTTTCCACCATCTGAGGACATCCCCAGGTCGGGTGAGCAGGTCTCCTCCCCCGCTGAACACAGCTTGGGCCAAGCCCTGCTTTCCCTTCCTGAGTCGCCCGACGATTTTCCAGCTGTGGAGCTGGAAAATCGGCCAGCCAAGACCGAAAGGCCTCCTTCAGCTTGACGGCCTCCCTCACCGCTGGTGTCCACCAGCGGGTTCTTGGGTTGCCGCCACGACAGGCACAGATGGCCTTCAGGTCACAGCCCCTACCAGCCGCGTCAACAATTGAGGCTTTGAACATGGCCCATTCGGACTCCATGTCCCCAGCCTCACCCGGGATGCTGGAGAAATTCTTCCGGAGGTGTGAGTTAAAGATCCTGCAAAGAGAGACAGAGAGACAGACAGAAAGAAAGACAGAAAGAAAGAAAGATCACACATGAATAGCTAAGAGTATTGTTTTTCAAGGTTTGGTTAAGATACACCTATCCATCCTTCTTAGTGGTTGGCATAGCAACGCCTTTTTCTGGTATGCTTTGCAAAAATAAATAGCAGAAGAGAATAATGAAATGAATAAACTGACTTAACTAAAGCACATAACTGTTTTTGTATATTAAGTTAAATACAGCAAAGTTTACATTAAATTCTAAAAGTCTATAAAACAAACTTCCCATAATGACTATTATCATAGGACTTTGGGAAATCATCTTCTGGTTACGAGTCCTCACAAAATGTGCAGGATTTCAGTTTAAGTGTAAAGGAAGAAGAGATATTAGCTGTTTGCAGATCATACAGTACTGTACTTGCATGTTAAAGCACAAGATTTAATTTTTAACACAAGGTAATGAGGCTGTGTTAAGAGGCAAGTTCAGGTCAACTGTCAGTGAGAGCTGTTCATTCCTCTGCTCAGTAGCACACATCTTCACTTGATAATCCTTTGGTATAAATCATATCATTGGATTTGAGTGTTTTCTCATTAAAATGAGAGGAAAAATGTACATTAATTATACAACTTCACACCTTAGCTGCAAACTTGCACCTCCCACCCTCCTCTTCCTGCATTTAAAAATAGCTTTGTCTCACTACATCGAGGAAGAAGGGAACTGAGTCCCACATGAAGCAAAGTCAAAGGAATACTTAAGTGGTTTATGATAAGTCAGTTTCAATGGACTGGACTGCAGATCATGATAGTGACATCGATGATAAGGAGTATTTCACTAAGTGGTAAGAGAAAAATGTAAAAATGCACCTCAAAATTAGTAGCATTTTGAATACATTCTCTGGGGTTTGGAGAAATATTCATGATCCTGTTAGGTTGTCACTGATCATGTATTTCCGTAAAATGGCAGTAAGAAAGACATTTGGATTGTTCTTAATCACCTGAATATATAATAGTGCTAAACTCTAGTGCAGTGGTTGAATACTGCAAAATCGTGGAAAACTAAATACTATTTTGAGGTACTTGTACTTTACTTGAATATTTCCATTTTATGTAATGTTATACTTCTACTCCGCTTCATTTAGAGGCAAATATCGCACGTTTCTCCACTACATTTAGCTGTCAGCTTTAGTTACTTTTCAGGTCAAGATTTAACATAAAAAACATGATAAATTAAACCTCATAACAGTATGTTAAGTAGATAAAATGAGCCTACATAAATACATCAATACAAATAATCAAATAATATATTTAGAATATGTTTAACAATCTGAGTGGGTCAATTCTGCATACAAGTACTTTTACTTTTGATACTGATACTTTTGCACTTTTACTTAAGTTAGTTTTGAATTCAGGACTTTTACCTGTAGTGGAGTAATTTCACAGTGTGGTATTAGTACTTTTACTTAAGGGATCTGAATGCTTTTTCCACCACTGACTCTAGGCAACCCACACTTTCCAACCAATCAGTATAAATCAGTAAAACAATTGTGTTCTCCATACACACTGATACAATGTGCAGAATAACCTTGTGCTGATATCAAGATGAAATATAATGATGTTGATGCCAACATCAGCGATGTCCACCCACTACCTGACAGGAAGCGCCCAGCTGTTCAATTCACATACAGTGGGGTATACATTTGCTCAAAGGTAAAGGTTTGAGTCCAGTGTGATTGTCAATAATTCAGATTTGGATGCATGAACTAAACATGGGTGTGGGTTTTTTTTTTTGTATAACATGACAGTAACTGTAAATAGATACTGTGTTCCCAGACAACAACCCGATATACGACTAGTGCTGTTGTACATGAACTCTGTGATCACTTTGCTCTTCTGCCTCGGCTTCAAAACACAACAGATTGGGCTGTGAGTTCATGATCGACCCATGCTGTGCAAATATTGCCCTGTCAGTTCATTATGCAGCTGCTGTTGTTTCAAAGATCATTTTTCCAACACAACAGATGAAACTCACCGGAGATAAAAGAGAATGGAATGATGGAGGAGAGGAGTGGAGGAGTAAAGGCAAAGGAGGAGGGCAGGGGCAATGTCTTATCCGCCTGTATGGTTATATGCATACATACACGCGCATATTCACACACATGCATGCATATTCACACACACACACACACACACACACACACACGCATATTCACACACACACACACACACACGCACACATGTATACAGCTGGGTTGGAATGATGGAGCACAATGCACAGGATCTGTGCCATTCTTCTTTTCTCTCTCACATATCTCTTACCTATCTCTTAGTTGTCATCATGTTTCTATGTATAGCAACCTCCCCACCACCACACATGCACGCACACACCGCACACACACTTCTCATATTTGTACTTTGTCCGTATAGCTTCATCCATCTGTCTCTATATCTCTTTTTTACCCTTCATCTCTGGGTCTGTCTTTCTGTCCCAAAGGGTGTGTCCTATTAACTGTAAGTTAAGAACAGGCTGCAGTGGGAGGAATGAATCTTCTCTCTAGGCTTTCGTTGTATCACAGTATCACATTAGCCTATACCAGGCTATTTCATAATCCTGACATTTAGATTTTAAGTATCTTCAAAAATACAGGCGTGTGTTTGACTGTATTGGGGATATGTATATGTGTATATCTAGAGGTCAGTCTCTTCTGGCGGACGAGGTATCCTTTTTCTAACCCACTTTAGACAAAAACATGCCCACTTCCACATGACAAAACCCTTACCTTCAAGTATCAACACGGTATCACAAATCTGTGTACAAAGAACAACTTTACACTTTATCAATTATGTGTAATGCAAACACGCAAAATCTAATTTTGCCTGATACACACAGGAACTTTTCTAAATTAGCGACTCTGCCCGCATAGGACATGGTAAGGTTCTTACCACTTCTGTTAGGTTTAGGAAAAAAATGTCCTGGTTCGACATTATAAAAGATAGTTTAAAACGTAAAAAAATGCATGAAAATACCAGAAGTGAAGTACACTGAACAAAAATATAAACGCCCCATGTCAAATTTTAGAACTTTTATTAACGTTAGGTTTATGCAATATATGAAGCGAATCAAAATTAATTTTTGTTAATGACTAATCTTCAGATCGATGTCCATTACATCTTGATATTGGCAACACGTTGGGGCTCAGGTTGAAGAAATTGAACGTTCAGTATCTTGTGCATCCACCATTTGCATCCAGAACATCCCAAAGATGCTCTATGGGCAACATGCCGCATGACCTGAGACAACTGAGGCATGATGACTTATGACAAAATTTGACATTTTGGGGTGGCCTTTTATTGTCCCCACCCAGTATAAGGAGTGTCTGGGTACTGCTCATTCTGTCTGATCACCATCTGGAAATGCCACACCCATGTACCCCATGTAGAGTGACATCACTGAGCAAATGCTCAATGATTGAGAGATGAATTAAAATGTTACACAAATCAAGAGAAATAGTCCTATTGTACAAGAAAAAGTCACTAGATGTTCACTTAGAGTTGTTAACTTCATGTGACATCAATATTTGACATGAGGCGTTTATATTTTTGTTCAGTATAATTACGAGGACAATGTGACTATCACATGGGACATGAACCCTGTTCTCCTGTGTGAAAGTCCAGGGTTTTTCTGTCCATCACCCCTCCCTCCCTCCTACCCTTTGTGCAAATGTTGTGCTTTCTCCTCCACCTCTGCTTCACTCATAATAACCACGGCCGACATGGGGCACCACTAACTTCAAATGTAAACATGGGGATATGTACGCAAAATGTGATTTTGGTGTATGCATTGGACATAATTTCAAGGTCGAAAAAGAATGGCCTGTAAATTTCCAGCATGACTTGTCCGTGTAGGCTAATTTAAAAAATAATTACATATCTTCACACACACACACACACACACACACACACACACGTAGGCTAAGCAATGCCATACATGCTGCAATGTCTTCTATCCCCAAGGGTTCAGCTTTTACTTTTTTTTCCCTCAATTTATTTACACAAACACTGTCATATTGTACACCGCAGTGAAATGTCAGGAAGATATACTAGCATGAAAAAAAATAGATACTGCCCAAGTCGACTCCTCTCCTCCTATCTCTCCTCTTTCTGCCTTCATATCAGCTTTACTTCCCCTCCACTTCTTCTCTCCACATACTCTCTTTTCTTCTCCCTCTTTTCATCCTTCATACCTTTCCTCAATTCTTCCGCCTCAAAACACCTTTCATCTTCCCTTCCTCCATACTCCCCTTACTCATTTGCCCTCTCATTATTTACTTGCCTCATCTCCTTTTATTCCTTTTACCAACAAGCCGGTTGTTTGTGTGTGTGTGTGTGTGTGTGTGTAGCAGTGTGTCACACTTTCACAGTGCGGCGTGTTTTCTTTGGTCGTCTTTCGGCTGGCCTGCATCCCAGTTCTTACCTCACATGGCTGAACACACAGACATTAAGAAAAAAAAAATCCTTCCTTTGCTCTGCCTCTGCTCTGGCTCAGTATTCATCGTGGTCATCTTTGCTTTGTCTTTCTTTCTTCTCTGCCACCTGCAGATGGCAGAGA
The DNA here is from genome assembly GCF_030273125.1 of Centropristis striata. NCBI lineage: Eukaryota > Metazoa > Chordata > Actinopteri > Perciformes > Serranidae > Centropristis > Centropristis striata. The sequence continues at coordinate 36,177,940 of NC_081520.1, read as the reverse complement.
AGAAAGAAAGACAAAAGAAAACGGCAATGATGTTCAAATTTGGAGCAGGAAGAAAGGAGAAAAAAACATGTGTTTACACCAATATCATTTTAAAAGGAGATTTCTAAAGCTTGCGCCGGTATATACATTGTTTTGTGTTGTTTTAGAAAGCAGCGAATGTGTATGCAAACACTGAAATCCCAAATAACACCTTAAGTAAGGTTAGTGTTAATATCAAGGAAACTGTGTGCGTGTGAACACAGGCAATGATGCTGTTACAGATGAGTCATTAGGCACCAAAGTGGTCTCAAATCAGGCAAAGTGGGATGTAGTTAGACTTCCAGATAGATGGATACCAATTAAGCATTGTCAATCACACAGGGCACCATTCTACCATTGATTTATGTCTTTTTCCTCCTTTTGCTGCTCAAAATAAAAATTTTGCATTTTTTTCCCCCACAGGCTAATATCATCCATGTGTGTTTTTTTTCCACGATTTCTCAGTTGATCTCCACATGATCACAATATGCCACTGGAGTCAAAAGTTGGGTGGTCAAGACCCGGGTAATGCAGAATGAACATCTCATACCTACTCAAGCATTGTGCTTTGGTCCAGGCAATTCTGCTGATGAACTTCTGATGAAAATCTGACTCACTGAAGTGTCTCTGATGTTAAAATATGTTGTCTTTATTAAAAGGTTAATTTTCAATATGTTGCATAAATGAAGATGTATAATTATCATTCGTAGGGTTGCAAAGAGGTGAAAAATTTCCGGGGAAATTTCCAGAAAGTTTCCATGAAGTTAAGCTGGGAAATTTATGAAAATATTCGAAATCGGAAACTTTCCATGTGAATTAAATGGAAATTGGGGGAAATTTAAACAAACTATCATATCCAAACACAAATATAAAAATTTTGTTTTGTCATAAGCAGACGAACAATCAATTATTTCATTGAACAACAAAAACATGAATGTTGAGTTGAATATTACTCACCCTTTACCTTTATTACTCAAACCTTTTCTGAGGCAAAAACGAGCCACCGCTTCATGAAACACTCATTTAGTTGAAGGTCAAACTGTTTCAAAGACTTTTCTGAAGCTGGACCTTTGAGGGAGACAGAAAGAGAAAAAGAGGTGGAGGGAGAGATCAGGACTGAATGAAAATGAAGAGCAAGCGATGCAGCTATTCTGTCTCTCCAGCTCTCCAGCTGGGTAGCTCGCTGGCATCCTGCCTTCGCTGGATGCTCGCGACACAGATAGGATCATCCTATCATTGCACTCATTAGGAATTCAGAGACAGCAATATCACAAAAACTGCAGATTAGCTAAGCCTTAATTTCTTAATACAGCTGGGCAGTTAGCTGGCAGTTTGCCACTTCAATAGGACCCAGCTTTCGCGTATTATCATCACATCATTGAACTCACTTAGGACATAACAAAGGCTTACATTAGTGAAGCCTCTTAATTTCAGATGCAGCGTAATAGTTTGCTGGCAGTCGGCTGCTTTGAAAAGGCTCTTACGTCAGGATTTAAACAGGCACAAATGATTTTTTTTTCTCCCCCCTTCATGATTAGGGCACATAGGCCTTTCTGATCTACTCGTGGCAATCTACCAAACAGAGAGCAACGTGATTTTTAAATGCCCAGAGAAGGGTATGAAGAGATTCTTCTTCAGTAGCGAGAACAGTTAAATACACACAACAAAAGCCTTATAGAGGACCGTATATATTATAAAAACATTGGATGAGTCATAGGAACCATCTTGGTCTTGTGTGTGTGCCAAGTCCTCCATCACACCTGTTCAAAGGTGCATGTTGTTAGGTCAAAAACATGTTGTTGTTTTCAATGTAGAAGATGCTATCTAGATGCATTACTCATCGTCCGCTGCATATGCCTGTGTCGGATCTCCAATTAACTCAAGCATACTCAAGACATAACTTCATTTTTATTGATTACTGTATGTCTATTATTATATTTTGCCTTCTGAATGCATTGATGTGCATACAGGCGTAATTACTTCGGCTGTGGAAAACAGAGCTTCAATGTGAAACATTTATCTTATGGGGTAACAAATGAGTGTTGAAAGTTAATATGACAAAAATTTGCATTTCACAACAAACTACATTTATCAACTTAATACATGGTGGCATCTTGTATTAGTCGGAATTGCACATGTCAGCAAAGCTTGTTTAATTCCACTCTGGCAGCCTGGCCTGTAGTCGGTTTTCGAAACAAAGGAAATCCATGCACTAAAGATGCATACGGTATTTGCCAAATTAGAAACATCCAGGAAATAGGGATAAAAACTTAATTGAATGATTCATGAGACAATAATCCAATGAATAATATTAAATATAGAGAATACTTATTGTGCAAAGATGGTAAATATCATGATAGAATATAACAGATTGTATACCGAACTAAATAAGAAATGGAAAAAAAAACATACATAAAAAGCATACATAAATATCCAGGGGCGTCCTCACTGCTGTGTGTTGAGTCGCTGCCTCCAGTCATTTCAACAAGGGGAGGGCTTCTGATGGGAAGGGGTTTCAGCTTCTCAGAACCTGTCTGCTTTCCACAGGCTAGAGAGCCATGTCATTACGTCTCTGCTTTCCCAGAAACACTAGCACCAACTTCAAGCATAAGAGCAATGTTGGACTGCATCATCTCTTTACAAATGTTGCTCCTGGCTCTACGAGCCGACGTTGGCATCCAAACACGACTGGTTCAACATTTGTTCTGCTCGTCTTGATGCTATGGACAACAATTATGTTCTTATTAACACTGAAAGGAACATGTAAATGTAAGCCTTTGTTGTAAGCCAGGCATGTCCAAACTATTCCACAAAGGGCCGTGTGGCTGCAGGTTTTCATTTCAACCAAGCAAAAGCACACAGTTTGACCAATCAACTGTCTGAAGACTGAGATCAGTTGATTAACTGAGTCAAGTCTGGTGTGCTGCTGCTTGGTTGGAAAGAAAACCTGCAGCCACACGGCCCTTTGTGGAATAGTTTGGACATGCCTGTTGTAAGCTAACGCTAGCCTACGAGGTCTAACTAGCTACCTAGTACAGCCTACCTGGTATCAATCACTTTGCAGTTAAACAAATAAAATAAAATGAATGATACATGTTTAAGTTAGTCTTGTTGGTCACGATAATCCCGCCCCTGACGTAAGCCGTTGGTGGTTTGAGACCAGCAAAGATATGGTGCCGCTCTGGAACCAGTTTTCCTGGCCAAGAGTCGGATCTCTGGCTGTCGAAACGCAAAGGACTGGTTCCAGATTAGGCACCAGCTCCGGACAGGCTCTCCAACTGCCTTTATCAAAAAAGGGTATATGTACACCTTCAAAATTCACCATGGCAATGTTTTTCTGGAGAAACAAAAGAGAGAGAAGCATTATCATTTGGTTCAAATTAATATCATTGATTGTCAATTCAATCAACTATCGCCCCGAGCCTGGTAGGAGGTTGTCAGCGAAGTTTCCACATGGTGGTATGAAAGCAGCTCAAGTCCTATTACAGGCAGACCTGTTACATGAGTAAACTTCAAATAAAGAATATGACTAAACTGTCACTATTCCCCAGAACCACTTTTAAATGTTTTCCCTGGATTTCAACAATTAGATGTGTGAAGTGAAATTGGAAGGCAGCTGCACAAAATTAAAAAAACCTGAAAACAACAACAGGAAGCCACAAGATCGTTCTGCAACATAATGAATACTCCAAAACAATTTTTTGTCTTTTCACAAAAAATCAACGATTTCACAAAATCCTCTAAATGTGGGCACACATAGGTGCCAATTTCAAGAGTATCCTATCTGACCCTAGCCACAATAAAACTGCACTGTGGCCACTCTGATGTCAAGCACTAGAATTGGTAATCAGCTTTCAAGTGCATGCTCCCCTTCAAGCCAACTGACCCTGGGACACAGGCCTGCTGTGTTTTTCTGTTGTGAATTCAATACAACCTCCATTTAGTCCAAATGGTCACTTCTGAGCAAATTGTAATATTTCAGTGAAGTGTTTGTGACTGATGTGCCTTTGATGATAAGGAGGGAGGCAGCTACTTTAGCGTTGCTAAAATGCATCCCTACTGCGTCTGGGTGATTTTGAATAAATGCCATGACCTCGCTAAATCAAATGAGCGAAACCAAACTCTCCACTCCCGTGTTTACTGTCACTCTTCACAGTGATACACATGCACTCAGATAAATTTACGAAGGATAGTCCAGGAAGGAATTTCTTGTCCCAGTTGTGGCTGATTAAAGTGCTGCAGAGTTGGACCAGAATGAACAGAATACTGAAGTGAACTGAGGAGGGTTTTGATTGACAGGCAGCTTGTTACCACTCCAATTAGAGAGTGTTTACCACCTCTTGCTGTGTGTGTGCGGAACTGTGGAGATACTTATATCAGTATAGGTGTGTGAGTCTGTCTGAGTGTATGAGTGTGTTTACAATTACTTCAGCGGTTCTGGTTCTCTCGCAAATTGATGTTTGCTGTATTGACAGGCTGGTGCAGCAGTCGGATTGGCACATTGACAGATGACGGTGCAGGTCTCCTGAGGGAAGTGGGTGATTGGTTCAGCTGTTTGTCAGTCAAACTGCCCTCTTCCTCTCCTGGAGCACAATCTATTCAATATGTTTTCATGTTACGACAGAGAAGGAATGTTTGTTTGACAATAAGAATATATAGTCATGGAAAAAATGATGAGACCACCCTTGTTTTCATCAATATCTTGTTCATTTTAATGCCTGGTACAACTAAAGGTACATTTGTTATTTTTTTTATTATAATGATAACAAAAAAGCTCATAAGAGTTTAATTTAAGAGCTGACATCAAGACATTTTCCATGGTTTTCTTGAAAATGATTTTTGTTATTATAAAGAAAATCATGTAAAATGGCTAGATATCAGTTCTTAAACTAAAATCTAATTAGATTTTTTTTGTTGTTATCTTTATATTTCCAACAAATTGGAGAAAAAGGGTGGTATAATATTTTTTTCTATGACTGTATAACTGTTATTTACAGTAGGAGTAGGAACTTACAGTGGGTTACTGTAACAAAATGAGGTTTGTTGCCAAAACAAAATTTCTCTGTTGATATTTGAGAGGCTGCGTAGCTCAGGAAAACATATAAAGCCATATGCATAAATGATGCATGCTCACAAAACACACGTGTAAGCCGTTTCCCGCACATAAACTGGTACGTGCAGTGAGAAGTGCAGTGCATGCACTTACTTTATTTAATATGTTATGTACCAGCGGTGGAGCAAGTATTTAGATCCATTACTGAAGTAAAAGTACTAAAGCCACACTGCGGAAATAACCCACTACAAGTAAAGGTATAAAAAGTAAACAAACTTGTTACGCACAATGGCCCCATTCACAATTGTAATATATATTTATATATACACACACAGTATATATATTCCAAATATATTATTGGATTATTATATATGCAGCATTTTACTGTCCAGGTTGGATAATTTTAACTACTTAATATACTTTTATGTGGTTTAATTTCTAAATATGCACAATGATTTAAAATCTATCAAATTGATTGATTGTATATTTTCATGTTAAATCTCGTCCTGAAAAGTAACTAAAGCTGGCAGCTAAATGTAGTGGAGTAAAAAGTACAATATTTGCCTCTAAAATGTAGTGAAGTAAAAGATCAAAGTTACATATGTGGAAATACTCAAGTACAATTTTGAGGTACTTGTACTTTACTTAAGTGCAGTACTTGATTAACTGAACTTAATTACATTCCACCACTGCATCTAAGCATGAATCATCTCCCTTGTTAAGGATCATTTAATTTGATCCGAAATTGTGAAGCACTTTGTCTCAACATGAGCGTTATGAATGAATAATTGATTAGCTCCGACTATTAATAATAATGACAATTGAGATTTTAGCGTGATAATGGTTCATGGAAACATGATGAATTGGTGGAATAGACACTGCAAAAGCCACAGCCAAGTGTAATGACAGCTGTTCTGGCACCACTGGAGAACATCGCCGATGTGATACAATCAATGAGATTGTACAAGACCAATCAATCAACCCAGACAATCACAGACCAACACCCCCAATGTAAACACAATAATATATTTCATAATAAAATGTAAGACAAAGTGATTCCAATGTGTTTTAGCGTCATTTTACATGTTTTACCTTTATATGATAAATACCAGATTGTATAGTGAATCATAACTATTTGACATTAAATATATTAATGTATGGAAATATACTGCTTCAATCCATATTTGTTGGCATATAGCTTTTAAAAACACTGTTTGCTCTCAGCAGTATAGCAGCAACCTAACATAGATTTACATCAAGTTATTTTTTAGGGGGAAAGAAATGAAAGACATTCAAAGCATCATCCAAAAACCTCAATAAAATAGTTGAATGTAATACAATGACATCTGGTACAGCCCTGCTTATAGTAAAGCAAGTTAACTGTATTTTCCTTTTACATTTGTATCTACATGTCTGTACTTTAGACCTGATTATAGTGCAGCCAGTAGAGTTAGCTCCATTCCTTTTGTGCCTATTTTCCCCACTTTCTTTTAGCTGTGATGTTAATAACCTTGACATGCCAGCCCACCGAGGTGACGCAATACACTGTAGTAAAATCAAAGCTCCACAGCACACCATATGGCCAGCCGAGCATCACTCCTCTCTGCTCTCCCATGACCAAAGTGCTGTGTGATTTGACCTGTCAGTAATGTGCAATGTTCCTTTAGCGGCTAGAGAGACTCACTGAGGTGAATGACAGACTCTGTCCTCCATTCTTGTCTGTGTCCAAAACTTTTAACCTAAAAATGAGTTATAGAAGAAGAGGGCTGTGTACTTCTGTAAAGTATGAGACTGTTATATAAAGTGTATCGGCCGACTATGGTTTGTGTTGTGTGGTGTCCGTCTTTGCCTGTGATCATGTAAATACTTTATCATTTTGCACACTTGCTGGAACAAAGTTAATCAATACTTGAACATGTTTCTCTCATTCTGATGCTTGTGTTTGGTGTGTTATCGTGAGGGTCAAGTATAGGGTAAGGCGTTAAAGTTTCATAGACTGTCCTCAGACATGTGTACGTGTGTGTGTGTGTGTGTGTGTGTGTGTGTGTGTGTGTGTGTGTGTGTGTGTGTGTGTGTGCAGAGATAGTGAGCTCTGTGCAGTCTGTGTTGTGTTATATGTGCCCCAGGTCTCTGCTCCTCTTTGAAGTGTGAGAGCTGTGTGCTTTTGATATGAAGGCATTTAATAAGCCTCACTCACTTTCTGTGCATGTGTTTGTATGTGTGTGTGTGTGTGTGTGTGTGTGTGTGTGTGTGTGTGCATGAGTGTGTTTAGCACCAAGAAATCCAATCTGCCTCGCCTTCTCAATGTGCAATTGCCAGTGTGTGTGTGTGTGTGTGTGTGTGTGTGTGTGTGTGTTAATATGAAGACATTCAATCAACCCTGATTTTTTCCATGTGCTCCACATGATACATACAGCAGGAACACATACACACTAAACTGACCTTGTGCTGTACGTGGTGTTTAGGGATTTACACAACAGTGAGGGAGAAAGAAACCTCTACAAATAGCCACGGATGCAGAAAGAGACAGCCAGAGAGAGTCTATAAGCAGAGACCAGCAGACAACCTGGGAGACAGAGTGACTGACAAGCAGGCAGACTGACAGATAGTGAGGCAGACAGAGGCAGATGGATGGTGAGAAAACAGGGAAATATACATTGTTTTCCTATTCGTTTCCCTTGTCAGCTCTTGATTAAACAGAAATGTTATTCTTCATCGTCTAAAAAAAGTTTTAATTATTCAGTAGATTTCTATTTTTTCTAGCTTTCCTTTATGGATAAATACTTGAAAAACTAAAAGACATTCCCATCAGCATCAGCTTTTATATTTAGTGCTCATTAACAGTTGTTAGCATGCTCAATGGCAAAGATCACATATGCTTAGCATGTAAACATTGGTGTGGTTTCATCTCATGAAGTATCCCTTTTTTACTGAAAATGTATTCTCTATATGCATACTTTATATTTCTAAGCCAATTATATCTCCAATGTACAGCCATCTCCTTAAGTAGCGCACTTAATATTCTTCTGTGCAAAACCTTCTCTAAAAAATAAATGCTCGGTGCTTGCATTGCACCACTTGTTATACAGGCGTGCAAACTCAAGTTCTGGATCCTTAAACATGTTTATCATAAACACTATACTGTGCAGAGTGTTGGTTGTCTTGCATATATTATACTGGATCTCAGCGCTTTCCTTTATCTTTGCAGTTTGTGTGAACACCACTTCTCCAAGGCTGGTCCCAACTGAATCAGATTTATCCAGCTCCAACATCTTTTGTCTTCTCGCTCCTCTTTCCGTATCCTTCTCTATTTATCACCCAATTAGTGTTTCTTTTATTAGAGTACTTTAGGTTAGACCTCACAAACGACTGCCTCTCCCTCTGTGTTGCTCTCCGCTTCTTCCTCTCTCTCTCTCTCTCTTTGTTCGAGCCTCTTGTTCTATCTCCATTTCCCAGTACCACTTCCAGCTTTCCTCCACTTTGTCTTTCATCTCGTCTCTGTTAGCCTCCCCACTCATCATCCACTAGATCGGCCCGCGCACTCCCTCTCACTCTCTCTCTCTCTCTCTCTCTCTCTCTTAAGCTTCCCTCTTTCTCGCTCTCAACCTCCTGCTGAGTCCTTGCTCAGCAATCTTGTCATTACACGCTAAAAACACCTTTTATCAGATGAGATTTCAAAATAAACACGGTGCCCCATGCTGCGCGCGTGCACACATTAACAGCTTCCACATACGACACGTGCAACATGCAACAGCCGATATACATGATCATGCCTGTGTTTGGACCACCACACTGGTTAAATGTAGAAGCCGTACACACACACACACATTTGCAGAAAATTCTTATATTTCTACTGTGTATGATATTTCCAATCGATGCGGGAAGAGCTGACTTAGGAGGAATTCGGTGTTTTGCTGAAGGACACCTGAGTAGGATGGATGGTCGCTGTCACACTAGGGTTGAACACAGCTCCTGCAGCTAAAAGGACAGTTTCCCAGCTCACCGCGCTGTCCATGTGCTTCCTGATGTGTCAGTGGAGCGAAGCAATGAGTGGCAGCAGACATAGTCATATGACAGGTGGAACATGTTTAGTTCCCATTGTATTGCAAAAAAACTGCTATGGATACAATTACAAGCCTGCAAGGAGGTGCTATGCACAATAAATGCATATATTTGTCATTTCTGTCAAATAAGTAATTTAAGTTGTGATTATTTTTCAAGCACTGGGAACTGCATCTATATAATTTTCCTCTCGGGCAGTTTGTTTTTAAAATTGTATTTTTATTTGGTACAACACAGCCAGCAGGGAGTAATGTGCCTGCTAATTATCGACTGCAGACGTCTCAAAACCAAGTTATTTATGTTGGCCCACCAGCTGAGGAACGGGCTCTACTGTGACTGTATTTCCAGGTGTGTGTTCCGTTGCTCACACTGCTTTATGTTCGTTAATCTCATTATTCTCCTCATCATCTTGGCTTTGTTGGCAGCTCAACACAGAAATGGGATCAGGCTGGATTTAGTTTCCCTTTTAGGATATGCAGAACAGGTTTCTAACTCAATTTGTAATTTTGCCTCACTTTATCCTACTTTGCTCTCTCCTCCATCTTTCTCAATATTCATCATGCTGTCCTTTGTTGTCCTCCCGTCACTCCCTGCCCCTCTCTGCTGCTCTTCCTGATTAAAATGTGTTTTGTTAATGAGACAGAATTGAGTGGACTCATCCACTGATTACCCATCTAGTTAAGTCATTTTAAAACACACCCTACTTACATTACACTCATGTCATCTCATTTAAATCACCGTTCGAGGGGGTAATATTTGTGATAATTTATTGCTACAAAACACAGCATGAGGTAACAGGAAGAATTACATGTCAGCATCCTCCAAAACAACAAAAAAGTTGACTGTAGGTATAAAAAAAGAGGTTATAATTGTTTTGGAGCCAATTGTTTTAGCTCCACACAATCCAACTCCATCATTATCTCTTAGAGCCAGTAGGAATATATTAGTGCCTTGTTTTTCAGATTTTTTGGAACAAACTTTGTTTTGTAATGTTAATTTCATTAACCACATGGTAAGACCTAAATTATACTGGTTCCCTTTATAACTCCTAATTTAATGAGTTGGCTGTTGTTCATGTATCACCCCTTAAAACTTCTTATTAAACCATCTCATTTACATTTATTTAATTGGTCAAACACTGATTGAGCATTTTTTATCCACAATTATATATCTGACCAGGTTTAAAGTGACATCTTCTTACTAAGTAGCAACTAAAGTAATGGTAATAACTCTAAAAGGCCATTGCATAAATGCTGGATGTTTGTGTTATTTCTGAATTTTAGGATTTAGTTGCTTTGAGCAGTTTGGAGTGTTTGGAGTGTGTTTCTTCGCTCCACCAAGTAGTTTATGTTATTGATGCTGTTTGTCAGTTTCAATTTCTGCTTTTTACTACAGAAAAGCTACTTGGCAAAATTTAATCAAACTTTGTAAACGTATGCAGCATAGGTGAAAGAAGGCATTTGTTCTTGATTTAAGAATTTTTGTGTCAGAATATTTGCCAAAATGATTATGAATTATCTGACTCAAATGACAAGTTGATCCATTATTTTATATTTCACTGAACCTTTAAGGAACACACAGTGCCTAAAAGCGTGTGATTTACACTTATTTTATTCATTTCGTATGTTGTTTTAAATTCAGAGCAACTTAGATCCTTAATGTATTTTGAGCAAGACAATGAACGCCAGGTTAAAGGATGCTTTTCCATAAGGCCCGGAGGCGCTGGGAACTAAATGGTTGACTCAATCAACCACCTGAGTAACTGTACACTCACCCACTAGTGACAGCCGTCACTCAAGTGTCCTCTTTTTACTCCCTTAATCCATTTTCCCCGCTCACTCTCTCTCTCTGTCTGTCTGTCTGTCTGTAATTTTCTCTACAACTCTCACCGTCTCACAATTTGCCTGTGTATGTGTGTGTGTGTGTGTGTGTGTGTGTGTGTGTGTGTGTGTGCGTGTATGTGTGTGTGTGTGGAGTTCCTGAAGAGGTTAAGCACATGATTAATGGGTCTATCTAACAGCATTTACACTGTACCCATCTCCACTTAACTACACACAGGAGCACACGCGTACACACACTCAACAAAACACACGTGCGCATGCGTCAGCCTCTCCTGCACCTCGTCGCCCAGGGTAACGGTATGTAAATGATATGCAGATGACAGAAAGTCAATTAGGAGACCAGAGAGCTATGACTCTGCAGAACTCCATTAGCGAGGCACTGATCAGCTCCCTGACTGTGACTCCCTTTCTCTCTCTCTGTCAGTCTGTGTGTGTGTGTGTGTGTGTGTGTGTCTGTTGTATGCTTCGTGTGTGTGTGTGTGTGTGTGTCCGGCCAGAAATCCATTAGTAGAGCACTAATCTTAGCTGTGCTTTGCAGCTGACAGTCTGTCTTTTTGCATGGACCTTATCTCGTATAGTTTCTTGAGGTTTGCTTAATGTAAGATTAAAGAATTTGCTGTGTGTACAAAAAGTAACAAAAACAAACAGAGAAAAAAAATGATTTGATGTATCAGATATTTGAAAGCCATCTGAACAGTGCATGCCACATTTTATTTAAGAGTTGGAAGAAGATCAAAAAGCAGAAAGTGGCTGTGGTTGCAATTGTATTTCTTTTCATCCTTTGTTGATTTTGAAATAAATAGTCATTTTCTAAATTAATAAAAAAAGGTAATTATACCCGTAATCACACAAGATTTTGTACACTGATTAGAAATAAATAAATATGTGTTCAAAATTAATCATTTTCATTTGCTGTTTGGCACAGAAGTGGCTTGGTCTACTTTCAAGACCTTTTCATGGATGATGGCTTTGCATCATTTAAACGTCTATGTGAAGATCATAATTTACCAAAGTTATCTTTGTAAAAAATGCTTAACCAATGATGTCAATGTTTTCAATATGAAAAAATCATAAATAAAGTTGTAAAAAAAAAAAAAAAAAAAAAAAAAAAAAATTATTCATTTTGTGGCTTTTTTCCCTGCTGTAATCGGTTGATTCCCTAAATAATTGTCAAATAACCCAAGGGAAAATATTTTTACTGTTAACCAGGTCTACTGGAAATTAAAGTTATATTTTTATCATTATCAAATACAATACATTTTGAAATATTTTAGGAGAACAATGCATGAAATATGACAAAGTATTAGATTGGTACTCCACCTAATGGTCCAATTTCCTGAGTTGGGAAGTGGTATTATATTTTTATATTTTTGTTGTTTTTGCATTTTTATTGCCTAAAGTGTTTAGACAACATGTTGAGCTGTTTCAAGTGGATTAGTTTATATATTGAGTGCCCTATCTAGCAATTATATTAAAAGTGAGGAAAAAAATGTGTATTTGTGTATTTCTCCCCCAGGATTCAGATCTGATCCACAATTTAATGGGTTGTTTCATGACCTATGCCACACCCTTCCTCTAGGTTTCATGAAATTGTACCATTAGTTTTTTCAAATAAACAGAAAATGTAACCCCCTCGGTGAAGTTAATAAGCTCTTGATCACAGAGTGAATTCATATGTAGCTTGAAGCGCATGAACAAATATTGGGGAGCTGTAAGGATGAGCAATATTAAACTACTGGAGGCTACACATGGAAACTCCCTTTAATTCTTGTTAATTTGGAAAGCTGGAGCCTTTTCTTGCCTAAAATATATATTGATTTTTCTCATTTCACATTTATTCAAATTGATTAAACTATTATCCCTTCCTTACAAAGTCCTGTTTATCCTGTCTGCAGGCCATGCACTGTAGAATAAACTAATCCAGAAGCAGAAAAGCATTCTGTGCTGTTTTATTTCTAATAAATGTCAGCAATTGTACACCTAAAATGTTATGTTTTTTACGTGACAAGCCAGAGCAGAATTCAAATAGAAAACATCTTCATGCATATTTCTTGAACCCTGTTCATGCAAACTCCATGTATACAGCCAGCCAACAGCTGTTGATGTGTTTGCTATTCCTCAGAGATTCAATATGTCATGTTGCTTATGGATCAAAAGTGCATTCACAGACTTCCCTTTGACAAGCAAACCATCCTTGATCTCATCCTCACTAAATCCCTTTGGGGGCACACAGACAATTATATCAAGAAATCTTCATTTCATTGTCATTTCTTTGATACTTAAGAATGAATTTGGTTAAATCAGCCAATACAGAGAAAAAGCGTACACCCCCTGAGATGACAGTTTTTCCCTTAGGCCATGTTCAGCATCTCAGGGGAGTAAATTCATCCAGGGAATTACTACTCGTTATAGTAAGCTTATATACTTATATAACTTATATAGTAAGCAGTAGTCAAGATACCAAATTATAAAGCATAGTGCTGTCACTGTCAGTTATGATGAAGAAAGTTGGTATCCAAAAGTAATGTCTTGACCCAAGAGTGAACTTTAAGGAAATAATGCAATAGTAATAATAATTTGATGGCGTTTGGAAGAAACCTGGAAACTCGAGCATCTATAATCTTAACGATCAATTAATTGATAAATCGCTATTGGCTTACTTTTTTATTCATTCATTCATTATCCTTAAATGCTTATCCGCACTTGGGTCGCGGGGGCTGGAGTCAATCCCAGCTGACATTGGGCGAGAGGCGGGTACACCCTGGACAGGTCGCCAGACTATCGCAGGGCTGACATAGACAATCACGCTCTCATTCACACCTACGGCAATTAAGAGTCACCAATCAAACCTAAGTGCATCTTTTTGGACTGTGGGAGGAAGCCGGAGTACCCGGAGAGAACCCACGCTGACACGGGGAGAACATGCAAACTCCACACAGAAGAGCCGCAGGCGGGAGGCGAACCGACAACTGTGAGGCGAGAGCGCTTACCGTGTATTGGCTCCTTTAACTAAATTCATTCATTCTTAAGTATCAAAGAAATGCATACATGGGCAAAATAAATGATGTGTGTGTGTGCGCAGTACTATGCAAAAGCCTGTTTTTAATAATGGATGCTTTTATTTTGAAAGGATGAAAAGAGACTTGCCTGTCGATTGTAAACTAACTCAAGTGAGGTGATACTGTAAAGATAACGTCAAGGAGTTTAATGTTTGAAGAGGCATGAGGCATGAGGTTAGTGTTCAAAGTAATCTTCCATATTTAAGGTTTTTGTGTTTAAGTTTTAGATCAAATTAAACGTAGTAATTCATGCTAGCAAGGTTTGATACAACGAATACCCTTGTATTTCTGTGTGTTTTATAATTGTTTTTGCGACTTTCTGTTTGCAAATTGTAGCTTTATCCAATTTAATTCTCAGCTCATTGGCTTATTGACGTACGGCCGCAGAACTGAAAGCTGTTTCAGTTGAGTGAGTACTGATACACAGTCAGAGATAAAATTAAAATTAAAAAATACACAGATTGATTAAAAATTCCACATGATCGACCAAATTCTTAACAACCATTAATTGATCATTGATTCATTATTCCCATCCCTACTGTGATGTCTCTCTCTCACTGGTGTGTTTAACGATAAATGTACACAGAGGCATTACTACAGCGTGTTCCCAAGGACTGGGCCGGTAAGCAAACAAAAATGCCTAAAACAAACTTAACAAGGCACCTTAGAGCACCCGCACGGCCCGAGTGGAACCTGAAGTGAACTTTCTGCATGTCTTTTGACTTCACTTTTAAACTTGGCTGGCCGACTTTAGTCTCCAGCTCTAAATATGTTCCTCTATCTGCCCGTCTGTCCTCTTTTACCTGACCTATTCCCCTTATTCAACACTCACTGTTCTCACTGCAACAAATGTGCTACCCTTTTTATGAGGCACAAGGAGCATAAATGCACAATTTCCAGCCTCTGCCCAGTGTCCTGTCCCTTTCAAACCTCTAACCTTTTTCTAAAAACATCTCATCTTAAATCATGCATGACCGTACCTTGGCCAGTCACCGTCAGAAAATGGGTTGAGAGACTGAAGCACACCTGTGTCTGCTCTATTTTTCTTTCCACTCTCTCATTTTTCTATTCTGTCCTCTCTTTCAGTGTGAAATAATAAAGTTTTGCAAAGTGCTTCCTTCCTCCCTCCCTTCCTTCCTTCCTTCCTTCCCTCTCTGTGTCTCTGTTCCATTTGGTCAGCTTTTCCTCTTTTCCTCCTCCATCCTCTCTCTGTCTTGTATCTGTGTCAAGTCATGCGGCTGACAACAAACCTGTCCTCATCTCGGATCCTTTCTTCCTCCTTCACTTTTGCTCTACCTCTTTACTTCTTTCCATCAAGCTACTCCTTTATTTTTACCCTCTATTTTCTCTTTCGCCTCTCCTCATTTCCTTCCCTCTGCCTCTGTGTGACCGGTCATGCGGTAAACAGCAAAGGCAAGCAGGTAGTTGCTGCACACCGGCATGATTCACATGGTACACTGAGTCTCTGACTTCCCCAGCCCAGCACAGATAGACACAGACACCAACAACTCTCACAGGCTTTCATCTCCAATCCACTGGCTGCATTCATACCAGTTAGAATCCCAACAGAACCATGGATCCCTCACATAAGGATACAGCTTCATTTTACTCCTTAAGTCTTGTAGCACAGCAACCGGACTACAACCTTGACTACAACTGTAGGATCAAATCTTTTATATTTTCACATTTTCAGTTTCTGGGGACCACATGAGATGAATGGCCCACTGGGGAGTTCACCTGAAAACGACATACCTTCAAGCACTTTTTTCTGCTTGCATCCGCACCATCAATAAGAATGCTGAAGTGACCTATGCTGGCTGGTGGTTGGAGAGTATTTCCCCTAACGTATACAGTATATGTTGCGTAAAACCTGGATTTTCCTATCAGTTAAATTATTTTTTCCCATGTTGTGTTCAACCAATCGATGTACACTGATGACTCTTGACCAGTCAAAGTACACTTATGTCGCTCACAGTTCTTCTTGTCCTGAGATAGTAATTTCAAGTTCCACCATGGCTGTATTTAAACATTCAAAGCATTTATCATTGAGGTGATCGGCACATCTCAATGTTGTAACGGTCCCCTGGCTGATTATTGATGCATCTATTTGGTGCTAAAACTCCGCCTACCTGGAGCCTGGCGCTCTCTTTTTTTTGTGTGCAGACACACAACATTCTCTTTTCACATTACAGCTACACTCACGCATACGGTCATCCAAACCATTGACTTTACTGATAATCACACCTTTTCATATCTTTGGTTTATGTTTTGATTAATGGTTATTCGTTTTGTTAAATAAATCATTTGTTACCTTCTGCCTGCCTTACCCAGTCTTTTGGCATGGCTTTAGAGCAAGTTCAAGACAATGTGCCTTGGTATCTTGGATGTCTTTCCAAAATTGTCCTATCCCATGCAATGCATAGCATTTCTTAAAATTAGTGACCCTACCAGTTGTAGGACATTATAAGGTACACTGTTGTAAAAAAAAAAAAAAAAATGCTGCAGTTTTGTTGAATGTATGCAAGAAAACAACTTCTCTAGCTTTAGGGTAAAAAGCTTCCTGGTTAGGCTTTATAAAAATTAGTTTAAATTGTAAATAAATGCATGTAAATGGACTAAGTGAAGTAGTACTGGAAGTTACGTAATTACGTAAAAACGTGATGCACTAAAGTTAAATGACGTTTGAATAACATTTACTTTTGTTTCACATAGGGTAGGAAAGTTTGTTTGAACCCAAACAACCAACTTTTATTATTTATACTCCACCTCAGCGTACTTCATTAATACTTTGTCCACTAGAGGGCACCACCATCTCCAAACATAAACATGACAGATTGGTGTATCATATACACGCAAAATTCGTCTTTGGCATATGCATTGCTCACAATTTGAAGTTTTTAAGTTGTGTTATTTGTACGCAGATTCAAGAGAAGGGGCTTTACGCCAATCACCTTAATGTGCTAACCTCATTATATATGTTGCTTAACAACATACAGGCAGCTAAAAGTTTCCGGGCGCTTGTAAACCTTGGTTCCATTTTGAATGCATTTATCAACAATATAATGTATTCTGCATGTAGGTGCTTTTACTAGACTGTTCCATGACAGACTGCTATGAACAGACAACCCTATACGGTGGTATTTATTTCCGGAGTATTGTATTGTTGCACATGGTTTTATATTTCAGTGAACTGTGTAATTTTTAAGCATTGTAATCTGGGCTTGGGTGCAGACAAGGTTATTTGTTTGCCCGTGCCCCAACATATCTTTTCTTTCTCAATAAGCCAACAATTTCGATGCTCGTCTTTTACAGGCAGCAGAGCACACACACCGTACTTGTGTTGTTGAAACATGAGCAGCCTAAATCCTCCTCCCGCCCAACAGACACATACGTAGATTGATCTTGTGAGTACCATCAAAATCTGTATGACATATGCAAATGTTAAAAAACATCCCCTACATACACAGCGTCTCGACATAAACACACACAAACGTTACGAAAAAAAACTCAGCGCTACCCATAACCCACAGCACACATGTTGCGTAAACATACACCTCAAGGAAAGTGTGTTGAAAGCGAAGCCTGAGCAGCCGTGTGGGCTGCAGAACGTGTTATCAGCATCGGAACAGTTTGAGTTCCAGATAATTGAAAGGAGTTGAGGAATCTGTCTCACTCTGTCAAACAACCACGCGCACACACCAGCACACATTTTGAGAAACCGGCTTCAATTACTTTTCCCTGCTCTCTCGTTTTGTACCACTGTTTTACTGTATCAAACAGGATTTCACTGCACTGCATATAAGTGATAAACAATTGTTTAATGCTGTAGAAGACTGTTATGTATGCTAAATAATACACAGTGATGTGATAGATTACATTTAAATGCTGCCAAACACTTGTAAAAGTGCAGGTGTTTAAAACAAGAATTTTATTCAAACACTTGTGAACATGTGACAGTGAAAACAGCATGCGGCTTTTTTTTATTCTCATGTTGCATGTTTGTTTATATCTGCTAGGATTTGTTGCCTCTGTCTTCCCCTGTGTTTCTGTCTCCTGCCTTTGCTGTTATTTCTTTCAGGGGGAGAAACAATCTAAGTGCTGTCACTCAGACACTGTTCTCAAGTTGACTTGCTCTTGCACTTCTTCGCTGTACTTGTCTAAATTGTGGTTACAGAATGTGGCAGAGAAACGATTTGGGCTCAGAGTTCAAAACCCTCCCTGCCTCTGGAACTACATTAGTGGCCCCTCAAGGATCAAAACCCTGCCAAAACTTCCTCTCCTGGGTTTCACTTTCTACTTTCCAAATAAATAAGGAGGAAAAACAGTTGGATTCTTTTTTGTCCCAGTACCAGCTGTCTCTGAGAGGAAGCAGTTGTGCTGAGAATAAATGGAGCAGCGACAGATTTACTTAAATCACTGAGTATAATAATTTGACAACGGCATACTTCTTCACACATCACGCATGCATTCGCAAATTGGCATTCCCAGAATCAGAGTGGCACAAAATTGGGGTGTTTGTATTTTAGAGTGCAAGCAGAATTCTTTTCTTTTTTTTTTTAAACAATAAACCACAAGAGGGTATTTTTTACAGTGATTTTACAACAGCCAAGAGCTGTTCTCTGGCTCTGCAATGAGAAAACCCTCTCAGTTATTCTAAAATCACTTTAGTACAGCCTGAAGTGGATTATTGCTTTTTATGTAACAAAGGTTACAAATTATAATGCAAAAAAGCCCACATTCAATTCATCTTCTATGCTTTTAATCAATAAAAAAATGAATTGAATTCTTCCACTACTACCAACCAGTTTCCCTGCCATCCATCATGTGAAAACACAACCACTCAGCCAGTGTTTAAAAATAACTACTTGTCCATCCTCTCTTCTTCTACTTAATAAATGTGACTACATTTTTTTATTTAGGTATCAAAACTTGTGAAGATGGCCGTCAGATTTGGCCATATTTACATTTTAGACTGTCCTACATCTCCCTCTAGCGACAGTAGAAATTATGAATGACGGCGAGGTGGTGAAAAAAACACGGAATTAGCACTTGGGGCGGGAGGGTCAAACAGACCCCAGACTTGTGAAAACAAAAGAAAAACTATGTGATTTAAACATCACTCAGTGTTTTGTGTATCATGTTTTTCAGTACTATTTCACTTCCAGCATTTCAGTACATTTATATATTCTTTTATGACGCCTTACCAGGAAGTTTTTGCCCTAAACCTAGATCAGCCGTTATTTACAACTGTTTGACATGTGCGCTACTTTCAGAATGCTTCACCCATAAAGGTCATTATGGGTGGTAATGACTAGAGGTGTGGAAAAAAATCGATATAGTATAGTATAGAGATATTTAGCATTGGTAGGCCATTTTTGTTTTTTTCTGGAGGCCGTAGCGAGCTCACTTTGAGGATTAAACTGAAGGTATACTAGAAGATCTAAGGAATCTATAGCAGCATGAGCATCAGGATATGATGTCGAGAAGTTGTTGAAATAACAGTGAAAAGTTAGGCTTTTTTAAATTTATGTTTCATTTAAAAAAAAATCAGAACAGTGAAGCTTAAAGTTGAGGAAAGTTTGAGAAAACGCTACAGTTGTTGTCGTCCACATGTTTGATATCAGTTCAGTTTAGTTTGACTGAATAATTTGTTGGTTGGTGTGTGTGGGTTTGACTTTCATTGTTTAGAAATAAAAGAGAGGAGTGAGATGAATAGACTGAGAATTTTCTCTTATTTGACAAAACAATTCTTGATTGAATTGAATTTTGTGGACACAAAATGCAGTTAAACAGTTAAATATATTGTATCGCAATACTCACTATATCTCTAAATGCTTAAAATCTCAATAATATATCAGAATCAAGTATCAGGATTAAATTGTCTCGTGGGGCCTCTGCTGATTCCACCTCTAGTGTTGACAAACGTATTCTGTCGTTTAGGTTGGAGATCTTGTTGCTCAAGCCTGGATTTGTTGGGTGAACTCTGAAGGTAAATGGCTGTGAAAAATCCAACCGAGCTTGAGATTTGCCCAAAAAACTCAGACTTGCCCTGACGGTTCAAATAGTCCTGTCACTTTTCCAGTTGGCAACCATTTAGTATAACAAAGCCTTTCCTCTTCCTCCCCTCTGTCTCTCTCTCCATCTGTCCCTTCTCCTCTTGCCTTCTCAATAACTGTTCCCATTCCTTCTGGTTCTACTTCCTCATGATTCTCCTTCAGTATTTTTAGTCCCACATCTTTCTTAGTGTCAGTGCTCTTGTTTTTGTCTTGATTTAGTTCGTCTTAAGGCTATTCATACAGTAATTGAGATGTGACTTCAATCCTCAGTGGAGCTCACCAAAATACAACTCGCTCCACTGCTGCTACTGCCTTTACTAAAATAAACCCATGGGAGAAGGATAACAGACAGACTCCACTCAGGGTATATTCATGTGTGTGTGTGTGTGTGTGTGTGTGTGTGTGTGTGCGCACGTGTGTGCGTGTGTGTGTGTGTGTGTGTGTGTGTGTGTGTGTGTGTGTGTGTGCACATGTGTGTGTGTGCACATGTGTGTGTGTGTGTGTGTGTGTGTGTGTGTGTGTGCACATGTGTGTGTGTGTGTGTGTGTGTGTGTGTGTGTGTGCACATGTGTGACAGCAGAGAGCAGCTGGACAAAGGGATGAAAATAAATAAATGGAAGACATCTTCTCGACTCCCCACAGAGAGAGTGAAGCAGGGGGTGGATCTGGGGAGGTAGGAGGAGGAATGAGAGGCAGGGATGGAAGGACAGATGGATTTGTTGTGTCCATCCATCTCACATCTTGAGATGCAGACGGACAGGGACACGAAAACAGAAAAAAACAAGGGGGTGGCATGATCAAAATGATTCAGCAGTTGTGAGAGAGTGATTGATGAATATGGAGGCAGGTATTGAGGGCTGAGAGATGGGTCGATGTCAGAAATAACAGATGAGACAAGAGTTAAGAAAGACAGCAGGGAGAATTAGCAAGATATAAATGAGGAATGAGAAGGTGAAACAACAGCCGATGCCTTGATGCATTTACTAAATTATTTAAAGTAACATAGCCTCAGCCCTTAGTTAATGCCTTATATTTCATTAGAATAAGAATTTTTACTTCTATATACATCAAAACCTTTAAATGTTTAAGTCTTTGTGTAAAACATTAATCTCTTTCTGCTGTTTAATGCATGTACTGCAATACATATCCACTTTAGTCAATGATTGGTGCAGAGGTACTTTGGTACCCCAGGGGGAACTTGTTAAAATGTTCAAGCTGGTTCTCAACAATGATTCCATTAGCCCTACCCTACATTCAATTGTGCAAAAATGAAGAATAAATGGTTCAAAGTAATGGATAAATAGTTTAAAAAGTTAGCTAAAGGCAAAAAAATGCATGTTTAAAAAGCCTGAGTGGTAGTTGCCATTGCAAACATAACCCATTCATGCCTACGAAGGGCCTTTGATGGAAGTGTGATCTGGGCTCGCCTTAACACAAAGGTGGAGAACTTTTCAAAATTGGTCAAAAACATCTGCCGAAAAAGTTTGTAGTTTTTGTTATCATAAAAACATGTCATACTTATAATAATATTAAATCTAATCTCTGGGCACATGGGACTACTGTTTTTGCAATATACTGCATTATATTGCTGAAGAAACACAAGTACCATGTGCCCAAAAATAAATATAGTATCATAAATATTAGTATGAAGAACTGGCTGTTTCTTATTTTATCCAAGAGCACTGGCAGTTTTAAGTAGGAGCTAATTGTACCAATATTTATGGAAACAGACATTTCTGTGGAGTTTTTCCCCATTTTTTTTGTTCATCTTTATGGCTGATAACTGATAAACTGCACTACAGGTAAGAAGGTAAATGTAAATGTAAATTTTGGGGTTTCACTTTGACAACATCAGCCTTAAAACTTACAATGTGTATGTAAAAAAATGTAAGAAAGTGTACACACATTTGGAACATGACGGGTGGTTTCAGTGCAGGGCTGCTGTGGAGGAACATCGGACAAAAAAGGCTGTGAATAACTGGTGTAGAGGTCTTTCCTCTTGATGTTGTGCCTCACAACGCCTCGGAGCATTTAGCTTGGCTTAGTTGCTTAATTAAACTTCTTCAAGTCTGAAATTCAGTAGTTTACTCTCATCCTGGGAGATGAGGTCAATTAAACATGTTGGAATCCACACTAACTGGGCACTTAGTTTAATTTGTTTCTTGATCCATAAATGAAAATGCATTGTTGGAGGGATTTTTCCAGCATATTGAAGCGTGAACAAAAGCAGTTTTGTTTAAAATGACCTTCACCAGAAGTTGCTTCATTTACACAAACACTGTTTGCACTGTTTTGGAGGATCATTTTTTTCTACTGTCTGCTATGTTGTTGAATAGAATATTCTGGATCCATATGGCGGGTTTTCTAAGTACCTGCTACATGATTTGTGGGGAAACGGTCTTATTTTTAGACAGAGCATTAGAACTCCCATGGTAGTCTACAAGAGTTTGGGTCACTCACAGTTTCACGTGCTGAAATAGAATCTTGTGCTGGCTGCAAATTTTACTGCAGGCATTTTAGTGTTCATCTAAAACTCCATGCTAAACCTGTATGATATGACTGGCCTTGGGGACTTGCTTGATATTATTTCCCTGACAGCCCCACCCAGCTTTTTAAAGCACTCTGACTCCACTTGTGTAGTCCAGGACAGCACAGGATAAATAATGCAGTGCGTCTTATAGTGCTCATACTTGCTCATACTTGTTGTTGCTTCTTACAACGCTTAAGTTCTACAGAAGTCCTTCAAACACTCTGAAATGCTTTACACTCTCTTTTACAAAAGAATGAAACTGACAAGCAGCAAAGGAGGAAAAAAGAAAGAAAAGAAGTCGAGGTCAGAGGAAGAAAAAGGAGAATGCCGAATGAGAAAGACCCTAAAAGAGGTCTGTGTTTATAACATTTCTCTTGGCAGTGTGAGTGCCGAGAGGTCGGAGAAGAGTTGAGAAGAGACTTCTTTTTAGATCCGTGGAGGCCTGTAGGTCAATGTAGAAGCAGCTACAACAATATTTGGCTTTTGGGAAATCAATGCTGATCGTAACCAGGCTCTTTCAACTACAAGAGTCTGAAGAGCTGCTTTGATGTAGTCTATGTCTTCAAGTCAGGAAAATGTTGTCAGGATCAGAGTGCCCAATTTCACTGTTCAAAAACCTAAAACTCATAGTATATCAGTCATGGTCTCAGGGTGAGACTGCAGACGTTTCCTCACCCACCTACATGACGTATTACTTTAAGGTCATGTCCTTTACGTCTAAATGGCAAATGAAATATACTGTAAAAAAATACATTCATGTGTTTGGACACGTCGGATGTTAGGAAGCATCTTAGATCCCAGCATGAGATCCATAAATGTTCCATGTAGCAGCATTGATTTAATGTGATGACATCCTCCTCAGGGCTCCCAGCTCCTACAGAGATTATCCGTGTGATCTGCAATAAATACCTGCTTAGCTGCCACTGAAGTGTCATGTTCCAGAAAGGCCTACAGTATGTGTTAATAAAGATAAAATTTTGATATTACATGGTATTCAGTATCTATCTCAATAGAGTGTGGATTGTAGAACCTGATAATGTAATAAATTCCCGATAATGCAATAACCCCGATAATGTAATAAAAATCTGCACTTGAGTCCATTGAAAATGTAATAAAACCTGATAATATAATAACTTCCCGATAATGTAATAAAGTGCATTTCCCAATAATGTAATAGACTTTTTACCAATAATGTAATAAAGTATAACACCAAGCACCTTTAGATGTCAAGAAGCTGTTGAATGCATCCGTGTGTCATGGATACCTCGTTTGTGAAAAACGGATGCTGGTCTGCTGTTAAATTATTACAATATTGGGGAATTATTACATTATCAGGACTTGCGAAATGAAGGCTAACCTGATATTGTAATAACCTCCCATTAATGTTATACTTTAATACATTATTGGTAAAAAGTGTATTACATTATTGGGAAATGCACTTTATTACATCATCGGTAAGTTATTACATTATCAGGTTTTATTACATTTTCAATAGACTCAAGTGCAGATTTTTATTACATTATCGGGGTTATTACATTATCGGGAATTTATTACATTATCAGGTTCTACATGGATTTAACTTTAAGCAGTTGGCTTAAATAGTGCATATGAACACAAAATTTTAGCTATTTTGATTGATTTTACATTAGACAGGAAAATTTAAAAATCCAGACAAAAACATCAAGGCATTTGTACAAGCAGCAAAATACGACGATGTAGACTGTCCTCCGCCGCCATCTTGCTGAGGTATTAGTAATGATTGACGGCGATGCAGAGTTTAAATGGCAGATGTCATACTTGGGAAGGGACGATGGAGAGGTGGTCGAACAAACAGTGGACTTTCACCCAGGAGAACAGGGTTCATGTCCCATGTGAAAACAAAAATAAATGAAATTTAACATAACGTGGCTCACGTTTTGTTAATCAGATTTCTTTTTAACGTTTTTAACGTAAGTCACGTCACCATCGTAACTACTTCACTTCTGGTATTTACGTACATTTATTTACTGTTTAAATGGTGTTTTATAACGCACAACTAGGGCTGGGCAATATGGACCAAAACTCATATCCCAGTAATTTTAGGCAGAATGGCAATATATCATATATATATATTGGTATTTTAAACAACATGTGCAAAGTGTTTAGTTCAAACTCAACATCACAAGTATTCATCATCAACCTGTTTGATTTAAAGACTTCAAATAAGTCAAATTCAAAACCTTCAAAGCCTTTTGAAGCAATTTGCTTGCAGCGTGTTTTGCAAACAATGTCATGTTGCTCTTCATCTGCAATATTAAATACCTCTTTATCAAAGAGCACCATGTCCACCATGGGTTTTTTTTAAAAAGTTTGTTATGTTGCATCCTTGCACATGTGAAAGAGTATGAGCAGCAGAGAATGCTTTGTGTCTGCCGTGCGCAGAGAGGAACAAATGGCTGTAACAAATAGAGGTCATACATTAAGGCAACATCTAAAGATATTATATATCGGTATGGCGGTATTGTCTCAACTACATATCTCTTTATAAAATACATCGGTATAACTCGTAATACCGATATAATGCCCAGCCCTATGTTTAACCAGCTATTTTTTTGCCCAGGGTTAGTAGTTTTGTGGCCTAAATTAACCGGAACTGCAGCCTTTCTTTCAACCATGAACCATACGTGTATGTATAATGAAGTGTGTGCTATTTCTAGAATGCTTCTTTGTACCGTGAACCACTCTTGACAAATGCTCACGTGTCATTATGGGTGGTATTGACAAACAGTCTATTCTATCGTTTAGGATGGAGATCTTGTTGCTAAAAACAAGGAGATCTACTTTATTTGAAAGTGCTCCACGTTGCATTAATATGAAATAGTCACTGGATGCCACTTTTGATTTCCCTCATGCCATCAGATCCTGGAACATACAATCAGTCTTTATATGCAAGTTCTGAAAATATTTAACATCACAACTGGCATCAGGTTATGCAGAAAAATATGATCCTCTAAATTAAATGAAATAAAACTTCATTAACTGCATGAAATTATATACACCCATGATACTGCTTAACAAAGGCTCGGTGCTGTGAGCCAGGTAAATACTTTCTAAATATGATTGTGCATCGGCTGGTCCTCATGCAAATCTCTGCCACTTGAAATGAAAGAAGCCCTTTGCTGATGAGTCTTATAAATATAGCCTCTTAAGACTTTGCAAATGACTGTAATTATTGCAAAATCTAGAAATATTGGTGTAAATTGCATGGTACAAAAGCCTGCTGCTATGGATACCTATCTATGTCACCATGCAGAGATAAGCACATGTTGAAACTGGAAATGTTCAAAATTATTTTTGTCTGATTAATCTCTACGCGCATACGTGTAAATCCCTACAACAACGGAGAAAAGAAAAACAGTCATCAAAATAATGTCTAATCCTTGATGCTTCGCTGTGGATGCTTGCCAACTTTCTTTCATGGCTTGTCAGGTTGTGATTATTTTTGATAAATGCACTTGGAACGCTTTTATTTGGAGGTTGTTAAAACACTTCAACCCACGACCCATTTCAACCTTTCTTGCTCTTATCCTCAGACTCAGGCTATGGTAAATATAATAAGCACATTGGAAGTCTTGTCATGTGTAAAAGCACCACAGGTAGGAAGCCCTGGGCTGAAACGTATTCAAGAATCATTTATTTGTGAGTCTGCTTGAAGCAGGTACAGGTTGGCACCCATGGGTGAAATGGATCCCAACAGGTTACAATAAACGCTAAGAACTGATGACAAATAGCATGTGGCACATTTGTCCGTGAGCTGAAACTAATGTATTATTATGTTATTCTAAGTTGTTCCTCCAATTGTAACCTTCATGTTCAAAGAACTGATGCAGCTAGAAAGCTGTAAGACTGGAACAACAGGCCGAGGTCCGCAGTGGTCGTCTGCTCGCCTCCTGTAGGGGAACAAAATGTGCATATTGCAGTCACACTTTCATGAATTTCATGCACTGTCACGGTGATGCCGAGCACTGAAACAACATGAGTACTCTCCAGACAGCAAATCAGAGAGGGGCTAGTCTTTGATAAAATGTAGTTCACCTACTTGGAAATGAGGAGAAATGGCAAATGCTGCACGCCTGCCGAAGCCTTTTGGGGCTTTTCGCTGTCTCCGTTTCTCAAACACAGTCCCTCGGATGGTTTGATGGCAAGATCTCCTGCCTCTGCTTTCCAGATGACTTTTTTTTTCCCTTTTGTCTTGTTTTGACTAGCAATGTCAGTGATGTTTTCTGTGTTACTACTGATTTAAAAAAACATATCAGCAGACTCATCTGTACTTTCTCTGATATTTTGGAAGACAAGAAAAAAACATTCTATGAGCTTCTGATGCTAAAATTAACATTAGGTTCAGTTTTTGCACACATAGACACTGAAAAAGGGAGCAGAGAATTTGTCCTGTGCACTTAACCCATCCTTTACAAACCAATGAACACACAATGCTAGGAGCAGTGGGCAGCACATTTGTGCGCCCAGGAGCAGCTTGATTCCTAACCTCTAGGCCAGCTATTGTCAACCTTGGGGTCCCGACCCCAATTGGGGTCGCGAGATAATTTTTGGGGGTCGCCAAATCATTTTGGAAGTCAGCTCTGTCTCCACTGTGTTAAAGTGTTCATGGGTTAATGTGTTTTAGTCTTTTTGGTCATTTAATGTCTTTTTTTAGTCATTTTGTGTCTTTTTTAGTCATTTTGTTTTTTTTCTGGTCATTTTGTTTTTTTTCTGGTCATTTTGTGTCTTTTTTATCATTTTGAGGTCAATTTGTGTCTTTTGGTAATTTTGTTTCCTTTTTTTGGTCATTTGTGTCTCTTTTGGTCATTTTGGATCTTTTTTTTGTCATTTGGGGTCTTTTTTGGTCAATTTGTGACTTTTGTGGTCATTTTTTGTCATTTTGTGGTCATTTTGAGTCCTTTTTTGCTCAATTTGATGCATTTTTTTGGTCATATTGTGTCTTTTTGATCATTTTGTGGTCATTTTGATTCTTTTTGAGGTAATTTTGTGTCTTTTCTGACAAATCCCAAAGTAGCAAGTTCTTCCTTTCCAAGGAGTCTCTGGCTTGAAGCTGACTGTTACACACTCAGGAGGTCAGAATGGACCTTTAAACTTATAGCAAAGGACTTAGATTAAAAGTAACAATAAAATATAAAAAAAATATATAAATGCACAGACAGAGAGATGTTTTAGTTGTTGTCTGCTTCATTATTTGTCCAAAATCAGTCGTATCAGCTGAATTTGTATGATCTGAACTGGTCGTGTGAGATTGTGTTCAGTGAGCGGGGGTCACGGACAACATGCATGTTAAATGGGGGGTCGCCACTCAAAAAGGTTGAGAACTACTGCTCTGGTTGAGCCCTGCAACACTGCCTCTCCTCTCTACAACATTATCACCCATCTCTTGGACAATATCAACAGAAACAGACTGAAACTCACCTTTGAATGAAATATATCCATTTGCACTTTTCTGCAGTCTTCACTTCATTTGGACATTTCATTTTTTATGCTCATTGTTGCTTTTAGTGCTTGTACTTTTTTAATCCATTCCTCAAATTATTTTTAAATTATTCTATCCCCAGGTATGGTATTTTCATTTCCATCCCATGTGTGAACATGGGATGACAATAATGATTCCTTGAATCCCTTGAATAAGGGATTCATGAAAACACAATTAGATACTTTGATAACAGCTCGATGGTACGAACATCAATAACAGGGTCCTAGTTCTGTAACCCAAATAAGTAAATCTAAAGTTGGCTCAAACTGAACCAGGAATAAATATAATTTCATTTTCACACCTGAATTATACAAAACATTCATATGGATTCAAACAGAAAGAAAAAACATCCAGCTTCCAACTATGATTTTTCACTTTACACCTGAAATACGCCAGTCTTGCATCTAAATGCAGTCCAGAGTAGAGAAGAAAGTGCAGGTTGCCGAGCACATGTTACTTCAGGTCATGTAAGCATGTTGTCCAGTTTCCTCCTGTACTCTGATCTCACCTACTGACCTAGTTGCTAGTGTGCATGTAATGGTATTCAGTGTGCCTGCAGCTCTCAGCCCTCCTCTCATATTTTACAGATTAAAAAGAAACAGCATTAATATTGAATTTAATATTTTCAGTGCAATAATATGACTTTGACATTCCTGCGTTCAATATAAGAAATACTTGTATTTAATAAAAGTGGTTATTTTAGCATTTGTCTGGGTAAGAATGAGATTATTTTTACCTCATTGTATTCTGGGCTAAGAGAGTTTAACAATTCCCACCATATAAAGCTTTATTCATATTAATTATGGTATTTACAGTCTAGGTTACAGTGCATTAGCTGCTACACTCTGCGAGGTCAGCATCATATAGTGCTCAAGGAAAAGACCACCACTGAGTATTTAATAATGCATGCCGTAGTGGTTAAGAGATTATGAGTTATGTAGCAACACCAAAAGTGCATGCTTCTGGCAGCACTATTAACTACAGCCTAGGAGGCTGCATTACTGTGGGGACAGCCGGAGAGTCTGAAGAGGATTATATAACACCACCAAAGGAGATGTGACTTATGCAGAGGTATGACAACGCAGATTTGACTAATGCACTTCCCAACAGGCAACAAGCCACTGGGTGGAATATAAACCTGTGTCCACCAATCACCTTTATTTATTTTTAGCAAGAAGTGCCTCACAGCTTTTTTATCGTGCCACCATAATCTCCATCTTTTACTGGGAAGTTTTTAGTTTTCAGTGCCTGCCACTTGAAGTGCTAAAACACATGCGGACTGAAAGCTTCTGTAATAAAAAGGCGGCTGACGGTGTAAGAAGATGTCCTCAGAGGAAAGTATTATTTAGCTTAAGGAGGAGGATGACACATAGCCCTGTAGGAGATCTTTCACCAGGCCCAACAGGAATTTAGAGATTATGAGAAACATACAACAGTAATAACAGTGTACAGCTGGCTGCTTTTTATTCACTACAGGCCGGAAGAGCTTTGGTCTCATTTTCTCTGTAACCGAAAGATGGATTTATCTGCAGCTTCAGGAACGGATTCACCCACAAATAATTGACAAATAAAGGCTTCAGGCAGCAGATAAAAGAAAGTAAAGAAAGGATGCAGAAAAATAAAATGCATGCTTTGTTTTAGGTTAGGTATCTCTGATTAACATGTCTTTGATTCCATAAATATTCTTTGTTCTCGCTCTCTTTGAACGGTTAAGTCTGATTAGGATAAAGAAAAAAGGCCCATCATTTCATATTCTTACCGTCAATCTACGGTTTATGATTTTCACTGTAATTCAGAATAAAATAATATATAAGCATTTTCTCTCCACCTGTGTTCTCTTCCTCAGTGAACGAAAGATTTCATGTCAGGGGGAAAAAAGAGAGTATGCCCTTTACTCAACAGTACATTCCATTGTGCATTGCATTATGATTTATTGAGACTGCTGTCTCAGCAAAAACTATGTCTTTGTACAGTGGTTTTTACGCTCTAATTTTTAAAGGAGCTGAATATTCAGCAGTGATGCTTTGATTATCTTAAAAATGCCTGTTATCAATGGTGTCAAGTGAAGCTGCTGTAATAACAAAAAAACTGCATTACAAAACATTGGAGGCCTGAATCTGCAAGACACATCAGCAATGACCTTTTCTCTTCTCTTTAACTTTACAATGAGTCATAATAAGACAGGAGATTAGGAGATTGGGGGCAGTGAAAAAAAGTTGTGAACATCTCTTGACACATCACCCTTTAAAGGCCGACTCCATTAGTGTTCTTTTCTGGGTTTATGAAATGGAACTGTATGCTCAACCAGAAAAAAAGCAGTGACGTTAATTTTTCACAGTAAACGCCAACACTATAAGTCAACATGCTGTGCTGGAAATATACTTTATGTTAGTACGGATCCAAAAGTCACACAATAACACAGAGAAATCAACTAAATGAGGTGACAGTATCATCAGTCCAACAACTTTTGTGTTCTCTGAGGAAAAATTGTTGTTTTTTTCAGTGGAGTCGGTTGGCTTAGAAGATCACAGCTTTAGTTTCCCGACGTAAAGAGCTGACGACATGGTAAAGGGGTAAAAATATTTTTGCTATAGCATACACAAACTGATGGAATGTATTAGGTTGTCCTTTTTTTCAAATATATTTTGCTGAAGCCCCCATCCAGTGGAAATATACCAGAAATGTTCCACCACTTTGGAATCCTTGTTTGCGCTAATATAATAATAAGTCTCTAGATAAAGATAATAAGGGTGTGTATGTAGACATGTCATCACCAACCTATGTCAGATCACGTCAGAAAACATTTTTAGAAGGGCGTTTTGACTTTAAAAAAAGACATATTAAAGCCAAATACCAATGTTTTATTTAATACATAAGCACTGCAAAAAAAGAAAAGTTGGGTGAACTCAAAATTTCAAGGCAACAAACTTCGATACAATTTTAAGTTGGACAATTAAACTAAATATTTTAAGTTTTGTTTTTGAGTTTGCTTAACTCTGAATTCAGGTTTTTGTCAACTCAACTGTAAGTTGTACTAACTTATAATTTTACAATGTAATAACTTTTAATCCTTACTCCTGCTAACTTCTGCAATGTGCTGAATTGGCACGATTGTAACGCCGCTATGAAATAAATGTCAGCTAATGTTGCGACCACAATTTTTAGTTAGCATTGATACGCTAATGGCTACTCTTGTTGCTGTAACAAGCAGCGCGACTAGCATCAGTTAGCCGCTAGCATCAGTTAGCCGCTAGCTTTCGCTAATGACCAAATTTCACAACAAAGAAATAAGAGTTAGCAGAACTATTGTCCCTTGTTGTGAACCCCAACTTAAAGATATAATTAACAACAACTCACCAACTTGTTTTTGAGCAGACAACTGGCTTCCTTTGTTGTGCTAACTTACATTATTGCCCGAAATGTCAGTAATTTATATTTCCAAGTTTTACCAACATAAATCACTGTTTTAGGCCAAAAAATACAAGTTGGCTTTTTTGCAGTGAGGAGCACTACTGGAGCTACAGCCTGATATAAAAGTCTTGTTTCTAGCCAGTGATGCATTGTATTGATACATAATATAATAGAAAGATGAATTATTGCAGCTTTAAATAAGCAGTGTGGGCTTTCTCCACTTGTTTTTACACACACACACACACA
This sequence comes from Centropristis striata, assembly GCF_030273125.1. Taxonomy (NCBI): domain Eukaryota; kingdom Metazoa; phylum Chordata; class Actinopteri; order Perciformes; family Serranidae; genus Centropristis; species Centropristis striata. The sequence goes on along the minus strand of NC_081520.1, from coordinate 36,146,146 downwards.
CACACACAAATGAGCCCCACCGAATCTGAATAACGTGAATCAGTATAGAAGCACAGTAGTCTGTGGACAAATGGTATTAAATCATCCAATCACACTGCAGAACACTGACCAGCGGGCCCATTCATCACCCAATTATAAGCCAGCATGCTAACCAGCAGCTCATGACTCAAGCTCTGTCAGGGGGAGGAAGAACACTGTGTAAAACAGGTAGGAAGCATCATGTATAGACCTTCAGGCCTGCAAATCTGCTTACAATTACAGAATATACATATTCATACTATTTACAACTACACTGACATATGATGCCTGTTTTGTTTTTTTTATACCTCGCATTACCTTCTCTCATTTACTTCTCATTTCAACATATCCGGCAGTATCCCTGACAGCACTATCCATCTACACACACACACACACAGCCTCACACACATACTGTACACACAAAACTGTTGCAGAATTATTCTCCTCTCTCTCACTGTGTGACAGATAATAGATCAACCAGCACTATGTACCCCCACACACACATTCTCTCTTAAAGCAGAGCATACACACATAAGTTAGACTCCTCCCTGGTGATGCAGCAGATAATAGAGAAGCAGGACCAGGGGCCCCCTTTTGCTTTTTACCTGCAGCACTGGGTCATTAAGTCACTGCGGACAGTGTGAAACAAGACAGCGTGGAAGACGGGCTGAGACATAAGGAGAGACTAAAGGAGAGGGAGGACAGAATGAGAGGTAAAGTGGAGTGAAAGAGAGATCGAGATGATGAGTATGGGGGAGTGACGAGAGCGGAAGAGAGACAACAAGAAGCAGTCAGACAGACAGACAGACAGTGTTTGGTGGGTGGGATGTGATGAAGAGATGAAACATTCCACCCGTCATTAGTGAAGTCGTGCCAGTCTCTGAAGCTCCCCCGAGGCCTTGATATGGAGGGTCGAGATAGGGTCGTGTCTCTCAACTCCACCTGGCTGCTGTTTCAATCAGTCAGCAGTACACAGAGTTTCACTTTCTCTTGCACTGCTGCTGGGAACTTAAAATCACAGAACCCGCTGAGCCAGTCACAACTGTGTAACCTTCAGCTCACGTTGCCTGGAAACATTGGTCAGACTTAACACTTTCATTTGAAAATTGTGTATCATCATTTGTGCTGGCCAGCCGTGGTTTCAAAAAAATCTCTTCTGTGCTTCTAAGCTTCTCTAACCTACCTCCATAGTGCTTATTTAAGGCTTCTTGTGATTGGACGGCTGCTGGTTTGCCCCCGGGAGCACCAGTGAGATAAATCTGGGTGGAAGAAGTGGAAGAAAAGCTGCTGCTTGGTAAGGTGCCCTTGAACAAGGCACTTTACCCCCAGTTATGCCGGTGGGGCTGCTCAGTGGCTAACAGATCAGCCTCTGGTTGTCCTGGGCAGCTTCCAGGTGTGATAAATAACGATGTGTGGAGCAGAGAGGAGAAAGAACATTCATGCACAGCAAAGCTACACTGGTTTAATAAAGTCTGGAAAATGACTCACAATGTCGACAGTAGTTTGCAATTCATCCCTGAGAGCCAGTGTGTAATGTGTGCGCGCAGGCTTCATCTTAGTGTTGCATTACAATACAATTTTCGTGGTGATACCAGGATTTATTGTTTTTTTTCTGACATGCAGGTGAGATCAAAGCTGAAAGGGGAACTAATTGTTCCCTTTATCCTCTCCACCATGGAGGTTGTGTTCTTGGCTCGGTTTGTCTGTCTGTCAGCAGCATTACAGAAAAATCACTTGTCCAATTTTCATAAAATTTAGTGGAAAGGTGTAGAATGGGCCAAAGGAAAAACTATTCAATTTTGGAGCAGTGTGCGTGGTTTGGTTCGTTGGTTTGTTAACAGAATTGGGGAAAAACTCCTGGCCGGATTTATATAAAAGTTAGAGGAAGGGTGGAGTATGAGCCAAGGAAGAACACCTTAAAGGGAATGTGAATCACAAGTCGAATAAACCAGTTATTTTTCCCTTTCATTAATATCATCAAAGAGGGTATTTGACAAGGTCTGCGTTATATGAAAACAGAAAGTACTGCTTCAACTTGCATTTTTATCCCGATACTTGAGTCACGAAACAATATGTTTGCGATTTTAAGCAGTTTACGATATGGTGAGTATTGCGATACAATATATTGAGATTTAACTGTTTAACTGTGTTACGTCCTTGGGGTACGTTGTGTGTGTGTGTTTTGGGTTTTGCTTTGTTTGTGCCTCAGGACCGCAGCAGCGTCACTGGCTCCGTAAGAGGGAATCCCCGCTGGGTAACGCCTCCACCGAAGGCCGGATCGAGTGTTCCCCTGGCTCCGCCCTCTGTCCGCTCGATTGGTCCGGCGTCCAATCATCTGCCGCACCTGCCTCCAGCTCGGCTTTAAGAGCAGCTTCACGGGGCTGTGGACGGCCCCTCCTTTTTCTTTGTATGGCCTTGTGTAAAGTGTGTCTCTTGACTTGATTATAAGGTATTTGAAAACCTAGTGTGTGTAGCTACTAGAAATTGAGGCACTCGTATTGTTATCGTTAACTGTTTATTGGGCATTAGGTTTAGTTTTTCTTTTTCACATTTATTCACATCACACTCCGATTATTACCTTTGTTAGTCTCACTAGTTTATGGGTGGTTGCATTTCTGTATTTTTGTTTGTGTAGAGTAAACCAGCGTAGTTAGCCAGAGTTCCTTTGTTTGTTGTGTTTTAAGTAGAAAGATAGTTTTGGGGAAAAGCGAGTTAGGAAGATTGTTTCAGTTTGTTTGTTTTATGAGTTGGCGCCACCCTCCGCCCTGTTCATTGCCTCACCTTATACCACTTGTATCTAGCCTGAAGAAGGTTCTCCTTTCCTTAACATTGTTTATTTTGCTGTTACTCAATACAAATCTGTATTTGCCTGAGTACACCGGGGTTGTAACAAACTGCATTTCGTGTTCAACAAAATTAAATTTGATCAAGAATTGTTTTGTCAAGTAAGAGAAAATTTTCAGTCTATCCATCTCACTTTTCCGTCTTTCTATTTCTCCACAATGAGAGTCAAACCCACAGACTGACCAACAAAGTATTCAGTCAAACTGAACTGATCTGATATCAAACATGTATGGACGACAACAACTGCAGCATTTTATCAAACTTTCTTCAACTTTAAGCTCCACGGCTCTGAATTTTTTTTAAAGAAACATAAAAAAGCCTAACTTTGCAGCGTTATTTCAACAACTTCCTGACGTACATGGTGCCTATAGATTCCTTAAATCTTCTAGTTTCATATGATACCAGTATCACCAGTATATTCCTAAAAGTGAGCCCGATACGGCCTCTAACAGATAAATCAATGAAAATACTGATGGCCATCGGAACACTAAATATTAATACTTGGCGGCCATGAATCGATATAATATTGCCACGCAAAATATTGCGTTACTATGCTGTATTGATTATTTCCTCGACCTCATGTCAATTATGAAACACAAGTTAATATAATCTTCCTCTCACAAATGAACAGTTGAATTTATAAGCAATAAATCGCACTGCTGCTCAGTTTAATACTCTGCTGCTCTTCCTTTAATCGGTTGGGTATGATTTTTTTCTTGAATTTTTAAAAAAAGGTCTCAAGCATAAAGAAAGAGATTTTGGGGCTATAATACCCACCCTTTGTACTTCGTCCCTTTGCTGACTTTTTCATTTTAGTATTTGTCATGCCACAGTGGCTACTATCAAATATAAGTTATAGTCTACCTCTAGCTGCAAATAAATCACCTTCCTTTATCTTCTACCTTGTACAAAAAGTGAACAAACCTCTGTCAAGAATGCACGCACACTCACAAACACACACATACACAATATGCCCTGCAATCACTCACATTCATATGCATAGCTCCTACACATACAAATTCAACAAGAAAGAATAAGAATCAAGACCAGAGTGTAATTGCGATCTAAATCCTGTGATTAGAGGGAGTGAAGCGCAGATGAGCTGATCAGCTGATTTGGTTGATTAGCCTGACGCCGACAACTTTAATTCACTGCACAGAGTCACACGGAGGACATGGCAGCATGAAGGAGTGTGCAACTGTCTCCTTTAATTTGCAGAACAGCCTTTTCCCCTGTTAACCTTTGCAATGTGTCTTGTACAGCGTGTGTGATTTTTTTTTTTTGCTATATCATGATTCTGCAACCTTCCACAAACAACATGAATATCTAATTGAGATTGCTTTGTTCACCCTTTCAGAATAAAATCATGAACATTTACCATAAGCACATCTGGCATTTCCTCCCACATGCTGAACTTTCTCAGGAAGATTTACAAAACCAAGCACGGCATGTATTTCACAACTTTCTGAGCAAGATAACTAAACCGAAACGATTTATTGAAACTTCTTCTGTCAGATGTTCAGACACTTAAAAGGTTCAGTGAGTTTTGGACGGCAACAAAGCGTTTCACCTCTTGCGTGATTTACTAATCAACACAATGACACTGTTCAAAATCGTGACATTAGATAGGAGTAATAAACCTAACAGTGTGCTCAAAAATGTATAGCAAACTTTCCACACTTCCAATCTTGCCTCATCAGATTACAGTTACACAATTTTTTTACAATATGATGGATTTTTTTTTCAGTCTACTACTGTGTTCATACGATCTAAATTTACTCATCAGTCATTAATAATAAAGCCAACTACTGACTTTCTGTCATACTGAAACCACAAAACTGTTACCTCTTCGCATTCTGTTGACAATGTTGGTTCATTTTTTTTTTTAATGTTCAAACTAAAATTCTAGCCATGCCTTACACAGTACACTTTTAAGGCAAGAACTGTCAAACTTTTCCCTTGCAGAAACCCCAGTTGCAAGTTGCTATGATCTTATTTTTGTCTGGGTCTCCTCATCCCCAACTGAATCCAGCAGCAGACTGACAGAAGGTCAAACTACAAGGCCCAATTCTCAGAGAGGTGCTAAACTCTTCCTCTCCCTGATGAGTCTGTCGGCTGTGAGTGCTGTTGTCGAGGAGCTGATATGGCTGACAGTTTGATGGAGAATTGCCAGGAGCTAGGTTACCCTATATGTGGTGTGGTAGACAAGAGGATGTAGTGCTAAATATGTGAGCTCTGCCTGACTGCCGCTGCCTCTCCCCACAGTGCTGTAGCTGAAGGGCAGTCTTATTCAGAGAGAGGGTTCTAATTTAGGACCAGCACCGATCAAGCAGAGTGACTGTTCTCTGGCAAAGTGGCAGTTTCATTTGGGAACTAGTGATTTTTTATTTCTACCTGTGCCAGTTCTGTAATTTCATGGCTTGCGCTTTGATATCAGTTGCAACAAAATAGGTGGGGGAGCTCACTGTGGAGGGGAGTGGCAAAAAAAGTAATGAACATGTCAACTCAATGCAAAACATGCTAGCATTGCAGGTGTTTTGGAACAGCTGCAGCCAGCATTGGTGGTCCTCTACATCAGTAGTTCTCAAACTCTTTTAGCCACGCACCCCCTTCTACAATCACAACAATGCAGTCCCGCATTTGAATTCATCTGAAATTATTATTATTTATTATTATAAATTGAATTATTAACTGAATTATCTGCAAACTTTCACTTTTAAGAGCAAAGAGGATGATGACAGGCTCAGGGTGAGAGGCAGAGAGCAGATAAAATGTAATATGTTATAATGTTAATAATAATATAATATATTATGTATATATATTATTAAATAATATGTTAATAATGTTAATATTTTTTGCCGCATTAAACAAAAATGGCAGAAAGTTTAAATGACCATTTATCAATTAATATTACAGTTTTTGATTTAACATTTTATAAAGGAAATGCTTTATTTACACATCTTTATTGTGTGGGGAAAAAAATTGAATTGTGTAATTATCAGACCGCCATTACATTTTTCATCTTGCGCACACCCTAGTGGCAGCTCACGCACCCCCAGGGGTGCGGGGATGGGTTGGGGGCATAATCAAATGTGCCATACAGTATGTGGGAACCAAAAAAAATAAATAAAAAAACAACAACATTACAAACTGTCTGATCATAGCTGCCCCAGTGGATGATGTCTCCATATCAAAACATTGCCTGGTCTCTGCAGTTCCTTTGGTGCATACAGTGTTATGATAGACAACAGGAACCATCATCCCCCAAAATTGAAAATAAGATTGTAATGAATTGAAATGATCCTTAAAGGACACAGACGGGCAGTTCCAGGCTAATCTATTCTATTTGCATGCAACCTGTGTTATTAAAAACGTAAAAGTTGCTAAAATTATTGTACCAGCACCAACTGCAAACCATAAGGTGATATGAATGCATTTCCTTTTTTTTGAGCAGTTGAGTCGGTGTGTTGTTGAGGCTTTAGATTGTAGGAGTTTTGTTAACTAGAGTTCAAATGAATACAAAAAGCCGATGAGACTGCAAGTGTAAAGAAACTTTATCTAGAAAATGTGTTAATTGACAGTTTAATCAGATCATAATGATATATTTCTCAAAACCAGACCAGTTGAACCCTTATTTGGGGGAAAAAAGCCACTTCTTTTATAAAGCATGGTAAGGTAGAGTATTTCTGCTGCTTGGAATATAAGTGTAAGTGTGCATTGACTAAACACAAGTAGCAGTGCTCTAGAGGAAATGCATGATAAAAGAGACTGAGAATTAGTAAATGTTGTGGTTTAGGTTTAGAGTCTGTGACTTAGGGGATTTCCCACATTGGGGCTGAATAAATGAGGTAAACAGTTTCAGTTAAAAACACTCCTGAGCTGAGGAGGACAGACTGATTCTATGGACTCTAAATGTTGGCACTTACATTAAAGTATGTAGGCTATTCAAAAGGACTGATGATAAAGCAAACTAAAATAAGTTCTGCCAATTAATGTATGCTGCTCGTCTTTCTTGAAACAAAAATATAGAAATATTAGCAATGCAACATTTACGTTGCATACATAGTCCATCAATTACATAAACGAGACATAAACTCAAACACAATTTGTTTTGCATGGCTGGTTTTCCATCCACACTTCATTAAATTTTGCACATATACACGCACCAGTGACTTGAGAAAAAAATTTTGCGTGATCCACAATACTCTCCTGTTAACCCTTGTTGTCACTTGGTGAGAAAGCTTACATAATATTTCCAGTTGTCTAAAGTAGATTTTGTGCACACAAGTCTGACAACTTAAAGAGAAATTATGAAATTTAGTGATAATGAGAGACAATTTTATATGTAAGAATGAATTGAACGGATGGGGCAGTCCATGGCCTAGACGTTAGGAATCAAGCTTGTAACTGGAGGGTCGCCAGTTCAAATCCCATGACTGACAGGTCAGGGACTGAAGTACCCTTAAGCAAGGCACCTAACCCCCCCATGCAGCTCATCACAGTGTTGTGCAGCCCACTGCTTCTTGCATGCTGTGTTCATTTATGTGTTAAAAAAAGGATGGGTTAAATGCAGAGGTTAAGTTTCCTCATTGTGGGATTAATAAAGGATTAATCTTAAATCTTAATTTTAAATCCATTTGCAATTACTTGACACAACCATTACTATTATGCATTAAACTTATGTAGAAGGGCTGCTCACAACTGCTTTATATTTTTCCACCATACAAAGTGGCAATGTGTGGGTTTGATAGGGACATTAACCGGCCAGTCATTCTATCAGAGGACATAATGACATAATTGATGTCACCTATAATTTCATCTCAGCACAGACGTTTATGATGAAGTGCGAGGTTATGGTCAAGTGACTAATAGTTAAAGACGTGATTGTCATAGAGCCAAAACCACTTCATTATTACAACCTTTTGTGCATATAGCTGTGTATGCAACCTGAAACTGTCTGGTCACCAAATTAGGTCAAGAGAAAGAATGAGTTACGTTAGCCGATATTATTCTGGATCCAAATGATTTGGATTTGATTATTGGATTCAGAACCACATTTGGATTTGCGGAAATACAACTTAAATATAACCTGATGAGCCAGATAGTTTGTTACAGAGAACTATCCCAAAAACCATCACTGGAAACTGTTTAAGTGAGTGCAGTTGATTGGATAAACCATCTTTTCATCTCCATCGATCATAGGCTGTCAACGCCAGTCAGGAGCAGCCTTCAGTGCAACAACAACATAAGCGGCGTAGGAGGTCGTGTGTCAGTACCACAAATTGAGGCTCGTAGGCACATATCGTGGCTCGCGGTACAACGGCACATTCTAAAAATAGCACAAAGGTACGGTCCGTGATTGTAAAAAAGGCTGCAGTTTCTGTGGATTTATGCTGTAAAACCACTGGCCTAGGTTTAGGGCAAAAACTTCCTGTTAAGGTGTTTTAAAAGACAGTTAAAACATTAAATAAATGTATGTACATTTATTTATTATTATTATTATTTATTAAAGTTAAGTAGTTACAAAGGTCACGTGACTGCCGTAAGTTACTAAAAAAAACGTAAGTTACGTTCAAAAATGTGATTCACGTAACTTACGTAAAGTTAAAATGGTTAACTTTTGTTTTCACACGGGGCGCGAACCCCGCTCTCCTGGGTAAAAGTCCACCATTTGTTGAACACATTCACCTCCCCAGCCTCCAAACAAAGGCAGAAAATCTGCCATTTTAAATACATTTCGCTGTCAATCGCGACTACGTCAGCAAGATGGCGGCGGACGCATTGCAGTGATCGGTGAAATACGTCATTTTGACTAGTTTTTGCTGCCTGTACACTAGGGGTGTAAGATTAAACTCGACGATATTTCTTGTCGAGCTAAAAATCAGTCTTTGTGAGTTATCCAAACTTGTGAGTTGTCCAAATTTCTATTTGTGACCTGTGGGGGCAGTAAAAGGAAAAGAAGAAGAGGAGGAGAAGGAGGGGAAGCAGCAAGCAGCCAGAATGACGTCGCATGGGCCGGCGGCTTGTTAAGAAGAGTAAGAACGAATCGAAACAGTTCTGCTAACAGGCTAACAGTTAGCTCTGTAGCAGTACAGTGTGTATGTGCTAACAGGCTAACAGTTAGCTCTGTAGCAGTACAGTGTGTATGTGCTAACAGGCTAACAGTTAGCTCTGTAGCAGTACAGTGTGTATGTGCTAACAGGCTAACAGTTAGCTCTGTAGCAGTACAGTGTGTATGTGCTGCTGCTGCAGGAGGTGTTCACTTAGCGATCTCTGTTTGTTTACAACAAGCACCGGACACTCTGTACACAGTTAGCATGCCAATTAATTCAAGATCACTATGTTTATGATAATTAGCCATGCTGCTTTGTTTTGATCAGCTGCTGATGTTGTGCGATTACGCGATGATCGAAAACCATAAGTAACCTCCGGAGTCTCATTAATCCCTCTGGGGGATTTTATTTTTTATTTATCTTATTTTAACTTTTATAAATTTTAGTTTCAATTTGTGGAAGAAGAAGTTTATTAAAAGCTCATGCTTAAATCATGCATGTAAAGAGTTATAAAAAAAAAACATTTAAAAATGCATGTGCAACTTGGTTAAATAAAAGTCTTTTGGTCCAGTCATAGACTGCGTCATTGTAGTTTTCTTAAAATCTCGTCTCGTCTCATTCTCGTGAACCCAATATCGTGTTTTGACTCATCTCATGAGCTAAGAGTATCGTCACACCCCTACTGTACAGACGACCTATGTTGAAGTTTTTGACGGGGGAAACAGGCTGTTCAGTAGAAATTATTTGCTCTTCTTTCACTAAAATCATACTCTCCTGTTCTGATGTAACTGATGCTATACCAGCACCTATGCTAACCTCTTCAGGGGCTGCCATTGTTGTAGTACAAACAGTGACTTCTGCTAGATAAGATGCATTTTATGTGTATGTAATCTTGTGATTCTTCAATATCACAAGAATCCAGCTGTCGCACAAAATAAACTGGACCCCCCACTAGTCAAGAATAATTTCCCTTTAAGTGCTTACTCCCTATTTTGTGCCAGTGGAAGTACTTCCTGCGGTTTGTTTGGTTTTCATTGAGCAGTAAAGCAGGATGTAGACAGTTTTGAGACAGTGGATTCAAATAAGCGTGGGTAAACACACACATTGGTAATTTAATGGTCTCAGATATTCTGCAGCCCACACTCTTCTTGCAGTAAAATTCAACTTTTAGTTGCAGGGAAAACATGAACACTAAACAGGACGGAACAATGTCCCCATTTGTATGGAGCTGAAGCAAATGTTTCTGACAATGTAATGGTCTCATGGGTGCCCAGACCATGCAGCGCTGTGCTCCACTGATTGATTTTCAGCAGTTACATTTCTATAGTCCAGTGGTTGTTATAAAAATCAAATTTTGAGCCACAATGAAATGCACCCACTCCGGAGCCATGTCTCCGTGTTGTTTGCAGCCGACTCTGGAACAGAATAGGATTTTCATTCAAGGGCAAACAGACATTTAATATTAAGTGCATTCAGGGAAGGCTTTTCAGCAGACACTGAGCTGTACAGACCCTTCTTACAATGTAATTTAATTAACTCGGAGGGACTTTATCAGCAGTTATTTCAACAAGTGCTTTGCTTTCAGGATTCATCATTGCACCATAGGTAAACAGCAGCTCCGCTTGTGTTCATCTGAATACAAATTATTAATTGACTCAAGGGAATACACAGAAGGAATCACTGGGGAGATAATTTGCAGTTTCAATATTTGCTAAAAAATATAAAAATTAACAGGTCTGGTTTGACTATTGCAATGAAATCTATGTGTACACTGTTCGTGCTTTGTCTCTTATTTTCAGCTGAACTGACAACAATGAGCAAAGAGCACTGGGGTACCGAGGATAACGGGGCCATACATTCCAGGGACCCTGCTTTAATGAAGTGGCTGTTGCTGAGATTTGTAGCAGATAGTAAATGAGCATAACAACTCTGCTGTAGTGCAGCATCATCATTTTATACATGTGAACAAAGTTATTGTCTATAAATCCAGCGCTGTTAGTGTGGGGGCAGCATTAAGTTAATGTAAACAAAGAGATGCATGTCCCATTATTTCACAGCAGGGCATTATCAACAACACTGGCTACATTTTCACTGTGGTGTTATGGTGCAATTTTTCTGCAGCCTCTAAACAATTTGCACATGTGATTTCCTCCAGCATCAGGAAATAAATACATAAAAACACACTTTTTCCATGCCCTGGTGGTTATGAAACAGCAGAGCAGTTGTAAGACGGAGGAAAGATGGCTAGAAAAACAAAAAACACAATCAGCTATAGGAAGTAATCCGCCAGGGCTCGGAGAAGCTGAGTACTCTGACAAGCATCCAATTGATGATGAATGGGGTGTGTGTGTGTGTGTGGGTGGGTGTTGTGACCGAGTCAATGGAGTGCTAGCAGGGCAGAGGATAAAGGGGCTAAAACAGTGACCCAACCAGAACCCTCTCAGCTAAGTGACTGTGGGCTAAGCTGGATCACAAGCTGGTGTCAGCTTGGGTCAGTGGTTGCACCACTTTTCTACTTTGACATGACAAAGTAAAATCTACCTGAATTAACTTTGCGTGACCACTATAGAATTATAATAATTACTTAATTGATTAATCCATCCATCACTTGGGCTAGAAAATGTTAGAAAATGTGAAAATATTTTCAATTTCTTCTGTTGTCTCAGTACACATATGTATACACACACACACACACACACACACACACACACACACACACACACACACACATTTATGGTTCATGATTGTAAAAATCATTAAAAAAAAAAAGCTACAGTTCCTTTTACGGAGGGTACAAAAACACTGATCTAGATTTAGGGCAAAAAAAAGGTGTTATAAAAGTCAGCTTAAAAAATAAACCAAAACGTAAAAATGCCAGAAGTGAAGGAGTTACAAGGACGACGTGACTACTAAATAAACGTAAGGCTGCAGTTTTGTAGAATTGTGCTACAAAACCACTGACTTAGGTTTAGGGCAAAAAACGTCCTGGTATGTCAGTTTAAATAGTAAATAAATGTACTAGGCAGAAGTGAAAGAATTACGTAACATAGTTACGTTAAAAAGTGAACGTGAAGTGATGTTTTAATCACTTTATTACTTTTGTTTTCACGTGGGACACGAACCCCGTTCTCCTGGGTGAAAGTACGGCATCAGTTCAACCCATCCATCAAAACCCAAATAACCAAATAACCAAATAAAATTCACTGTGTCAATTTCTTACCATTTTTGGTTGCATTGTCTAGTAATTGAGTCCCTTTGGCCCAAGCACTTCCACTGAATGGATACACTGTGAATAAGTGATTCCATGAGCTCATCACAGGCTGCAGCCAGAGGCAACAATGCTTCTTTGAGTTTTGATTAGCAGGTAAAAAACAGTAGTGCTCTCTCTTTTCTGTTAACAGAGGAATATCTCCTTAATTGAGCGGTTTTGTCCTGAAGTAATCTGAACAGTTTCGTCTGTATTTCCATGTCTTCTTACTTACAATAATGTATCTGTCTGTGTCACTGCAGCAGACCAAGCTCTCTGCTCCGACTTCAGAAATGATCACTTCAGTTTGGATTCTGCATTTAAACATGTGTTACTTCTTTTGAGGACTGATTTAATTCTGGTTGTTTACTAATCCTTTTACGGTATCAATTAGTCAAGAACCAAGCACAATGTCACTCTTTAATTAAAAAAAATGTAAATTATCTTCTTTGTTTTTTTTTTGCTGTTCAGGATCACATCCAACCTGTTGGGTTTGATTAAAGCAAACGTGTGTTTTCCTGTTCAGTTCACTTTATTGACTGGTGTAAATGTTTAAATCATACTCTGTAACAAACTAAACAACCTGACTTGACTCTGCTTTTGTAAGATGTAATTGTAGCTTGAATTCAAGAGCTGATTAAATCCTTCTGATGATCAAGTAGACTGCCAAGCTCGCTATTAGCAATCTATATAATTATGCAGGATGATATCCATAGTGTCAGACACCTTTTCTAGCATCTCATTTGTCTATATGACATGACTTCATGTTGCAGTGACGCCATTAATGTTCCCTGTTCGTGAGCTCTTTGTGAGATCAGAGAAGACAGAGAAAACATAGCATGGAGTTCGGTGCTGTGTGACCTGCTGTCACCATGCTTTTGCATTACCCTAATCTGTAGCATTACATAAATATTACATGTATATAGACCATGGAAATCTCAGATCACTGCAACAGTGTTTAGTGGTAAATTTGGTTAAATCAGCCCACACAGTTTTCAAAGGATTGTGTCTGGGCCCTGAGGAGAGAGAAGGATCTTTTGAAAAGATGTTTTCTCAGATTACAGGCAAGAGCAATTTTGTGTCAGACTAGTTTGAAGATTTCGGATCTGTGACTCCATGGCAGATTGAAATTTTCCAGAGACATATTTTTTGTAATTTTTCTCAGTTCGCCCTGAATGCAGAAGTCACTGCTCAACATGGCCTCTGTTTTGTTTAGTGTGGGGACAAAATGTAGAACAACACTGTGTCATATCTGTTCAATCATGTTGATGGACCAAACCTTCAGTCTTCCTTCATGCATGCGCACGCGCTATGAGGGGTATTTTATGCCAGCACACTATACTAAAACGTGTGTACAGCGCCTATGCGATGACATCAAACGTCTAACGTGCGCGTGTCAATTCACGTCACGCAGACGCTGTACACGCATTGTTGCGCATACGCCTACATGACGGCTGCGTGACGGGTGAACTACGCCTCAAACACGTGACATGAAGACCCGCGTGACTGTTATGTACAATTCTACATGAGCGTTAGTTATTTGTACATTGAGACGAGCGTGCACACAGGTGTCCGCTACTTTCGCTCGTGGCACTTTTCACCCGTCACCCATGTTATCTGGTGTACTCTCAATACGCGTGTCTGTAAGCACGCCTATTCATCAGACTTTATGCTGGCACAGGCGACGCGTTTTAGGCATTTAAGTTAGTGTGCTGGCATAAAATACTCCTCATACACGTGCACACGCACGCGCACACACACACACACACACACACACACACAACAACAGTGGTTTTTAATCCCCTGGTTAAAATAGAAATTAAACAACTGTGCATGTGTGTGTATGTTTGTGTTCAAACTGCTCTGCTACAACATCTCCCCCGGGGTGTTGCTGTACACTTAACAGTGTATTCTTAGTCATCTTTTTTTTTAAAAAGAGGCTGAAAACACATGAAGCCTCCTGCGTCACATGTCATTTTATGTTACATGTGTTTTCATGTGTTTTTGCATGTTTGAAATTTGAAACCTCCAGGTTAGACAAAAAACAACCAGAAGCTAATTTCTGCAACAACTTCCAATGTTCACTTGACAAAAGACCTTGCACACTGTTAGGTCAAATCGCTGTAACTTTAGAACTTGTTCTCTGGAAGTTCATTATTTGAGTTTCCATGGTCTCTAACACGCTGAATAAATGTCATAACCCTACTCTCCATGAAATCAATATCAAAGCATTTTGATTTTCCAAACACAGTTCTTCTCAATAAAAAAACCCTCACTCTGTCACATCACACAGTTAATAAATATGGGCCGCTTCGGTTCACATCAGCCTCCTGGTCTTTGTACGTCGTAGAATCAGTGTGAAGCGATGATGAAAATAAACAGCAAATGTCAAGAAACCCGGCGAAACATTTATATAACCTAGAATCATCTGTGGGAAGATGTTTTGTTTTCTCTTCTGCTCCGTTGCACTGTGTGTGTGTGTGTGTGTGTGTGTGTGTGTGTGTGTGTGTGTGTGTGTGTGAATGGCTCAGTGATATTTGAAATTTGAAGATAAATAAGCTTAGTTGGACGGTAGAAAATAAGAATATGGAGGAAGAGAGGGGAGTCGTTTAAATGGGAAAAGAATAAAAGAGAGGAAGACTGACGGAGGTGAGGCACGGAGTGTATCGGGAGGGCAGGGTGAGTGATGGAGGTGGGAGTGAGGAAGGAGAGGGGGGGTGGGATGCAGGGAAGATGGAGGGAGAGCTGGAGGAATGATAGGATGGTGGGAGTATAGAGAGAAGGAAGAGGGAGGGGGGAACAACAGTGGGAAGGATGGAGGAGGAACAGTATGTCATGCGTTGTTTTATTCTCATCCAGAGGCCAGTGAGAGGAGGCAGATACCTGCTGATTATTCTGTTGTATTATCTAACACTAAAGAGAGAAAATGTGTTTGTTTGTGTATTTGCAGAGTGTTAGATAAGAGCTGCTGTTGATATAAAGCAAACATTTACACTCTTGTTACTCCCTTTACTCCCCTTCGCCTCTCAACTTGTCTCTCCTAATTCTTCTTCCCCTCCTCTTCTGCCTGTCCTCTCCTGACCTACCCTGCTGCCTTCTTCTTCTCCTTCTTCTCTCCTTCACTTCTTGTGCTTCCTCTCTCATCTCTTCCTTCCCCTTCCCTTTCATCTCCCCTCTTCCGCAGTATTCTTAAAAGGATATCCTCACACTTTGCATCCAAAACCGCAACAAAGAAAAAAAGAAATCATTCTTAAAAGACATCCGAACTTTAGTCGCTGTACGTTACATAAGCAAGTTTTAACAATGCATAGAACTGTACGCATTGTTGAGAGAGGGCATAAGAGCGGATGTAGAGGTAAATAAAACTCCTACACATGAAATGCATCAATGCATCTGGCTGCTACTACCGCGTGTACTGCTCTGTCTCTGCATGTGACTGCTGCGGCGCATGTTGATGTTCCCTCGAGGTGGACGGGTCTCAGACGCAGCCACAACATTTACATTCCCTGGATATGTGGATTGTGTGTTTGAGGAGAAAACAAGTGGAGGGTCACAGATTCCTCTGTATGGTCTCGTTTAAATATTCATGTTGTCTTGCACTGTAACTCTGTACATCCCACACATGAAGAAGAGAGAGCCTCGTCCGAGCGCTCTCCTCCTCTCTCCCGTCTGCACAGAGGCAGCTTGGCTTTGGGGAGAGGTGAAACTTCTAATTTGATATCATGAGGATGAGGGGAAAAAAGATGTGTTGTTGCGTGATTGAAGGCAAGAACAAAGTGTTCACCTGCCAAGTGAAAATGAATGTTTGATGAGGCTGATTTTGTCTCTTGACACTTTGATGAAATGTTTATGGGCAAACAGGGAAGAGACCAAATGTACATGTTTGTATGCGTGTGACTGCATATGTGCCTAGTATACAGTCAGACCATTGATTTCTCTAACTTCTTGTTCATTTTAATACCTGGTACAACTAAAGGTACATTTGTTTGGACAAATATAATGACAATAACAAAAATAGCTCCTAAAAGTTTAATTTAAGAGCTGATATCTAGCCATTTCCCCTGGTTTTCTTGATAATAACCTAAATCATTATCAATAAAACCATGGAAAATGGCATGTAAAAACAAAGGTGGTCTAATTTTTTTTTCCTTGACTGTAGGTTTGAACACTCAGGGTGAATAAGGTTATATTTTGTGTGAGTTCTGTAACAGTATGGCCTAGGGATATTAATAATCAACCATTTAACAGTAGTTGAGTTGAAATGACAACTGCTAACGGTGACACATGCCAACACACATGCCTTTTATTGGAGTAGCTACAGGACTCTGAAATCCAGGCTGTTCTCCGGTCAAAAAAGTCAATATAGATCATGTGTACTGGCAGCGAAAAATGAGCCGTATTTCTGTCTCCGTATTTCACTGTCCGCTGTAATGTGTCTGCCGCCATCTTGCTGATGTAGTAGTGTTTGGCAGCTAGGCGAAGTTTATAAGGGCGGATTCTCGTGTTCGGTTGGAGGCTGGGTGGTAAAAATGGCGGAGAGTGGGGTTCGTGTCTCATGTTAAAACAAATGTAAACCATTTTTAACTTATTTTTTAAGTTACACGATTCACGTTTTTTTTATGTAACTTGTGGCAGTCACGTGACCCTTGTAACTACTTCACTTCCAGCATTTACATACATTTATTGACTGTTTAAACTGTCTTTTATAACGCCTTACCAAAAGTTTTATGCCCTAAACCTAGGTCAGTGTTTACAACATAAATCCACAGAAACTGTAGCCTTTTTTACAACCGCAAACCGTATGCTGGGGAGGTGGTTCCAATAGCTACGTGCCGGAATTTGTGGTACTGACACACGACCTCTTCTGCCGTTTATGTTGGAGAACTTTTTTTCAACTAAGTTTGTGGCTACCTCGACCAACTGTTGGAGAGCATTTACAATGGAGAGCTACACTCACCGGCCACTTTATTCGGTACAACTATTCAACTACTTATTAACGCAAATATCTAATCCAATCACATGGCAGCAACTCAAAGCATTTAGGCATGTAGACATGGTGAAGAAGAGCTGCTGAAGCTCAAAGCGAGCATCAGAAAGAGGAAGAAATGTGATGTAGGTGACTTTGAATGTGACATGGTTGCTACCAGATGGGCTGGTCTGAGAATTTTACAACCTGCTGATCTACTGGGATTTTCACACACAATCATCTCTGGCAATTGTTCGCTAAAGGTTTCTTTTTCTGGAGTGAGTGGTGAGTGAAAGTTCTTTCCACTCAATTCACATGGTCTGTCTGTACAGCATATTTAGGTATGCAAGCACTTTCCACATTTCATCCTTTGGTAAGTTTATTTAGAAATAGAAGTGATCAATTTTACTGAGAAAAAAAGTTTTTAAAAAAGTCTAACCAGGAACGTCCTATCAGATTGTCACTCATCCAGGAGCAAACTAGCACATGCAGCAATCACAACTGAAGCAAATGAAAGATGCTCATAGAGCCCTGATGCAGATCATTAAATGACAGTGTGTGTTTTTACTTAGCAAACACTCACAGTAGAGGACTAAGTCTAAGTGGCAGTGAATGCAAAACTGCACTTTCCCACTACTGTGTGTGCACTTTGTCTGAGTGTATTTGAATACCCAAAGAGTCAACAGACACAGAATGACTCTCTTGTGTTTTCTGTGTATTCTGTTGCTAAGGAGAAAAAAAAATAAGCAGTCAGATCCTGCATATATTACACAATCTGGGGGGAAAAAAAGAGTGTGTACAAAAAGTACACACTGCTGGCTGCTTCCTTTTAGTCAGTTTGCAACGACTTGCAAAGACTTGATATAAACAAATGATCACGTTAGCCATTCCTACCTTAGGCATACACAGAGATCACATTTATGAAAAACACCAACAAAAAAGTTGATTGTAAAGTTTGGTAGGGGCATTTCTACATCACTGAAGCAGTAAAAAGTTTCTCATGAGACATCATCAGTCTGCATTTTAAATTGGTCTTTGTTTTTATCGTTGAAGTATCTTTTTAATCTTTCCATTCCTTTTCAGCTGATAAGTAGCAAAAAAAATGGCAAACTGAGAGGTGCCTGAAATGTCAGTGAATCGGGTGCTGATATTTCAGTGGAGGGAAGGACTGAGACTTTTTGCAGTATAAATACTGCAACGTAAATATACTTCATGACAAGGAAAAGCTCTGCATTTTTCAACCCTATTTAAGTACTATCAAGTATCAAAAGGGGGAAAATGTCCTGTGACTGATACTTGATTGTAGTATATTTCTAAGATTATAGGCTGTATCTCTAATGTATTTTTTTCTCACGTAAAAGAGCTTACAAATCATTTATAGTGCTCCTTGTAGGTGCCAGCATATCTTCTAATAGCTTGTTTGTTTCTTAGGCAATCTGTGTGATCACAGTGTGTTAAACCCACCACCATCCCCACATGAAAGAAATCCTACCAGCAACGCTGCCATTTCTAAGCATCTACGCGTTTCTAAAAAGGTTTTTGAGGAGGCAGTGAACCGGGTTAAGGGTGAGCTGTAAGGGAAAATATAATGGGATAGACATGCCTGTTCTGTTTGATAACCATTTTAAGCTCTTTTTTTTTTCTTCACCCATGATTCACGGATTCATTGTGCTCTGTGTGTGTGTGTGTGTGTGTGTGTGTGTGGTTGTGTTTCTTCCTAGTTTTTTTGCCACGTGTCTGTCCACCTTCGGATCTGGTAACTGTTCCAGTTGGAGATTAAAACAGGCTCAATGAAGCTGAAGGTCAAAAATAAAACACTTCTTTAACACAGAGTGCCTTCAGTTTAACACAAACTGAACAAAATGCAACAGTTTGCCATTTGGCTGCCAGGAGTGAGAAGACATTTCTATTAGAAAAGATAAAAAAACGTAATAATCCTTCTGTCAGGAATAGGGATGTAACGATATCTTCAACTCACAATTCAATATGATTTCTGATACGATTTTCTCATTCTCATTTTTCGCCATTTCTGAGGTGGGGTGAAACTGCAAAACACAAACTGCAATTAATGCAAAGTTTATATATATATAAACTACTAAATATATTTTCTCTTATCTTTAACAAATTGAAGAGAATCACTTTTTATTTCTCTGAGGTCAACTGTGCAAAACAACGCATTTGTAAAAATGCAACTGAAATAATACTTTATTAATTGTTAAATAACAAAAAATACATTTTTATTTTAAAACAAATCCCACATCAGAATAACTAAAAAAAAAATACAAATAAATACAATCTCTTCAAATAAACAAACTGAGGCTTGCATGTGTTCCTAGTTTGGAATATACATTTTTTTCTAGGTTTTTCTGGGTAGATCAGCCCATAATTCCCAGGCAGACGCAGAGAACTCTGCATAGTCACAACATCGGCTGTTAGTAAACTAAGTTAGCAATTTGTGAGCAAGCTACAGTTAGCTATATGTTAGCAAGCTAATGTTACTATATGTTAACCAATATCCACTTTTGTCCTCCTAAAAGTTATTTAACTTGTCAGTACTGCATTTCACCACACAGCAGCTTTTAGACATTATTCCTTTGTTTGCTTACAGACGAAACTGACGAGGCTCCTTCATTCAACACTAAGCCACCAGAGTGCGATGATTGTTTTCCGCGGGCTAAAGTGGCTCTGTCTGTATAACTCACAGTGACGTATGCCGTCACACAAGTGAAGTGACATGCCCTCTGCTGTTGATAAAGGCTATCACTATTAATTTTTCATCTCAATCAACTTAAATCGTCACACATTTATATCGATTTCTAACTGTCTTGCTCTGCATCGTTACATCCCTAGTCAGGAATACTTATCAAGTGAAATACTATACAGTTATATAAAGCAGTATAGACAAAGAGCTCTCTGTGTGAACCCAAGTAATTTGCACACACTGCAGGCAACGTCTGTCTTAATAAACATATCATATACTAGAATAAGAGGAGATCATGAAGGTGCAGAAAACCAGCACAACAGTATGGAGCAGTAGTCATGAGAAGACTATAATATTGGCAGCTAACAACAGAACTCCATGTTGATTTGTCAAACATGGTTAGATCAGCTCACGGTCAGCTCATGTGGTGCACATCATTTAAATGCTTGCCATAACAAGCGTGATTTGTGCGGAAAGTGGGTCAATGCAGCAGCCGGAGTAACAGGATAGCACAAAGACAAACAAAAAACAACCAGAAAAATAGAACAGAAGCTTAAATATAGATGCACACATACTTGTGTATTGTGTTATTTGCTTGGCAAAGAAATTTACTGCTGGAAACATATCGAAAATAGTATTCTTAATGCAATGATTCCTGGAAAAAAAAGTTTATAAAAGTGTTAAATCGGTGGTATATCAGCTAGAGCAGCACAAATTTGCTGTCAAACACATTATCACAAAGATACATGGAAATGGCAAACATGCAAACATCTTTTCAAGCTAAATTAACTTTATCTGCCCTCAGTGGCTGATTTAAACTTTTCTTTCATCAAGCACTTATGGCACTGTGATGCAAAGAGAGAGAGAGAGAGAGAGAGAGAGAGAGAGAGAGCAATATAAGTAATTGGATTGCATTGCAACTGCACTACATTTGCACTGTGTGTGTGTGTGTGTGTGTGTGTGTGTGTGTGTGTGTGTGTGTGTGTGTCGATCGTGATGGTTAAAGAAAATATGCCTTTGATGCTTTGCACCCTACCCGATTGATTCACCTAAAATAAAGCCAAGTTGGCATATTTGTAGGGAAAACACAAAAATGAGTCAAGGTGTGAAAAGCAGTGCTGAGAATTCTCTATATGATAAATAAATCTTCTGTGTACTGTGCTGGTACCCAGACCCTGCAGCGCCCTCCTAGCTGGCTGGTGACGGCACCATTTGGATTAAATAAAAATGCGTCAAAATCCATTTGCACTCACAACAAAAAAATAAATAAAGTTGAAAATGTTGCCCTGAAGACAGAAAGTGGAGTAGGTCAATAACATGCTGTGGAACAGTAAAGGTCAGGGACTGGAGCATATACCTGTGGTGTACAGTGACACCTATTGTGCACAGGGAGCCACACAGTGTACATGCTGTCACACACACACACATACACACACACACACACACACACACACACACACACAGACACACACAGCCACACACAAACAAACACACAAAAATACACACATACAAACCTGCTGTAATACTCACTCAGTGATGCAACCCTGCCAAAAACCCACACACTTAGAATTGTTAATGCCTGTGAACAACTTTCTAAACTTTCTTTTTATTCATAAATGGAATTTCAAATCACTGCCCTAATTTCTCTTCCCTCGTCTTTCCTTTTCTGGCTCACTCGCTCGCGTCTCTTCTCACACTTGCAGTTGAAATGGAGATTGTGTTTTCGCAGCAATGCAGAGCAGACCTCCTTAAAATTGGCTCTCTTAATAATTCAGCATTTGAATAAAGCTGGAAATCCGAATGTCACTGTGTGTGATTGTGTGTATAAGTGAGAGTGAAAGACAGCTTGTGAAAGGAGAGAGGAGGAATGGGGGGAAAAGAGGCGGGGCACGGGAGAGAAGCGGGAGAGAGCGAGGCTTGAGAATGAAAGTAGAGAGGAGAGAAGAGCAGGAGAAAGAGATAAAGAGAATTTGGAGAGGGGTGTAATAGGGTTTGAAAAGCCTTTTAACATTAGCACTTACGTGCTACTAAGACTGTGTGCAAGCAAGTAGATAGTAAGGAAAGCCTCTGTGTGTGTGTGTGTGTGTGTGTGTCCTGTAGACTAAATATACACAGTGTTAGACATCTGCCTCATGAAAAGGCACCTCTCAGTTGTCTTTACAATCGCCCTGACTTATCTCTATTTACTCCTTTGGACCGGTATATGTTAAATACTTAAAGGAATACTTATAATCTCACTGAGAATTTGATGAGTGATAAATACCAATTGAAATATACTGCATATCACTGGTTACACTCAATGCTACTTTACAATATAACTATCTGTGGAGAGTAATGTCTTGCATTACTTATTAACTAATTAATTAATTAATGATTCATTAATAACCACAGAAATACTGCCAGGCATAATAAGATGGAAGAGGGCAATGTTGCTTCATAGTGGGTAATTAAAGCACAGCCTCTTGCAGTTTTTTTCAAATCTCATTTTGGGAGATAGTGCATAACCAGAGGGCGTGTCCATAGAGTGGCAGAAAAGCGCTGACATAGCACTGTTGAGCGCTTCATCCATGAGGTTTTTCTGACTATATTCTAACATATCACCACACTACCCACAGCCATTGAGCTGGGAGGATGGGTATGCATGACATGTGCATTCGGTATGATTACTTATGATCAAAAACTAGTCGACAACATTGCTAACACAGCCAAACATCAAGCAAATACCACTATACAAGAAATAACAAGCCAGCTGATATTACTTAGGAGTCAAACATAAAAACAGCCGTGTTTTGTTTTGCAAAGCTCTCTAAAAGCCAGTTCAAAGTTTTCTCTGGCACAGTCATTCTCCCCTTTTCTCTTCCTAGCTCAGCAATGCCTGAAAACCTCCTCCTCCTAGTGGTCCAAAGCTCCTTCGGTAGTGGGGTAAACAACAATGCTCCCTCAGTGTTCTGAGCTTTCAGTCCTGGCAGCCAGCTAACTGAGCTAGCTGACAGCAGCTACAGTTAGCAACAGTAGGTGATTTGCTATCAGCTAAACACAGAGATTGTAGGAGAGGAGAAGTAGTAGTGCAGGCTGCCTCTCAACGTTAGTGGTCGGGGAAATACTGTTTCCTTGTGTGCGTTTGGTTCTTGATATGCGGCGAAAACATAATGAGGAAGTAGTAAAAGTAAGGTTGTATGGTTATTTATAGTATTACTAAAATTGTTATAATTCATTGCACTACTCGTTACTGGGGAAATAAATATTATTTCTGTAATGGGTTACCAGTAAATAAATGTAAAGTTCTAACAGCTAGACAGTTAGCTTAGCACAAAGACTAGAAATGGAAACAGCTAGCCTGGCACTCTTTGAAGATAACAAATCTGCCTGCCAGCACCTCAAAAGCTCAATAGTTACTATGTTATATTTCATAAGAGGCGCTGGCAGGTATTTGCCATCAAACAGAATGGGGCTAGCTGTTTCAGTTTGTGCTAAACTAAGCTAATTGGCTGCTGATTTTAGCTTGACAAAAAGAGCATGTATTTTCCAAAATGCTGTTTAATGTATTTTCTTTTAAAAGGCATGAATATGGAATGATTTTGTTTATCTATTCTGAGTGCATTAGTATAATTCATGAAGAGAAAGCTCTTTTTGAAAATTCAGCATGCTTTTCGGTCATTGTGTGTGTCTCTATGTGTGGATGTATGCACACTCACATAGTTTGTGTGAATTTTATGAGACCATGTTTCAAGCTTGCACATCTAGGTGTTGTTTGTGTGCCTGCGTGGGTACCTATGTGTACTCGGTCTTTGAGTGTGTATTCAGAGCAGAAAGTGGTTGTGTGGATAAAGGCTGCTTTTTCTGTCAGAGCACAGTAAAACACAGAGTGTGTAGTGGCGGGCTATAGCAGGGTTTAACTGAGGCGTGCAGAATGTAACAGCATTCAAGCTGTCAACCCAGTTCACTATAAGGGAACTGAACTAGACAGAAAATCAGAAACACACCATTCTCCACTCCAAAAGAGACTGTGTTTTAATGCTCACACTGTCGGCGCTCTGAGCTCAAAGAGGCGGGTGCAGGCTGTGGGTGGGCTGGCTTCCACTGAATTTCAAATTGATTTGACAAACAACAATAGAGTTGATGTGGCATTTTCAAATGTAGGGCAGTCATTTCAGCACACAGAAGAAACACAGAAGGCTGCAAATATAAGGCTGCAAGGAGTCTATGGAGATGGGCTACTCAGTGAGGGTGGTGGTTTCTGTGGGAGGAAGTGTTAAAAAATGGGGAAAGGAAGTTGGAAATAGCAATTTAAAGTTTAAGCAAGCTGCATCTATTTGTCATGCAACCCTATTGTGGCATGTTTTCTTCAGCTCATTTTACACATCCAACCGAGGAACCCAGATAAACCCAGTCTGCCCAGGAATTAGCTTGTACTGGAGGATTCTGCAGCTCATAACAATGAATAAGTCTGCACGTAGGGCATCTCAATGCACAGCTTTTAGGATTGTATATTAAAACTTGTTTACATTGTAGACTGTAAAAAAATATGGAGGTCTGATGTCACTGAAAAGGTGACCTTCGAACTCTGCCTAACTCCGGAGTAATCCAAAAATGCGCAAAGAGGTGGAGCGTGGTTGAGCTGTTTGTTGCAGCCTGATTATTGAAACACGCCAGCTGTGATGGGCCCCACCCTCAACCAAGCATAACTTTAAGACTTGATATAATTTAAACAACCCCGTACAGTTGTCATGATCAAGTAAATTAGCTGTAAAGATGTTTATTTCTGCTGTAAAGTTTGGTATTTTAACATGGGGGTCTATGGGCACTGACCTGCTTTTGAAAGCAGTCTCACTCAGTTTTTGGCACTTTTTTCATTTTTCTGGCACAAACTTCATTTTTCAGCCCCACAAGGTTGCAGTTTGGTTTAAAAAGGTAATCCATCACAGTGAGTAATACCTTGTGGAAAGGTGAAATTTGAGGAATTGGTTGAGAAAAAAAAATAGAGAATTGCCAAACCTGATTTGCTCCAGCGAGACATTATTATGTAATTTTCACATCATGATGGAAAAACAGGGACTTTGAGTGAATGTTCAAAGATTGAAATAAGGAGTAAAATGTGTTTGCATTCACATTGAACCAGCCCTCCTGTCAATCACAACTCCTTCAAGCCAGCTCACAAATCACATGCTTTCCATTTTCCATTCCCTGCTGTGCACGCCTCACTTTCAGATGAAGTGTTGAAAAGCATAGTTTTGTGGAGTTTGTGAAAAGTCCAATAAATGTGCCGTCAGTTTTACAATAGCTTAAGCAATTCAGCTCAGGTATTCTAAATGATACCCCTTTGCATTCCAGTGGCACAGACTTTTTGTAGACTTTTTTCTTACCGAGGTTGGAGCAGACTCAGTCTTAATGCTAATGCTGGCTTTCCTCAGTATATTGACACTAAAGGGCTTTCTTAGTTACCAGAACCAAAGTGGTTGTTATCGCCAAAATGTCCACTTTTTGACATTTTTGTTTTTGAAACAAAATCACAGCATGAATTTACTGTGGTGCTCATCAAAGTTTTTTTCCAATTCTTTTCAATCAATGCTCGAGTACAGAAAAAGAAGGTAAGATCTAGCACCACATGTACACAACAAATGGTATTAACACAAAACTGGAACCCAACAAATGACACATAATTGAGCATGGGAATAGCATTCATACACTCATATCATAATGTTCTATGCCCCTATACACTAGGGCTGCAACTAACGACTATTTTAATAGTCGACTAGTCACCAACTATTGAAACGATTAGTCGACTAATCGGATAATTATTCATTTTTTCTTAAATTTAGCATGAAGTTGCTTTAAATATGTGACAAATGATAATTAACACAAGAAAGATGGGTACTTAAATGAAAAAAACATATTTTATTCAACAATTCAGCTGCTGATTCATACAAAAAATAAATAAACCTCTGTCCATTTTTTCTGGACAGGAAAATGTGTTTTATAAAACTATTTCTGCTCCATCAAGTGGATGGAACTGGTTCTGGGTTCTGGATGTAGTCTGGGTTGAACTGGGCTCACCTGTTGGAACCTCATATCACAGACCAGCACCAGTACTGACTTAGTGAGGAGCCTGTTGCTGCTGCACATCTGCTTCTTCTGCAGAAAGGCTCCATGATGGCTCTCTTCTTCAGACTGCATGCATTTAATTTAAAATTTGTTCGTCAGACATAACGTTAAAGCTCTCTTTTAAAGCGAAAAAATGCGCTTATAAACGAAACGTATCGGCTGAATGTTACTTGAATCTTACCGAGGCGAGTCAGACTCCGTTTGGTTCAAATGCCCGACGTGCTTTCTTTTTAAATGCTCGTGCATCGCCAAGGTGCTGCCGTAACACGCAAGGTCTGCTTTGCAAACCTTGCAAGTCATTTTTTTATTGGCCGTATCCAGGCTAAAATGCTCCCAAACTTTCTATGTTTTGGTACGTGTAGCTGTGTTGGACGCAGCCATTTCTGTGTAGGCCTACGTTACCGCTCGCGCTCGGCAGAGATTGTAATGAAGTGAGATGCCTCACTCTGTTGGAAAAACACGTCTGGCGACAATAGTCGACAATGGAATTCATTGTCGACTATTTCTATTATCGATTTTTGTCGACAACGTCGACGAATCGTTGCAGCCCTACTATACACTTAATCATTCATTAAGATTTTAACTGATGAATTAAATAAGTAATTAATATGACATATTTATGAGTGGAACATCTTGACAAACAGTGCTGAGCTGCATCCTAAATTAATCTTTCGGCTCCCAGCTTTCAGATGGTGTATAGCAATTATATGTGACATCACTGTTGACTTGCTATCTCCCCCTAAATACCCCCAGCTCCACACCCCCTATTCTGTATAAAAGAGGGCAGAATGTTAAGTTGGTCATTTCTGTTTTAAGTTGGATTTCCACAGTAGCAGCAGAATGACTGTCGAAGTGTAATAACATGGTAGTACTGTAAAAAGGTGGTGCACAGGACACAGCACACTGTACATCTTTAATATTGATGGATTCTTGACTCCTGGAAGTGTGAAGTGAATCAACCATGAGGTAATATTATCATCACACTTAACCCTGAGACCTCTGACCTATGTCACCTGGCCTCTGATGATTTATTCATTACGATGGGAAACTGTCAGTCAGGCAGACAGAAAAGCAGATTAAATAGGGAAAGGGACAGATGGCTTAGAAAGACAAGTAAACAAGCTGACAGACAAACTGAAAGACATACTGCTACAAGATAAAATAGGAGGGGGACAGACAGGAAGAAGATAAATGACTAAAAAATAACAGTTCTGACAAGTTTTGAATTTACAGAAACATGCAAAAAGACAGACTGAAGGAGCAGTAAAAGAAGTGGCGTATTTGCATTCACTTATTAGGCTGGATAACTTGTCAGTCAAAATAGGATCACTTTAAATCATCAAGGTAACCAAAAGTGACTCTCTTTAATTGGATTTCCCTGGGCTGGCTTTAAATCCAAACTGAGCTTCAGTTTGTTGAAAGAAAAGCTCGAACTTTGCTGAACATGACTGGCTAGATGATAGAAATTCCGACTAAATGCCACGGCAATTATACGAGACATCCTTGCATACTATATTCTTTACAATGTCAGTGACAAATTATCCCCAACTGCAACTTGTTTAGGCTGCTTATTTTCTCTGTGCAAAAGGCATGAAAACAAAATGTGTTTTGAACCCCTGTTTCTTGAACATCAAAAGATCTACAGATGTATTTTGCAAAAATATTGTATATCGTATACTGAATTGAATTATGGATGAGCAGTCTAATGAGCAAATTAGTGAGTCAGTTACAGCTGCAGTGTTACTCACCTCCTGAGAATAATTAGTTGTAAAAAAAACAAAAAAATACACATTTCATTAAATTGTTTCCTGTCAGAAAATAGAAAGCTGGTAAAAAAAAATTAAAAAAAAGAGAGGAGGGAATAAGATGTTAGAATATTCCTATTCGTTGAGTGACAGTTTGGCTTGTTTGACAACTTGCATCGCAAGGCCTCGGAAAAAATATCAAACAGCTTGATAACAATCTGGATGTCCCAGACGAGGTCATGAGCACAGGATGCAATTAAACAGGGGTGCTAACCCTGTCACAGCATGGGGGGCGCCAAGGCTCCACGCTGACCCTGCTGACTTGCTGATTCCACAAAAACTCGTCTGGGACAGTGTAACAGTGCACAGGCCTGTTCATTATCACATGGACTGGACAACTGCAGAGGGTGGCAATGTCACATTCCCTTTCTCCCTGCTCTGCGTGTCCCTGTGTGAATGAGTAGCCATGCGGTATTCTGCCCTGAACCAGCTAACACGACCTGAAACAGGTGTACAGGCTGGCACAGTAGGAACAGAGTCTGCTTTCTATCCTCAGCCAGAAAAACACCCACCTACACTGCAATAGAAGGTGTGCACATGTTGTTACTGTATGTGTACCATTTTAATCACACCTGTGGGTGCAGCTTCACCCACTATACATGTGGGCACGCTGCGAATCCACACAGTCAAAGGCAAAACTCACCTTCACCGCTGAGTATCGATGAATACTTTGAGGTTCGCCTTCATTCACAAACCCATGATTACTCACATAAACATTCAATGTTTGTGCTGTCAGGTGGAACAGTAAAATCAGTCCAATGCACCTCACCAGTCCTACAAATCTTTATTGAGTGTGCTTGTAAGAGCACACTATATACTATCCACCGGGCTTCTACCCATTATTCTTCCGTTTCTTCCGTGTTTTTTTTCGGTCAACTACTCCTCCCAGAGTTTTGGTTGCACATACACTAAAAAAGTATCAAATCAACAAGTGTGCCATGACTTTTCTAAGGGTTTCGGCAAAGAGTTTTCAAATTATTCAGCAAAAACACACCAAAAATCCCCCCAATGTTACTTTATGAAGAGGCTAGAGTGCATGACGTCATAGCTAGAGTGGAGAGGGAGAGGAAAAATATGTCAAAAAATAAATTTGGAATCTGCGCTTCAGGCCGCAGATGCCACTCTACAGAAATAATTTAGAGTGAGCACATCAATTGTGAGGCTCAGTTTTACTAACTAAGCAGTAATAAATGTTGGATTTAGCTTAGTGAAGCTGTTGGCACAGGGGTTTTGCCACAGAAAAAGATTCTGTGCTAGCAGCTGATAGGCTTGGCAAATATGTTGGGGTTTTTTTTCACCATTTTTTTCTTTTCTACGAGTAGGCAGAATGTCAGCAAACCAAGATTTTATTTAGTTGACCAGAGCCTTAACTTACAAATTATGGAAAATATACAATCCTTGAGGGTTTATATTTTCGTTTTTCATTTTACAACAATACAGAGAAGAACACAAGAAAAGTGTACTGTACACCTGATCACAAGGCAATATGCTAGAAGTCAACAGGGATCAGATGCATCAGAGAGACTTCCCCCTGCAGTGGTTAAAACCAATGAATTAAATATTTTTAGTGGGATTCTTGGTAACAAAAACACGGTGTAGTTTCACTCTAATCATGCATCCTCTCTAAGCACAAGTGTTAAGCCCCTTGTGCCTGACAGGCTCATGGCATTACAGAAACAAGGTGCACATAATGGAGCTTTTATGGACACGTACTTTTTTATATCCACATGGACTGTTGATCCCTCCTTTCTACTGCTGGTTATGTTCACTCTCGTGGTAAATACCTCCGCTACAAGAAGGCCATTCTTGTGCTGCAGAGGAGTCTTGAAAACCTGTTTGCATCTGTCTCAGTCTCATGGTCACTTTCCTTTTGAAAACGCTGTCAGACAGTGAATCATACTAACCTGCTACAAACATTGTTACCCTTTTGGTTAAGAGGTCTAAGTACTGCAAACTGTTTTTATAATCCCTGGTTATTCTGTACGGTCAGAAGCAAATTAAAACTAGGTCTACATTTTAGACAAAATAATTGCGTTTATATGTTAAGGCCCAGAATGGCATGTTTCAGATAATTTATATTAGGATGTTTGTCCTCATCAAACGCCTACAAAACATAATTCTCAACAGCTACACCAGCTACTCTTCAGTCTTATTATTGTTTACCATTCTCCATGAAAATACTGTTAAAAAATAGATGATTACACTTACTGATAGCAGCATTTTTTGAGTTTAAAACTGTAGTGGAGTGTGTCTGCTTCACTGCGCTTACTAACAGCATGTGCATGTCTACCTGACTAATTATAGCAGCTTGATTGCAATTATACCTAATGATACTGCTATAAATATATCCAGTAAATCTAGCAGTAAGGGGGTACAGGACTGATCAATGAACACTCCAGAGCTATGCTGATTGATGACCTGATTATACAGCACTGTGTTGACATTAATAGGTTCTGGTAAAAAGCAGACATAGCCTCACATTAGTCTGATTCGTATGGAAACATAGAATCCATAGAGTCAAATCAACTCATAAGTCAGTGCCTTCATACAGCAGTCTACTCTCACTCACAGCATAAATTACATGCAGTATGTGCTGGATTTGAGGTATGTTATCTGTGTTAGGGTTATTACTAATAGTATTATGTGTAATTTATTAATCTTAAAATGTAATCAGAGTGGGACTTCGCTTGAAGTGACATTATGTCATGGAATTATGCAATTCCTCCACTATGAATGTTATGTTTTTGGTTTGTCTTTGAGAAACTGCTGGCCAAGTTTTCATAGATCTTGGTAGAAGAGTGAATCATAGGCCAAGGAAGACTCCGTTATATTTCGCAGTGGACCCGAATCACAGGGTGGATACAAGGGCTTCAGCCTGCATGCACGATTTGTCAGACTAACACTGTTGAAACAGAGCAGCTTATATTGGTGGAAAGAACAAGAAGGCGGCAAAGTGCTGATTCATCACTTTTCCTTTCACCAGGTGGAGGTGGCAAAGCCCTGCTGCAGGTGACACACAGAGATCAAAGGAGAAACGCTGACAGCAAAATGAGAGCTGCAGATGTAACTAAGGTTCTATGAGTTCTTCCTGACCACCAAAGACGGTATTAAAGAGTACTGGGATGACAATTCCTATGCAGGAATAATGAAATAGAACAATGTAATTATTTATGGCTGTGACTAAGGTTCTATACACTCTGGATGGCCAACAGAGTTCATTGTCATGCCTTCTGTCTCTGGCAGTCAGGAAGAATGTGGTGTTTTCCTCAAAATGTCTCAGTCTGTTGGTGGACTAATGCCCTTCGATTCTCAATAAAAACTAGACATTTTGACAACAGACTGCAGTACTTCATTGCCAGACAACTTACGGAGTGTCTCCATAAACATGTCTCTTTCTCCTTCCTTGGATCTGATAGCACTGTAGTTTATGACCAATGTCTACTTACCCTATTATGGAATAGCAATAACAATGACAACAATGACGGGGACCAAATGTGCATTGTTATCTAATCGTAGAAATTGGTTTGAGTTTCATGAAACAGTTTTTCAAGTTTCTGTTGTTCTCTTGAAGAGATGTTAATTTTTGTTTCCCTTTATAGGTCAACAGTATGGTTTTTTTCAAGTCCTCTGTGACCACCTTGACTTGTCTAATAAATTCTTGCCCAATTACATGAATATCGGTTGGGAATACAGAATATACTCATTTGTTAAGACGAAATCAGTGAACCATATCCATACAAATAATGGCTATAAAGAAAAGTTTAAAGTTTTGTTTCCATTTGGCAGGTGCTAATTTTAAGTTCTGACGTTTACTTGGGTGTCACAAAGCTGAAAAGAGCAACAGACAGAGAGATGCACACTTACAGTACACATACAACTACAGACCCCCTGGTACTAAACCGTTGCCTTTGTTCTGTCTGGACTGGCTTATTAGCTCCTCTCACTTTCACTGATTGTGTGTCCCAGCTATCCAGGGTAACAAGACACAGACAACTAAAGCTTTAGGGAGTGGGCGGCTCCAGCAGCTCACAGTAATGAGGCAACACACAGAGTCACATCACACACAGTGAAACATAGTAGCAGACGCAGAAATGACCAACAGCAAAAATGAAGGTGAGCCGCAGACGGGCAAACGCTGACCTTAAACTAAACTGCTTTTGAAACAATTTTAGAGTTGAGACAAATTTAAAGTTGCAGTAAACTGCTGTAGATACCTGTGTGCTCCTGTCATGAACTTCCTTACTGTGAGTTACCTCTTTCAGTCAACAATAAATAAAAATAAACTAAAAATAAAAGCAAGACTTAAAGTCTGAAACATTGCTAGCATCCCCTAGATGTTGCAATGCTCATTGTACCTAATGATATATAATGCAAGTGAGGACATACTGACCAATTAGCTGTTATGTTTGCCCAGAAATGCCTGATTTGTTTCTTTTTTTATAAAAAAAAAGATAATAATTCTATACAGACTATTTTAAGTTAACTGCAACTTATATTCAGTGTTAGGACCGCTGGCAGACCCCCTGATCAAAGCTATGCCTTAAAAACATTTTAAAATATAACGTGTTTGTACAGAGTTGTCCGTTATCTAGATTAAAAGGTGTCATTTGTAAGATTCAGCCACTTCTTCAGTTTAAAACATTATAAAAAATGAACAGGGTTGGCAATCTGATAGTGTTGATGTTATATCAAATATTTTTTGTATTGAGTTGTAGAGAGAAAAATGGCATGCTAACCAGCTGTTCCCTAGCCCGCTACACCACTTTAGCTTACACCACAGCTTTAACTTACAACGAAGACTAAAGTTAAGACCACCATACAAACTGAGATTCTGCGTCAAAGAGATTGTTGCAGCTGTTTCTCGTGCAGATTACTTGTACAGCTGAGCACAAAAACAAAAAAATGCCCAGCAGAGAGTATTCATAGGCGACAATGTGAGAGGAGGCAGAAGCTCGGCAGGCGAGCCGGGATCCAAGCTGAGCTAAGAGCAGCCCAGCAAAGAAACTCCTGTAGCACATTTTCTTGCCAATGCCCACTTTTTCATCAACAAGCTGGATACCACAAGATTACGAACCACTGCACGGACCTCCGCATTATGGTGATATCAGAGACCTGGTTGCATGAAAACGTACCGCATTTTGCTAAGCTGTGGAACTAGCAGGTTGCATCGCTCCGACACCCGACTCTACTCCTGGCCAAATACAGCCTCTTAAACACAGAATATCAGCTTAATCTTAGTTTGACAGTTTGCTAAATGTTTTTGAGGACACTAAGGTTTAGTGAGTGTCCTCACTGCCTTTAGTAAATAATGCAATACCTGGACAAGATGAAATACTGCCCCCTATTTTTTGGAGCATGTGGCCAAGAATTACGAATTGCACCTTTAAATCGTGCAACAAGCACCAGCTTGCAAAATAATTATCTTTATTTGGCTGTTGGCTGCAACCTCAGAACATGTTCTTCCGGTGATGATCCCATAAGTTGCTTGATGGAAATAACTGATTGTGAAAATTCCTAAGAGTGTGATTCTTTGGATTTATTTGCTTACTTATTATCTACTGATTATTTACTTACAGTTTCAGCACAACAAGAAGCAGAAATAAATTGAAGAAAATAATGAAAAAGCAGAAGAAGAAAAAAATGTATCCAAACTGCATGTAATGAGAAATGTGTGGATTTCCTGATTAAAACACAAATGCTTTTTATACATCAACAAACATTCAACTTAAGGGGTTGGCATATCTTATCATCAGTTGTATTTAAAACCATAAGTCACTCACATACTGTATCTCTGGTGTGACGGTGACAGACAGCAGCCCATGGCATGGGACTAAATTGGCTCGGTGAGCTTGCAAGTAAATATCTCGGGGTAATGTGCACTTACTAATGATATAAAATAGATAAGGTTAAAAGCCAGTCATTAACTCCTCAAATGTCAAGATGAGTCATGTACTGTAAACAGCTGCTACTGTTATACTAAACATTAGTGCCTCCTCAGATTCCAATCTGCCTGCCAGCTCTTAAAAGGTAAAGGTTCATCTCTTTTCATAAACATTGTTTTTACTAGATGAACCGGCACAACATTTAGAACACAAGTTCTTGGCTGCACAACAATATACCATAATGACTTGTCCACTACCCTGTGGTACACTTGTGGTTTTCAGTGAAAGTGAAGTTTTGTGTCAACACTTTTTGGATGGACTGCCATAAAAGTTGGTCAAGACACCCTCATAGTGATTTGTTATATCTCTAGTCCAGTGTGGTTAAGTTTATGAAACATGCATATCTAAAATTAAGAATGTTGACACAAATCTCCTCAGTTAAAGTGTTTATTTGACCCCACCACCACACTTGAACTGTCGTTCTTTAGAGTCCTATCCTCACTTCTGACTTCTCACACTTAACATATGGGGGTATACTGTGTACACTATGTAGTAACTTGTCTATTATGTACATTTTGACAGTAGCGTTGTATCAAATGACACACGATCTATTGGACTTGCCAGAGGCTCGGTAGATGAGTCAGTGATGGTCAGCAATAGCCATAAAATGATAAATTAACCAAATAATGGCTTATATCTCACTATGGTATATTGCTGTACTTAGTGGGAAAAAAACACACATTTCACTTTAAAAAAAAGCAATTGTAAACACAGAAATATGCAAATTGAGACACATTAGTCTCATTTAAAATCATGTGGTCATCCATTTTAAGTCTCCAGCACCACTAAATAAATTTAAAAAAAAAAAAGGCAAACCAGGACTCAGACCAGCTAGTGTATCGCATCACAGACTTTTAGCTGGCACCTTTCAGCTTCCTGTGACAGACAGACTAGTTTAGCTCGCACTAGCAACCTTTCAAGACAGCCACTCAGAGAATCGACACATGCAGCTGGAGTTTGAAGAAGCCAGCAACGCCAGTCAGTCAGTCAGTAAAGTCTTCCAGACTAGCAGCTTATTTGATTGGACACTTCCTTTTTGGTTGCCAGATTCCTCTGCTACTCTCGCCTCAAGCCAAAAAACTCTCTCTCTCTTCTTTTTATGTTCCTTTATCCCCCCTCTGTCCTCCCCCTGGTCTCCAGAGGAAAAGCTCAGTCAGTATTTTAGCTCTGAATCCGTCCCTCTGGTATGTCGTACAAACGTCTGATTCTCAATCTTATGTGACCCAGAACTGTTTACTATGTAACTGTCTTGACATGAAATATAGAGAGTATATAGAATTTTTAAATTGAAGGTTTGTATTCCTGTGTGGAACCAGCGTCAGATCATAGATCGCAGGAACAACCTACTTACATCCAACACGGCATCAGTCACACAGCCAAAACAAGATCGCAATATATGCGGTCAAGTCTAGGTTAAAATGCTTTTTTCCCCATCCCTTAAGTGTTCTCAATTACATTTTTAATTAATGTTAAGTTGCAAAGAGGAAAGAGTATCAGATTGTCCTTTATAGAAGCCTTATCCACACTGATTTTGTCACAAGGTTCATCTAGAGTTTCATTTAGAAGAGCCTACATGACGTCTCTTTAATGATCATAAGAGACAAGCATAAACCCTCTCAAGGGAGCTTTTTTTTCACTGAAGTGAAATATATAAATAATGA
The DNA here is from genome assembly GCF_030273125.1 of Centropristis striata. NCBI lineage: Eukaryota > Metazoa > Chordata > Actinopteri > Perciformes > Serranidae > Centropristis > Centropristis striata. Next base: position 36,110,807 of record NC_081520.1, on the reverse strand, counting down.
GTGCCAAGTCTTGAAACTTTTTTTTTTTTTTAGATTCATGCAGCACAGACGTACATAGTTGAGTCCCGGAAAAGTTATGGATGAATGTGACAAATCGAGAAGATGACAGCTTAGAGCCTACAGCGGGAAGTTTCTCTGTATCGACAGCACTTTTTCAAAATCTTTTAACACTCTTCAACTTGTCATGTCTTTCATGTTTTTTTTTTTTGCTTTGGGAAATCTTATTGAAGAACTTATTAAAATTAGCAATGAAAAGAATCCATAATCCTTTGAATTTACAACCAGACTGGCCAATTACAGTAGGAGCTGTAACGTTAGCCTGAGAGGGCTTTGTGAACACCAGGCCTGACGACTGTTGAGATCAGAAGTGACTGTCTCATTGGCATGAAAGTGTCTGTAGTTGGGCTACTTATCTCTTCTTTTTTTTCCATTCTCAGCTATTAGCTGAATTAAATAAACCTCTTCTCAGGCAGTGCGGTGCTCATTTGACCTCTCTCCTTCTGTCTTCTCCCGTCTAGAAATCAGGATGTGAAATGATTGTGGCAAGTCATTTTTCCCCCTACTTTAGATGATTATAGACAAGTAGAGAATAAGTATTGTGTGTTCTGAACCAATGACAATGAAGCTGTCTTTTAAGCCACCAGCTTTTAATGCGAAGGTCCCCTTAACCCTTCTTCTTGGAGAAAAGTAATGGTCCTGCTAAATACTATAAATTATTAACAACTAGGGTATTCAAAGAGTTTATTCAACTGAAATTGTGTCCTCTATAATCCTTCTTACCTTGTCTTATATGTTTATATCCTTTTATCAAGCCATTTGGGAAACCAGTTTTCCTAATTTCTCACGACCTTCTTATTTCCATCTCCTCAATGTCATTGCGAGAAATATACTATGAGACTTTGTGATGTTGAGAGTCACAAATACTTTGAAATCCCATTCACACCTATTTACCTTGCACACAACATAGTGGGAGCCCAAACTTCTTGAAGTATTTTCTCCTTCACAGAACATTACATTGTCACCAGGATAAGCCAGTAATCCATTACACATGCTGTTATATTGCGAGCCTGAAATGATAAGAAACAGAGAGCTCGGCTCAGTTAGCTAGGGAAATTACAGACCAATGTCAGCCTGACCTGGCATTTAGATTTGCGTGTGTCAGAGCTGACAAGCAGTGATTGTATCCCGTGCTGATGTGTCCACAGGCTTGGTGAGGCGGCTGGACATGATGCCAGTCCTTTCTTTTAAAGCCTTTGGTCTATTTTTTACCAGATACGCTCCCATCTGTGAGTTGAAAAATGGGCAGTTTTCATATTTGTGATGAGTTAGAGATGATGTGGTTACAGGGCAGCCTGACTGAAATGTCATTTTTCGTCAGTCTTGTTGTACATTAAAATAAAATTGATTTGGTCTATTTTAGGGATGGGCGATATGGACCAAAAGTCATATCCTGATATATTTAGACTAAATATCAATACACGATATATATCTTGATATTTTGATCAAAAAATGAGAGCAAATGTTCAGTCAACGTCAAAGCCAAATATGACATGTCACAAGAAGTTTTATTGGAACTGTTTAAGTGAACATTAATACTGTATAACAGGAGTACCTTTTTTATTTAAATCAAAAGCTCCAAAAAGTGCGCATTTAAATTTAAAAAAATCTTAAATTAAAATAGCCTATGAAATAAAATAGGCCAATCTTTTTTCTGAAATAAATATATTTATATGAGAAAAGAATAACGAACATTACAAAAGAACTACATATGACAAACCCTAGTAAGGGCAGCATTTATTTTATTAAAAAAAAAGAAAAAAATTAACTGTATCGATATATGTGATATGGTCTAATTCCATATCACATTTTAAAAAATATTGATATATCTTTTATATTGATATATATCGCCCAGCCCTATTCTATTTGTCATTATGCAGTTAATGTGCAGAGTTTTAGTCCCATTTGTTTGACAGTTTCTTTGTCAATAAATTAAGCATTAACTTTGGATAAAAATCAGGCTATTGGCCTGAAGAAAGAAGGCATTCTTTAGGAAATGTAGCCATTCTTTCCCGGTTTTATGTCTTAAGTATAAATACCCTGAGAATTTCTCCGTGGACATCTTGTTCTCTTCCCCCATTCTTCCTCTTATCCCATCCCATCTCCTTTGTAACCCTCACCTCTGTCTTTTATTTCACCATTACTTGCTTTCTGCTAGCTTTGTCCCTATCTCAACATCTTATGCTATTACGTACTGATGTGCGATGTGACCTTTAAGAGAGCCGGGCTGACAGACTCTGTGCTTTGATCTCTACTAGATATTTTATCTCGGCCTCGGTTGTGGCACCTTAGAGATGACAGTGTTCTATAGATGCGGCCCAGATGTCAAAGGGCTCAGAGGGGACTGAGGCTGAGGTGTCCATGAGAGACGCCTCTTTGCACAACTCGCTTTCTATGTCTTGTTGCTTTTACTGCAGAGCTAAATAAGTTCAAAGAGTAGAAGACAAACTAGGAAACATAGTCATCACTTACTTACTTCCAAGAGAAATATAGCTTCAAAAACAACCGGGAAGAAATATTTCAAAGCAGAAGCCCTGCTGTAAGATAAAGTGTTTTTTATCACCCTAAGGTTAACAATCGCTTCAACCTGTGCAGCTCAATGTTTTCTGGCTTGAACACTGGGGCCAATAGAATAAAGTGTTTTATTTATATATCAGTGGACTGGAGTTGGGTACAGAGTACTGTTAGAACTTTACAATGTGTAGGATGGGTCATGATAAACTTGTATTGCCATAGATATACAGGTTTGAAAGTAATATAATTATTTTTTGAGGGCAGAGCCTACGACTGTGAAGCCATACAGAATCACACAAAAGAGTTAAATAGTTCCTGACTGAAGACAGACAAACATAATCATTAGACTATTAACGTGATGTCATTTATTCATTTGATTTTGTTTATATGTGAATAAAACATTAAGGGAAATGAAAAGGAGTTCTGTTGGCCATGAATGCATGACAGTGATGTTACACCAGGTGTCCAGTATTACTTGTTTTGGGAAACCCCTTGTGTGTAAAATACAGGTGCATCTCAATAAATTAGAATACCATAGAAAAGTTTATTTATGTCAGTAATTGAATTCAAAAAGTGGAAATAACACATTATATAGATCCATTACACACAGTATGAAATGAAATGCAATGAAACATTTCATGGCTTACATTTAATGAAGACCTAAAATTCAGTGTCTCAAAAAAAATGTAATATTACAAAAGTCCAAGTTTAATATGGAAATGTTGGCCTCTGAAAAGTATGTGCATCTATATAACTCAATACTTAGTTGGGGCTGTTTGACTTGAACTACTGGAAATGGACTTTTCCATCATATCATTTATTGAGATGCACCTGTACAGTAGAAATCAGCTTTCCCACACAATGAAACACTGAGTGCAGGCATTTCAAACCACTGACACAATTTATCACAAAAATCAAGTCAGGAGAGTACTGCTATTGGAGTCACTGCACTTCTGCTTCATCTAAATAGGCTGGTCTGACTTCACAGCTACAGCTGAATTCCTAATGTATATGCCCGACACGACAGACACACATAGGTGTCTTATTCCAAGAGCGGCAAAAGCCAAAGGCACTTTTATACATTATCATACATTATAGATGGCGTTAGAGCTTGTAACAATCATGGCCGATCAGATTCACTACCTTCATCCCCTTCAAACAAAAGCCTCTCGTTGTCTGGACAGCTTGGGAATTCTGCGCAAAGTTTTCCTCAAAAGCAATCTTAAATATGAAACAGCAGTTCAGCTCAGCAGAATACCACAGTACTGACCTGAATAAAAAAATAGCCCTAAAACATTTTTTTCCAGTGTTTTTCTTTGTTCATTAAATTATTTTTTAAAGTTAAATTCAGTAAGATATGACCATTCCATGCTGACTGTTGATCTTTTTAATCTCCTGCTGTGTCCTCTGTGTTTAGACCTGTTTTCAATGCATCTATTCCCAAGACGCATGTTGCTTTTTTATGTCGAAGTATCCTTGAGCAAGATACTGAGCCCAATGGTGGCAGGTGGGACCGTTTAGGGTCTCCTCTGCCACCAGTATGAATGTGTGTGTGAAAGGGTGAATGAGCGCAGTCTGTAGTGTGAAGCGCTTTGAGTGGTCGCAAAGCGACTAGAAAAGCGATATATAAGTCCATTTACCATTTACATGTGCATTGTTATTTCAAACAGTCTGGTGCTGGATGCACAAAATGTAACTAGCAGATCTTCCGTACGCAGGTGTGGCAACATCACAGTGCACAACATCAATCCAATTAGAGACTGTAGACGGAACAGATGCAATATATGGTTTTGCCTTTAACATATGAAGTGGCCAAAATATTACGGAAAACAAATGATGACCAAGATACCAGCATGATGCAACCCTGCATCATGTGAAGATATTGTATACATACTCCTGTTTCTGAGAGGGGCAGAAGTTCTCCTTTCATAATGAATGACTCCCTGACTTTCTAACCAGTCTGAACCACAAGCGGAAATTCATGATGACATTTTGTCATCCCGCTTAGAAGTTACACTGAGGATTAGAAAGATTTTAAAGGCTGATCTAGTTTATTTAGGGAAGAAAAATGAAGATAAAATAAAGAAATTTTCACCATGCATTTTGTATGGGTCTTACTTGACTGAACTTGAAGCAGCTGTCATGAGGTGTTATGCCATGGTGTTACCACACTCCCCAGTCATTATGGTCACTGACAGCCCGATGATGTTCAAAGGATTGTATAACCTTTCATGCAGAATGAGGAAAATGTTCAAAAGCAGTTCTGATACTTGACCTTTTTAACATAATATCATGCTTGTAATGCCTAACAAGGCGGGACAGGAATCAAACAAAGAGGCACAGATGAGAGAATTGCAGCTATAATTGGAAAGGTTACACTGATGTGAACTGCGGCTTTCCATGAGACTTACAAAGCCAGACAGTGTTATGTTAGATCAATTAATAGGAATTAGTAAGACAGGATCCTGTATATGTTGACCTTGGTGCAAAAAGTTCTAAAACAATTTACGTATTTTTTTTACTCATGCCTAAAATAAAATAAAATGCTCCCTACATGTTGCCCTAACCAACAAAAAACCTCATAAGGTCACATGAGTTCTGCATTTCCCAGTTTCTGCACGAGGCCCATTACCCATTATCTTGGATGTCAGCTTCACAATGTATCTCTGCAAAAGCTGGCTGATCTGTCCACGTTTCACACAAAATAACATAAAGATATGCACATAGATGCATAAACAGCTGCATGCACAGAAAACACAGACACTTGCAAACATAACATAGCCTGAAGCAGCAGAACTACAAGATTAAATAAAGAGCCATCTGCACAATGGGATTAGCCAGTGGAGTGGAGTGCACACACATGAACACACAGACACAATTGCACTCATAAACACACACATGTACGCACACAGAAAAACGCACATATGCATGCAAAAAACAAAAACCCACATGAAAAAAAAAAACTTGAAGTAACTTTTTGTGGAAAAAATAGCAGATCTAGCCCCTTAAAACCACCTGGGCCAGCTAAGTTACCTCAGAAATTAAGGGCTCATTATAGCAGTAATGCTGAAAGTCAAATAATCTAAAAAGGCACTGTACATAGAATAATATTGTTTTACTTACAACTGTAAGACAATTCACACTTGTAAAAAGATATTCCATTTAATTAGTAAACTTTACGATGACATTTCGACAACAGATGTAATTTGACCTCAAAAGAAACAATGCACATGTTATCATGAATGACTAACACATGCATCTCCTTAGTTAACAAACATACTACAAAGCCCTGATGCAGATACAGATCAGTAATGAATACTCAACAATAGCATTCACACATCCAAACATGCTTGTTCACATCAAACATAGTTTAGCATATCCAAACAGTATCTAAATATGGAACAATGAATGATCAAAAGGTATCAATGCATGTATCAAACGCATGACTTGCACATTTGCATATGTAGGTTTGCCATACAAATCACAACCTACACAGCCAACAGTATTCTAGTTAGATATTAGATATATTACACACTGTCTGAACAACATACAGAGTCCTGCAAGTGTATTTTCTTGCCACTGTGTATGGAAACAAATTGCTTGGACTCAACAATGTGAGGATCCAGACAAACAGCAGCACACAGGTATATAACCTTCATAAAATCAGCAAGCACACTGCATATGAAAAATGCACTCTGAAAGCCACACAGGGTCAGTAAATACACCAGCAAGCAAAGACAGACATGTAGGTAGATAGCCAGCTGGAATCAAACTTAGATCATACCTTATTTGAAGTCGAAGCCCCCTCTCATTTCTTTCTGGAGATTAAGTGGTCCATATCTGTAATATCCTCCTGTTGGTCCTTGTTTGTAGACTGAGCTCCTATCTCTGTCCATTTCTGGTTGCCAAGTTCTCTTCTCAACACCACATAAGCTAATGTCATTAGCAACGCGGGGAAAACAAGCAAACTCTGTCGTAGTTCCAGTTGTTGATAACTTAATGGTTTGTTGAGGTTCACAACTAACTCCAGAGTTTCCTCTTCCAGAGCTCAGCTCACCGGCAGCGTGACAGGAACTGCATGTGCTGATTAATTCGATGTCAACTTCACCTGTGACCTTTCTACAGGTGTGCCTCGGCATAAGGGTGCAATGGCATCTTTGACCACACAGAGTGGCCGTTATGAGCCGCTGTAACCCAGGGAGGCGCTGTTACATATTTATTTATTTTTTGTGTAATGAAAGCTTGGTTGAGCTGAGTTGGCAGCAATAACAAAATCTAAAGTGTCTGTTGTCAAATTTAAAATACTTCGGACAGGCAGTATCAGTTTCTGTAAATTTCTCATGAAAATAAATTAATTTACAAGAAAAAAACCTGGAATGTCAGACTCATATTTAGTCATCATAATACATTCTAGTAACAGCCTCTGAAAATGTGTGGAGAAACTTAATATTTAACATTGATTTACCTTCATGGGTCTGTGTATTTATCTGCTTTATCAAAGATTTCCACTCATCACCTAAAAGCAATAATCTCATTGGACATACGGTATTTTGATCTAAACTTTTGCTGTGAATTTTCCATTGTTAACCATGTTTATGATTTGACTTAATGATGTCATAATTGCCATTAGGTTACAAAATGATGTGAAAGAAATGAACAGTCAGTTTGGATATTTAATGTTTAAAGAATTGCAAGTTTCCCATTTTGTCTTATCCATTAAAGGATCACATATAATTGAAACATGCATGCACAGCATTTAAAGCATAACTTTAAACTGCCGAGGCAGCAACAACAGTAGACCTGCATCTGCTAAGAGGTGTTTTTAAATGGATTTAAGACACTTACTGATGTGGCCACATAAATTGATGTGTAGCTGTTTAACAAGTGCATGCACACTGAGCATATTAAAATATAGCAGTATGTGGTAAAAGTATTGAAGTGCATATTTTAGTGTCAGTGTTTTGAGCGTGTGTCTGTTTGTGTTCAAGGGGTCCATTTGTTGTTTTGCATCAACCTTAACCCAACCCAGCGATTAATAAAACATGTATACTAGGTAGGGGTGTGTGTTCCCGTGTATGGATGTGTGTGTCAGGAGAGAGGGACTGCAGCAGAACATGGTGGCTGAAAATCTAGGTCATCAGTGAGAGAGAGAAAGAGGTACATTATAAAACGGCAAGTATAGCACATACAGAGGTAATCAGACAACAATGAAAAAGAAGCAAGGCTTAGTGAAGATGTCTGGTTAGTGTCTATTTTTCTAGATAACACAGGTAATTTAAAGTTGCCTACTGCCTAAAGCAATGTAATATGTCTTTGAAAGCAGATAAATGTAATTCAGCCTTCAGTAAATTGATAATTTACACCTGTGATTTTCCTTCTATGACATGTCAAAATGTCTTCTGTGAAATAGCTGTATTTCCAGTACTTCATGTTCAGAGGATATCCATAAATGTATGTAGCCTTGTATGCAACTGTATCTTAGGAGATGTATTTACTGTTTTTCTTGCAAATATATTATAGTTTTAAGCATTATTTGTTTTTTGTCACAACTAAGTTTTGTAAATTACCCATTTCCAACTTGTTAAATATTGACGCTTGGTCAGTGACCAGCGGTTTCAGATATGGCTGCTCTAGGTTCTCCTCTAGTGTCAGTTTAAGACAGTCAGGGATGGCGTGTCAGTCTCCGGTTGTTACATGCATTGGCTTTTCCAAATAAACTTTCAAGTTCACAGGGAATGGTTGAATTTAGGTGACAAAATGGTTCAGAAATCAAAAGTACTCTATTTACAACAGTTTACCGACTGTTTCAGGTCAAATGAATTCACAGGTTTGAAGGATTCTTCTCAGTCAATACTTCAAAAATAGTAATATCCATCCATTATCTTTAACCATTTATCTGAACTCGGGTCTCTGGGAGATCAAGCCGATCCCAGCTGACATTGGGCGAGAGGTGGCGTACACCCTGGACAGGTTACCAGACTATCACAGAGCAAACACAGAAACAGACAACCATTCACGCTCTCATTCACACCTACGGGCAATTTAGAATCACCAATTAAACCTAAGCTGCATGTCTTTGGACTTTGGGAGGAAGCCGGACGACCCGGAGAAAACCCATGCTGACACGGGAAGAACATGCAAACTCCACACGAGTGCTAACGACTACACAAAGTAAGTAAATTCCAGTATTTTATATTTCTAATTTGTTCTTATTTGTGTGTCTTATGTAATGTTTGTGAACCAGAGAATCCCTGTTTCCTCCCAGTGTATTGGTCACACAGGATACAGTAAAATTAAGTCACAAACTAAAAGCATATAAGAAACTCATTGTAACATTTTTTCCATATTTTTTACTTGGTATTTGCTATTGTAAGACAATATTGTCATGTCAGTGTCACCACCACTGCTCTATTAGTCAGAAGCTACATACTTCCTCAACTACCAAAACCCTGAGAATAACATGTGTGAACTTTAAAATAAAGTGGTGTTCCACTGAGAACATTATTCTAACTACACTGTTTTAAAATATTGTGCTCTTTTTGTGATTTATTTTTATCCTTGTGACTACTTTTTATTCATTTATTCTCACACAAGGCTGTCTTGCAAAGGAGACTCCAGCCTCAGTGGAATCATCTTGTTAAAATAAGAATACTTTAAAAAAAAAGAAAAAAAGAAAGAAAGAGTGGGAAATAAAACGTGTATTGTCTCACATACAGTAAATGTATTCTATGGAGTTACTGCTGCACATTGTTTTAATTGCCTGTCCAGATCATGGCCCTTTTTAAAATATCACAGGATTCACAGAAGCAGCCAAACACACACACATGCACAAACACACACCTCACCCTGACCCTGAAATCTGCGAATCAGCAGAGGAGCTTCATTAGAGCTATCATGAAGAGTAATCACACCCTGCATTGGTGCATTTTGTGTGTGAGCCCCGAGGGGTCCATTTAGCCCGTGATATTGTTGCTGTGTGTATGGAGGAAGTCGTCACAAGCTTGCTGAGTTGGAACACATGAAGCTGAGATACGTGCACGCTAACACACGCAGCTTCATCAGCAGTTTGGACTTGAGTTGCTTCGAATAATAATGTGATCATTGTAAATATGTGCACACAAATGCAAAGAGGAGGCTGTGAGAGAATGTACTAATTCAATAATGCGTTAACTAGATGCCAGCTGTACGACAGCATCTCAACATACTCTATCTGTATAGCTCAGCGGCTGTGATATACACTGTAAAAAAAAATCAGTTAAATTTACGGTAAATTACCGGCAGCTGTGGTTGCCAGAACTTCACCGTAAAAAATACAGTGAGGGGGTTTTCTACTGTAAATTTAAATGTAACTATCAAAAACTGAAATTTTGACTGAATATTCTCGTAATTTTTAGGGTAATTGTGTCATTCATTCACACATCATAGCAAATCTCCATTAACTTTACATGAAAATGTTATATTTTTACAGCAGAACTGTGAGTTTCCTACAGTTCATGACAGTAAAAGCAAAAATTGTGCTATTCCTTGATTTACGGTAATTAATAGTGCCTACTACGGTGATACAAATTTTTTATTTTACGCCCCATTCCTGATGCAATTTGACAGTGTTTTACTTTAATTTCTACAAACATTTTTTACAGTGTAAACTGTAAAAAAAGATAAACAATAGCTACTCAATAAAATTTAGGCAACAGATTGCATGCAATATTATTAATTAAATCTAACTAAGTTACAAGTTGAGTTAATAACAACTTAGCAGGAAGTGCCTGTTAACACTCTATGGTACGCATTATGATGCCAGTTAGGTCAATAATGTTTGGAGTGGGGTTTTTTGTCTTAATATAGACTAAATAAACATCATCTGAAGAAATTTTATAATTCTTTTTTTTTTAATTTTTTGGGGTTTGTATGCATTGTTATAGGTTAAACTTTCTAACATTGTACCATACCAGTGCACAAGTGGAAAAAAAAAGTTTAAATTAATTTTAACATTACTTATTTAATAAACATGTGTAAAAGATTCAGTAGCTTCAACAGGGTAAATACATAACATTTTAAATTTAAAGGAAGTTTTTTAACTGGTTTCTCGTCTGAATGTTGCCTGTAGGCAACATTGTAGCATTGAACCAACGATCCATTGAAATTAATGTCTTGAACAGTCTAAGTGTATGAAACTGTCAAAAAGGTTTTCTCACCTATCAGTAGAAATATATTTTTTTCCAGATGGAAAAGGGCCAGGAAATGACATTTTGGAGGTCATGTGACAAATTAAAGCATTGCTAGTGGTTCCCTATACTCTTCCCTCTTTTTTAAGTATCGCATCACTCAAAAACATGCATTGTAGAAATTTGACAGGCCAAAAATGGGTATGTTGCCTGAGGGCAACACCGTACCATAGAGGGTTAATTAAAACGGACTAATTCTATTGTGTTGGATTAATTCAAAATTCTCATCTCATCTCATCATCTGATTCTATCTCAAACATTCGTATATTAAAGTTACTTAAACAACTGCCTCAAAATCAAGGACACATTTATATTTAATACATTTTATCAAATATATTAAGTAAAATGAAATCACTACAGAATAATTTATTACAGTGTAGGGACTCATATTCTTCACTTTGAGTCACTGCTTGTGATGTTTGTTGGAATATATTTAGTTAATTCAGAGTTGGACTGACTTTTAATGCTGTTTTCACCATCCATGCAAAGATTCACAGCCTCGTGGGGACATTTTGATGTCAACAAAAACCACAGCTGTGAGCAGTACTTAACGTTACTCATGGGATCATAATTTCTTCCTCCTATATTAGCAGCAACCTGTTAATTTAAACAACGAAGATGAAGCTGGCAGCTGCACCTTTTCATACTCCTGTGCTGGTGGACCTGTGTGTGTGTGTGTGTGGGTGTGACACCACAGGTGCACTGAGTTTATTGGTTTATTCATGATAATGGTGCAGGGTAGGTTTGTTTGTTTTGGATACTGCCATGAAGTTGGCACTGTGCATTTTTCTGTTCATCTAAATTACATAACCTAGGCATAAAAAAAGACTGATACCGCTGATAACTGGTTAGTGTAGCTGGACTCTTCAGGGATCCTACCAGTGTGGAGTTATTCCAAAAGAACGAAAGTGCAAGACTTGTTCCAATATCTTTAATCCCTGAGTATGCTATTGTTACTAATTTATTTGTGTTCATTTTCTTAAAATGAGGCCAGTGTGAGCTCTTAATGACCCATGGTGATAACTCTAGCACTGGCTTTTCAATAAGTAATTACTGGAGGATATTTACTGGCATATTGGCTTTATCAGCTCAGTCTAAAGTTATTATGTTATTTTGTTTTTTTAAAGATCCTAAATCTCAATCTCTCATTAAAATAGTTTCAAAGAGGTGTTGACTCAAATTTATAGATGGATGGATGCTGTGGCTTGAAATATAATGTGTGGTGCAGAGTTATATGCAAGAGTTTCTCATATTTTCACATCTCAGTTATATCAATGGGGATAACTACTAAACTGGCAGCAGGGTGGTTTATAAACAACAAATATACATATGTCCTGGCGCCTCAGTAGCAGTGGTGGAGAAAATATTAATATCCCTGCAAAGATTCATATTTTGCTTAAGTTAAAATACTAATATCACACTGTGAAATCACTCTACTACAGGTAAAAGTCCTGAATTCAAAACTTACTTAAGTAAAAGCGCAAAAGTATCAGCATCGAAATGTACTTACAGTAGTAAGTAAGAGGTTTTTTTTTAAAAGTCTAATCACTTAAAATCAACCTTTTTTATATGTTGAATTTAACTAAAACTGGCAGCTAACTGTATTGGAGTAAAAAGTACAATATTTGCCTCAAAATGTAGTGAAGTGGAAGTATAAAGTTACATAAAATGGAAATACTCAAGTAAAGTACAGGTACCTCAAAGTTGTACTTAAGTACAGTACTTGAGTAAATGTATTAGTTACATCCCAGCAGAAATTAGTTTGTTTTCTGGTGGCAAGAACAAGAACATAGTTAGTTCTGGCCAGGACTTTTGATACTTCACAAGAGACTCAAGTGCAGAACTCCTGGGAGGCCCTCATAGGGCCTTCCCACTGCAGCACACTTCAAATTCAAATTCAAATTTACACAATTCACACAATAGTTTCGGACACCACACAAGAAAAAAGTTCTGTCAAGAACACATAAATTATGTCATTCTCTTCTTGACAGACCTGGGAGAGAGAAAAAATGCCTCTGTTCTTGTGGAGTCTTAATTGATCTTTAGTTCTTGCAATGCAGGGGGCGGGTTCGAATCCTGCTCTCTCACACTTTCACGACTATCAAATGAAACCAAAAAAAGGCCTAAAAAGTAAATAAAACGTTAACATAAAACATGACTTTGTCAATTCAGGTTTGCTTGTGTATAACGGGGAACTGTCCCATATCACATCGAACTCCCTTTTTTAATGTTTTTTCCATTATAGCCCATTATGTCCAATGTGATGTTTTCTCTGTTGACAATCCCATTACCTGAGACAGTTGCAAACTGTCTTTGACTTGCTGCATGGGTAACATTCCCGAAAATGAACTCCACCACATATTGCCGTCCATTTCCATTTTCCAAAAATATACACACTGAGGGCATAGACACTTAGACTTGTACTGAATATATATATATATATATAAAAAAGAAAGAGCACACAGTCAACCCAGTAAGTGTAGGTGTATGAATGCTCTCCTCAAGTGTGAAGAGAACTGCATAAAATATCAAAGAACATCCCAATACAAAAGTCAAATATCCACGCTGAATGGATTATCCTCCTGGTAAAAGACTCTGCATGGGGTGCCATTAAACAACAGATGTTATAAGATCAGAGGGCTTGTTAAGTGGCTGTTAAGTTGGTGCTTTGAAAATGTGTTTAAAATGTGAATTATATATTTCTCTATTTCATTTTCATGCTTTTTCAGGATACCTATTGGTGCAAGAGGAAAGAAAATCTTTTTTTAACAGGAATTTGAACACAGTGAACTATTACTCTAGGCAAACTGAAACACTTAGTGCTTAACAAATATACATAGATTAAGACAGAATATTCAAAAACATAATATTACTTTATTACCTGAATGTGTTTGCCCATCACTTCAGTAGAATCTGACTCAATCTTTTGCAGAAATACTCACATCAATATGATGTAAAACCCAAATTGATTTAAAATCAACAATACAAATGATTGCACCAAAAATAATGAATTAAGAGGCCGCAGACTGGAGTGTTGAATGGATTTTTCAATAACAGAGAGAAACAACAGAGACCCAGGAGCACCGGGGAGGAAGAAGATTTGTTTCCAAGTCACAGGTCAGGCTTGAAGACGTGATGCTGACTTCTCTGACTGAAGAAATGATAAAGAAAGAAAAGTAAAGACATTCTCAGCAGATTAGTGTGAGAACACGTACCAGAACAAACCACAGATTGATAGGCTTTCAGCTGAGTGGTGTGGAGAACAGACTGTATTGTAGGTAACAATGAGAAGACTAACAACCAAGTGAGAAATAATAATGTAACATAAATGCTGGAGCAGGCAGGGAGATGACGACCAGATGTGATGAGACGTATTCAGCATATGGTCGATAGGATCTGCAGACAATTACACTCAGTCAGTTATAATTACAAAGGCACACACTGTAAATTACATCCCCAAATACACTAAATGCTGGGCTGCTTATATGTTTATGATGTACACTGATGAGATTAATGAAGGTAACAGCTATTATCCTTTATAGTTTCACATGTATGAATAATAAAAAAAAGGATTTGTTTAATGTTTCATACAGATTGTACAAAAGCAACTCAACATCAGTCCTTTTTACATTCAGTGAGTGGCATCTCTCAGCAGCTTCACACAACCAAATACATTTCACTTTCTCTTTGATTGTCTACTTCAACTTCACAATTTTAGTGCTCCACACCCCAAGGGCTATAAGCTGATGGTGTCTGAGAGAACAGAGCAAAAGGAAAGGAAAAACTACAAAGAAAGAGATAGAGGAAGACATAAACTGTGTCTGTGTGAGAGAAAAAACAATGAGGGGATGAGATGAATCAATTCCTCCTCTAGTTTGTCTTACACAGAGGTTTACGTCCCAGTTCCGCGTTGAAACATTTTATTGATCTTTGATTTTTTTTTCTTTTCCTCGAGAGAAAAAACAAAATGTGTTTACATGCAAGAAAAGGCTCAGCTCACACAATCACAATAAAGAGATTTCCCTGCACCCATAGCAGTGTTTACAACAACATATATCTGCTGCTAGTCGCTCCCCGGTATACTATAGTAAGAAGGTTATTACAGAGCATGTTCTGCACGTTCTTCCGTGGCCTGGGTGAACCCAGTAACCTGGTTTCTTGTGTGCATTCAAACTAGATTAAAGAGGCTGACCTGAAACTTTGTGACAAAATACATTTAGAAGATGCATGTCCTCCTCCTGGCAGAAGCAGCACAGCTCTATCTGTAAAAAAAAAAAAAGTTACTTCCTGCAAGGCTTTTTCGGCTGTACACCTCTTGGGCTCGGCTGGTTTTCTGCATGAACGAGCAGGAAGAAGGAGCCGGAGAGAGGCAAGGTGAAGCTGGTCAATAACTGTGCCTCTGTGTGTGTGTGTGTGTGTGTGTGTGTGTGTGTGTTTGTGTGCTTCTCTGAAAAAGACGGAAGGGAGGAGAGAAATAATTGTTGAATTGTTTTTTATAGAGCTTTCCCCGGGAGATTTGGATGCAGATTCATTAATCTAAAAGCAAGATGTATGCCCTCTCTCAGGATTTTCTGTGGAAAACAATACAGCACGGGGAAGAGAGCAGCTCCACTTGACTTTTTCCTCTCCCTCTTTCCTCTCATTTTCTATACATTTCTGTTTCGTTAAATTCTTGCTCCTCACCGCTCCACCTCTCTCTTTCTCCCTCTCTCTCTCTCTCTCTTATTTCTCTCTCTGACTGTTTTCCCCAGCATTAAAACATTGGATGCAAACACTTGATGGAAAATAAGATGCATTTGAAATGCATTGAGTTGACTTTTTTTGACAAGTTCAGTTAGAGGTTTATGGAGCTTCTTCTTACAAGACAATGTTATGAAATTCTATCTTTAAAATATCAATAAAAATGTATTACATATTGTTGTAATTGATGTTACGACAGCTGGTGGCTTAATCACTCATTGGTCTCATTCATCTACACCAGACTCTATTTTATTTTTATATCATTTTTATTTGGTTTCACATAGGTAGACAAGGATTTGCAACCTTTGATATCAGTTTGTGAGGTAAAATGTTACTAATACTTTATTCTGTGGTGTTTCTACCACATAAAGCAAAGAAAAAAGGAACATAAAGTGAAATTGGAGCCCTCGCCTGAGAACTGGATACTCATGAATCGAGCTGAGTTCACGTTATCAAGGACTGAGACTGGCCTCTGCAGTGGGTGTACAACGTTCTCACCCTCCAATTGAACCAAACTAAAAGAGAAAATGCTCAAGAGGTTGACTAAACTGTTCCAAACATAAACAGTGCAGTGAACGTACTTTTTGTGTTGCTTTTCAGGAGTACTGGATGCCTACACACACACCCACAGCTTCCTCAGTTTACATCAGCTTGTGGTGCGCTGAAAGCACTCACACATAAAAATTCAATCACAGGCAGATTTTGCTCACTTTTAGTTTTTACTTGACTAGAAAGGTCACTTCAATCCTTATTCATAAGAAGACAGCTTCACATCTATCTCCCATCAAGTTTAATAGTACATCAAAACACACACATTGATTCTGAGGCTCGATCAGCTGATGCAAGATTTTAACTTTTCAATTGATACCCAAAGGGAAACACTCACTGCAGTAGGACTTGTTTTAACTACTGCTACTAGAAGGGATTCAGAGGGTTGCTCATGGATACTTCAGCAGCACATTTGAACTTTGCTGTGAGGACACTTGAATAAAAGAGACTTGAGGCTGTTTCCTGGTTAAAGGAAAACTCCACGGATTTTACACATGAAGTTTGGTTAACTTGTCGTGAGGCTGTGGAAACAGCTGAATAATGTCTTCCGGGGCTCTGGAGGGAGCTTTCTCAGGTAAGAAAAAAACTATGATTGGGTTTACGACTTATAATTTTTACAGGAAGACTGCATTTAAAAGCAGGGATTTGGGATTTGAAGGAAGATTTATGAAGCAGGGGTGAATAAAAAATGCTTCTGAGATGCATCATTAGATAAAAAGACCAAATGTCTTGACCCTAATGAAGACTAAAAGTCTGGAGATCTCAGCTTTTACTGCTTTGATTTACATCATTCTTTTTAAAATCTGTCTCCTGTGAGTCACCAAATTTAATGGAGGTGCAAATTACACCTACTCCTACCCTTTTAAATATAATTAAACGACCACATTTATAAAGGTTTCTGGTAACAAAATCTGAACGCATAAACAAAAGTGACCCAATCACTTCAAATCAGGCTTTTCAGCATTTCTAAAGCCATAAAAGCCAGAAAGCTCTAATGAAGGATAAGTAAATTCATCCATCATGACTGAAAGAAAGTCTGTCAAATGGACATTTTATTTTTTTCGCCAGTGAAATGGACATTTATTTTTTGCAAAAAAAAAATGTTTTGACCAAGTCGGCGTCTGGTGGCCGCCGTGACAGTAAAGATAGACAACATTTCACTCATAGAGATTTTCACAGCTGACATTTTGACTTATCATAGCCACAGACTGGATAAAAGTGGATGTAGCAACCTTGACGTCACCTGTTGGTTTGAGAGTTTCACCATTTGCTTTTTTGTTTTATAAGCCAGAGGAGAGCATGCATATTTTGATGAGAGGTTGAATGTGACAGAAAACTTAAGAATACTATGCACGTTGATCTATAACGGCAACCTGACTGTGAGTTCTTTGTTAACAAAGTTAAGTTACACAATTCAGGTTCAAGGCTATTGAAATGTACATAGTGCAATTTCTTTTCGCGCTGCCACACGTCTTTCCTCAGAATCTCAGAAGACTTTATGGTCATTGCACACGTGGTAGAACGAAATTTGTTGTGCATCATCTAAAAAAACACTACACATACATGCACACACTCATTCATACTCAATTTTGATACAAATGCTACTTTTCCTGTATAAAAACGGTAGAAGTTCCTTTGTGCTGTAGAGGAGCTTCAATCCACTGAAACAGAACTTTTCTGTCAGTTTTAACAAAAATAGCATCCAAACACAGTGTGTGCTGATCAACAGGTTCCTGTGTTTGCAACTCTTTAATCATAAGCCAGCCTGACCTACAGTATACCCTTGCTATTCCACTCGAATTGGGACCACTATCTACAAAATGAACATCATGATGAATTGAAAAAGACTTGAAACTAGTGTTTGAGACCATAACTCATTAGGAAGAATGCAGATTAAAAGCACTTGGCTTCACTTAAGAGACCCAGACATCTACCTCCATCTCTTATATGCAGTTTGAGGTCCGAGCAGGAGAAGCACAGGTGTTCCTTAATAACAGTAATGATGACTTCGTTCTATTTAAGCGTCCCAGTGAGAGTGAAAGTGAGCCAGCATGCACAATACCAGGAGGCTGATATCAAGCAGTGAAATGGAATTCAGCCATCATTAATTTCATTATTTACACTTTCCCTACTGTGACATGTCAAAATGTCCTCCATAAAAAAGGCCTTTTGGGGCATAAAGTGGGTCATTCAGCCTCTCCCGCAGTGTATTCAAGGAGAAAATCCACCATATTTTCCTACAGTTGGATGTAATTGTTCTCCAGTTACTGTTTGTATTATGGTGTGTATGTGTATCTGTATGAACGTGGTGTGTGTTGACTAAACAATGTCTGACTGCTGACCTGCTCTTCTCCCAAACCTGCTAAGTTGAATTGACTGCACCTGCAGGTGCCCTGTTGGCTTAAACACACACACACACACACACACACACACACACAAGCACAAAGACACACAGATGTACACATACACACACCTGTGAAAATTATGACAAGTGCTGATATGCGTGAATGCACAAGGACAAAGGACACACACAAATATGCCCACACACAGACACAAGCACACACATACACACTCATACAGTATACACCTGTGGGAAAAAAAATAGAAGCTCTGATACGGTTGGTTGCACAAGGTCAAACCTTTGTGTGAATATGCAAACTATTCACGCACACACTTCAATACACAGATACACACATAAATTAGGCCATACAAATTCATACTGGCACTTGGATTTAGCCACAGGGGGGAAAGAGAGAGAGAAAACAGGAGTGGACAATAATGAGAGAGATAGGAGGATAGAGGGAGCGAGACGAAGAGAAGAAATAAAGGGATGAGAGAAAGCGAGGAGTAATTGGGTGAACAACCAAACAAGAAAGACACGGAAGAAGGGTGTGCTGCAGGAACAAACACAGGGTTGAAAAAGAAGATAAAGGGCACAGTCATTACCTTGTAGATTAATTGCTGCACATTTTTCCCCTAGTTATAGTGGTTGATCCACGGTTTATCTTAGTATGACAAATTGTTATAAATATGTCAATCGATACCCAAATTACGTTTCTGGTATAATTTTACAATAATGTAGATGTTAAAAAAAGGTTAAAGTTGGAATACATCACACAAAAAATAAATAACAATAATAAAAAAGTTCATAGATTTTACATATTTCTATATAGAATAGTTGTTATTAAAGAATCTTGTCTTCATGTTTGTTTTTTTGTTATGCAGATTTCCTGCGTCATTAGTTTGCTACAAAGTTTTTCCTCTACTCTCCATATGACTCATGCCAGCTTGTTCAGACTTTTATTTTGGTAGTGAAAGAAAAAGCGAGGGAAAAAATCAAAGGGGAGAATTGTGAGAAAGAGACATCATGATAAAGTGACAGGATTTCCGGAAACATTGGTTAATTTAGCAGAGAGACAAATTACAGCAGGAATAATGCAATTCCAAACAGGAATAATAACAACATGCACACATATGCACATGCAGTACATATAGATACATATATGCAGAGCTTTTGATCTTCACACAGTCTCTCGTTATCTCTTTCTTCCCATGCGTCTTCAGATATTTGTACTTCCCAGTGTGGTTCATTC
This sequence comes from Centropristis striata, assembly GCF_030273125.1. Lineage (NCBI taxonomy): Eukaryota > Metazoa > Chordata > Actinopteri > Perciformes > Serranidae > Centropristis > Centropristis striata. Next base: position 36,091,129 of record NC_081520.1, on the reverse strand, counting down.
AAACACAGAATCTGGGTGAGCCACTTTCCTCCATCAGTGTGTACAGTATGTGTTTGAGAGCAGCAGTGGTTTGTTGGTTGGGTTGCTCAACAGAGAATAACAGTTGGCACGAACAAGAGGCAGAGACGAGGCAGTGGAAAGGCAGTGAGAGACCTTAATAATTCAGCTTCTGGCATAAATCGCTGAAACTGAAGTATTACTAATTACTTTTGATCTAAACTTCCAGTGAACTTTCAAGTGTTGTCAAATGTTCGGCGTAGAATCGGAGATGTATGTCAAATGCAAATATTTGCCAACGTCATTAATTCACAAGGGGGGGGTGTTGATGAAAGATATCTAAAATATAAAAATATTTTAATTAGAAAAAGAGTGCATTTATACAAGCCAAACATTGTGTTTGTGTCAGAATGAGTTCATAAGTGATTTTCTTTTAAGTGGTATTAGGTTTGAGAGTTTGAATTTCAATGAGGTGCAGCAAAATTCTTAATAGTCCTTTGAGCTCATAACCATTTAACATCACATTAATGTTACATTGCAAAATGGCTCTGACCAAAATCCTGTTAAATCTGCCTGGATGAGTTTTGCTTGATTTGAAGGTTCTCTCTTACTTAGTAATATCAACTGTCACATTCTTTTTTAACTGATTCTGATTAAATAAGGAGGCCAATCATAACATGACAGGTTGGGTTTGCAATATCATGTCATGATTGGCCTCATAAAAGATCACAATTTATACTGTCATACTCTTGTCTTCATTGCTTTCTGCTTGGAACTGACACCAGTTCAAATAGCCTCATCAAAAGTTTTGTTTTTTAAACATGGAATCATACAGGGTACAATGCTATCCCATCTGCTTCTTCAACTTGTGTATTATTCACCATAAAGCATGTCTCCTCCGGTTTCCTGCACGTCCTCTGTTCTGTCACATTGTTATGTAAAGAGAGTCACCTTGTTGAAGGGTGCTGTCTGTTATTGTAGGATTTAGACAACCTTGGGTGAAACAAAGAACATTACAATTCCAGATATGCCGAAGAAAAGGAGCTGTTAACGCTTTATATTAAGGTCCTTGTAATAACCATTAATTAACAAGTAATAAGGCCCTTGTAAGTCCTTACAAGATGCTTATTAACATTATTGTGTGTTTATAAGCTTATATAAGTGTTAATAATGGCATTACAAACACCCATGACCCACCCATTATGTCTTTGCCATGCCTTTATTAATCTTATTTTGTTTGCTTATTGATATTAAAATATACTTTTTTGCACATCTATTATAAGTTAACTATAAGTTAACTATGCTTTTTTGCAACTACCGGATCTAAAGCGAGAACAATACCTTATTACTTGTTTATTAATGGTTATTAAGGACCTAATTATAAAGCGTTACCAAACAGCTTGTTCACACTTGGTTTTGAAATGCACCTTGAGTGGTCAGCGCTAAATACACGTGTCAACAGGGTCCATTATGATCGGATCAGTCAAACCACACAGAGGTGGTGTAAACAAATTTGACCACATACACGGTCGCCGATGAAATGATTGTTATGAAATAAAAGTACTTATAGTTATATACTCAAACAAGTTTGGTGAATATTTTACATTTGGACCATTTTCACAGCCTTTTGGTTGAAGGAGGTAAACAATGTTTTAAAGTAAGTTTTAATCCCAAAAGAAGAGGAATTTCTCAGAGGCAGAAAGTGAAACGCTGACGTCCAACAGCTGCAGCAGAACAAACTGTTTTGTTTGGCAGCATAAAAAAGTGAAAAGGAAGGAAATCAGTGGTGCTGTCAGCAAAGGAGCAGTGGACCATTCAACTCCTGGTGAGGTTGGATTATTTCATTTATACATTGTGATATATAAAGCCTAATAGCCTATATAATATCCAACTATTGTTGTTATTACTGTAATGGAGAGATATCATTCACTTCTTTTTTAAAGATTATTTTTTTGGCATTTTTATGCTTTTATTGAAAGTGATAGAGTGAAAGGGGGTGATAGAGGGGAAGACATGCGGCAAAGGGAGCTCAGGCCGGATTCGAACCCGCCAGACTAATCACAAATGAGATTAGTCTGGAAACCAGCCGTTCATTTCTCCGTGGAGGAGGTGTGGTTTACGATCCTCCAGAGCCGTTTATTGAACGCTACGAATGTCTATCAAAAGCGTCTGTAGGTAGCTCTTAGCCAATCGTATCAGTTATACCAGATGACGTAGTAGAGCGACAGAAATTGAGCATGTTCTGGCTCTGGCCGCTCACAGTCTACCAGCAGTGTTGGTGTGTGTGTGTGTCTGTGAGAGAGTGTTGCTTGCTGCTTTGCTTCTCCAGTTCTCGCTTTCGGCAAGATTATTTATTTTTACACCTTATTCCCCCTCATGTCATTTAGCCACACACATCCACTGATTTTATGGTCAATAGACGAGCTGCTGGGGGTCTCTCGGCGGCTCCGCTGTCCCCCGGCTCGTAGCGAGATCACCGGCGTTACAGCAGCGAGCGCTAGCGGGGCCCGTTGGTAGATTAGGCTTTTGCCAAATCCTGTTGGAAGCAAGGCTAAAACACCCTTTTTGGTGGTGAAACAGGAGTGTAAAGTCAAACGTTGTTTTTCTTTTAAAATCAACTTTCGCTCTAAACTATTTAAAATGTTGTCTACAGCTAGATCGAAAGAGAGTTTCGCGTCTGCTGCAGCCATGTTGGATCCGTACGAAAACTACAAAACTACAAGCTTCCGTCTGCCGAGTAGTATGCGTTATCATCTTACCGTCCCTCCCCGTTCCGTGATTGGATCCCTAAAACAAGGCTAAGAAACAGCCATCATTGCCAGACTGCCTGCAGGTTCGAAATGAAATCGAGCGCACGAGGCAGTATGGGTAAACCCGGCTAGCCTCGGCTAGTAATGTGTTTAAAGAATTTCACGGTCGCAGGGTGTATTTATTTTTAATCAGGTTTTTAGTGATAAATAATATTACTTAAACATGCTTTGATTTGTCACCATTAAAAAACAAAACACGGCAGAGTTTTATCACCTCCAGGCATCGATGCTATAGTCTAAGGTCAATTCTCCGACTCAGACGTGTGGACTTCAAGCTGACTCAAATGTGCGTACATGAGCTGAGAGCAGACGTGAGATCTGATCGTCCGCTCACGTCCAAATTGATGAACGCTGAGGCTTGCGTAGAAATGATCGTGCGCCCACTTTACGCTCACTTTCTGTCGTACGCTCGTTTGATAAATGAGGGCCAGTGTGTGAGAGTGTGTGTGTGTTGTCCTCATAGGCGTGTAGCCTAGAGTTACCACATCTAAACATGACAGCTGAGAACCCAAACTGTGCCCTTGAACATCTATGAGAAAAAGATTACAGGTGGAAAAGTCACATTTACTCTACTCATCATTATAATTATCCATATATAACAATATACACAGCATTATAATTATCCAAATACAAGACAACTCCTGATACGTCCCTGACAAGGACATAACAGGAAAATACGTCACCAATGCAGGCCGTATGGTGGCCGTTTTGATGATGTGCAATCGTCTTTAAAATAGAGAGCAGCAGTGATGTATGTGACTGGAGTGCAAGTGAAACTAGATGTCAAATCTCGATTTGAGCAGAAGATTTAGTCCAAAGAATACTTGATGAGTTGTTTCGTTACCCCACCATTTGCTAGCAAGACAGCAGCTAGTGACTTGAGTTGTAAATAGTTTATAAGTTATCAGACGTAATAAATGTGTGCAGTCGGGATAAAAGCTGGTAATCATCTTTTCCACCTTTTTATCTGTGTTTTCTCTATATATAAGTCTGCTAATTATAATTATAATTATAATTAGCAGACTCAACCCTTAATAAAGTCAATAAAGTTTGACTGAAGTCAAGTGTCACTATGGCAACTTAGGTGTTCAGACTTGCTTCATAAAATTGTTTGACAGGAGGAACTAATATTACAATGTTAAAACAAAATATCATCTTTACAAATGATCCCAGTTAAAAAATCCTTGTCTTAATTAAATGTTTTAGTTATATTCCTGCTATTTATTAATTTTCACTTTTGTTTACAGTACAGGCCAAAAGTTTGGACACACCTTCTCATTCAATGCGTTTTTCTTTATTTTCATGACTATTTACATTGTAGATTCTCACTGAAGGCATCAAAACTATGAATGAACACATATGGAATTATGTACTTAACAAAAAAGTGTGAAATAACTGAAAACATGTCTACTGCAACTCCCTCATGGCAGGTCTGCCTGCCAAAGCCATCCGACCTCTACAACTCATCCAGAATGCAGCTGCTCGATTGGTCTTCAATCTTCCCAAATTTTCACACACAACACCCCTCCTCCGCTCCCTCCACTGGCTACCGGTGGCTGCGCGGATACGCTTCAAGACTCTAGCTCTGGCGTACTCTGCTGCTAACGGTTCAGGTCCTACTTACATCCAGGACCTTGTCAAACTCTACACCCCTGCCCGTCCTCTCCGCTCTGCATCAGCCAAACAGCTGGCGACTCCCACCCTGCTAGGGTCAACTCGCCTCAAAACCACTTCCAGACTTTTCTCTGTCTTGGCTCCCAAATGGTGGAACGAGCTCCCTGCTGACATCAGGACCTCAGACAGCCTGTACATCATCCGCCGCAGGCTGAAGACCTATCTCTTCCAACAATACCTCGGTTAAGTCATGGTCACCTAACAGATATATTTAAAAAAAAAAAAAAAAAAAAAAAAAAACCTCTTATTCTTTTCTCTTCTTTTCTTCTTTAACATATAGTACTCCTTTAGCAATGACAGTTGGCTCTTGAAGTTATGTACTTACTCGATTCCTATGGTCTATGTCTAGTACCATCAGGTTGAATGCACTTATTGTAAGTCGCTTTGGACAAAAGCGTCTGCTAAATGACATGTAATGTAATGTAATGTTGTATTTTAGATTCCTCAAAGTAACCACCCTTTACTTACTAGAATATAAGACATGTTTTAAGTTATTTCACACTTTTTTGTTAAGTACATAATTCCACATGTGTTCATTAATAGTTTTGATGAATTTACAATGTCAATAGTCATGAAAATAAAGGAAACGCATTGAATGAGAAGGTGTGTCCAAACTTTTGGTCTGTACTGTATATTTATTTTTAAATCTAGCACTGACAAGGAATGCACTTAATTTCATTGTACATGTGACAATAGTAATAAAGATATTATATTCTATTCTGAATTACTTCAATTTAATTGATTTCAGCAAGATGCTCAAATGTTTTACACATTTGGTGTGTGTTTAGGCTTGGTTCTGGGATACTGTAAAATCATACTGTGGCTGTGACTAAAATGAAACTGCAATGGAAAAAAAATGAATTATTCACAAAATGAGTAGCCTAATTATTTCCTAACAGCTAGATGTAAATTATATATGCCCAATTTGCAACAATTACAGCATCCATTATGGCAATAATTTATAGGCCTACACAGAAAATATGAATACTAAATAATGAAATTGTTTGTCTTGCTTCAATAAACAGAGAGTCTGTCTTTTCATACTGTGCTAACATTAGCTTCATTGGTTTTAAGGTGATTTCACATTGAACCTAGCTTGACTGTATGAGTCTGACTGCTGCAGCACCAGAATTTCCTTGCCCAGGGATCAATACATGAATTATTTTAAGTGGCAAATGCTTCCAATTCAAGTACAGTAGGCCCTTCAGCTAAAATGCAGTCTTAACAGTGCGGTGGGATGCAGCGGAGTGCAGGCGATACAATCAGTCCCACGGGCCGAAACAGCCGGTGCACACAGTGGAGAGTTCCAGAGAGGCAGGAATCTGAATCACTGGAGGTTTACACCTAAAATTACAGTTAAGGGTTCATGTTGGTTCACTGAGTCGTTGATTTCCACTGAATTGACTCAGACTTTCACAAGTAAAAGACTGTGAAGGAAGAAAGGAGGGGATTATTGACTAACAGGCGGAGGACGCAAGTGTGATGACAGTAATACCGTGCAAAGAATGACACGGCAAAGAATGGAGCGAAATGAGTTTTCAAGTTCTATATGACAACCGGTTGTCAGTTTTGTTTCTTTGTGTCTTTGTATGTTATCAATTGTTTCTGTTATTGATCTAGTCATTTCACAGGGATCAATGAAGTACAGATTCTGTGTGTCAACCAAGCTTGCTTACTGTGGGAGTCCTGTGTAAAACTAGAAGCCCACATGTGCCAATTATATTTGACAAGTTTTTTTATGGTTATGGTGCCTGATCTTTTTCACGGCAGACAGCTTTCAGATCACTGGATTGATAAGCGTGACTGTACGTCAACATTTCTGACGTTTCTGGAATTTTCCACATACATTGACCTTTCCCAGCCGCCAAAACAAGCCATACTGCTTGACAAGCAGGGTTTTAAAGCTGTCATCTTTAGGACAGAGATAGATGTGTGGTTATAGGCTATGGTTTTGACACAAAATGTTATGTACGCATTAGTGACTCAAAGGTTTCATAGGCTCAGGCAGTGAGGAAAACACAAACATCCATCCCCAGTAATGGTTCTTTTCTTTTGAGCAAAAAAGTGCTCGTCACTGTCCCTGTGAAAAGAAGCAATACAAGTGATTAAATCATGATTTTTTTTTTTATGCCTCCTAAAACTGTAGGTCTCATTAAATGTCACTCCTGTGGGCTGTGATCATCTGTCAAGGTTTATTTCCAGACTTGTTTACCACAAAAATGCCTAATATGCTCTCGAACCTACACCCATACCTTTCTGTGCACAGCATTTCATAGCTGTTGATGTTGAGTAGTAAATAAATGTTGACCGTTCTTATAAGCCATTCTGGTTGTGATTGAAACTGTTAAGATGCATAGTTTAAAAATAAGGACAGGCTTTAGGTTATAGGGTTTAGTTTTAAGGTGAAGTTTTGAGAGCCTTGTTTCAAGATAAACCAGCTTGGATTAAGAGAGAATTAAGTCATTCTTCATATATATATATATATATATATATATATATAGAGAGAGAGAGAGAGAGAGAGAGAGAGAGAGAAAGAGAGAGAGAGAGAGAGCAAATTAAGCTGAAGATTGGTAAATATATATGTATATATAACAAAATAAAATATGGAATTGCCTATATTTAGTGTAGAGTTACATTTTTAAGTAATCTCATTTTAAAACACTTTATGCTTATATTATGCTTGTGTTTAGTATATTTCACTTATTTGGGGTTTGTAAAAAGTTACTTTTTAAGAAATCTCACCTCTAAAATCAGTATTTTCTGCTTATATTTAGTATATTTCACTTATTTTGGGGCTGTAAAAAGTTACTTTTTAAGTAAGCTGATCTTAAAACCAGCATTTTCGGCTAATTTTAAGCATTCTAAATGCATCTGTAGACATGCTTATTTCTAGATTTTACAATCTTGATTCAAGAAATCTTATCAAGTGAAATTATCTTGCTACATGGAAGATAATTCAACTTGTTTTGGGTACCTTTTCCCTCAGATTTAGTGTTTTTATCTTGCTTTCAGACACCCCTTTTTTTGCAGTGTACAATTTATAATCTGCAATCCTTTAATACTACAATGCATTATTGTCCGAGCTATACATCTTCATTTTCGGCCCTGTGAGGCAGAGAGAGAAAAAGAGGCATACAGGAGGTATGAAGAGACGACTGAATGAACAACAGTAGTAGAAAATGCCAAGTACAGTGTAGGACATGAGATGATAGAGGAGGAGAGCGGAGGAAAAAAGAAGGAGTGAAGAAGACAGAAAGCATCAAAAGACAGAGGGAGAGACAACAAGAGCAAGAGGGACACTGGGGGTGGACACAGGGAACAGACAACCAGGGGCCTGGAGAGAGAGAGAGAGACAGTTGGCAACACTTTGACACAACAAAGGCCAGAAGCACACTACTGCTGAACAAAAACTGAGCTGCCGCCAGAGGGCTGGCTGGGTGAGAGAAGGGGAGAGAGACAACAGAGAGAGGAGGAGGAGATAGAGGCATATTGATGTGTGTGTGTGTGTGTGTGTGTGTGTGTGTGTGTGGGAGACACCAGAGAGACTGTGTGTTGGGAATGTGTTGGCAGGGCGGCACACTTTCTAGAGGACAGGCAGAACATAACTGTAAGCAAAACTAGGATCCAAGTTCAACAGAAGGGCAAGACAAAAAGAAAAACAGAGAAGGGCAACACACACACACACACACACACACACACATATAATGGGAAAAATATTTTCAGTTATCTCAATAAAATGTATACATAGTGTTTGCCAAGACATGCTATTAAAAGAAACAGCTCACCCAAAAGTGGAACTCTTTGTCATGAAACTGGTGAAGTTCAATGTTAAACTTGCATGACTAGAATTTGTTTTGCCATTTCTGGGGGCAGAGCAAGATGCTAACAACAATATTTGGATAATATTGAGGAAGTATGCAAGTTTAACCCTTTATCAGGGAAAGAACTATATTTGGTAACTTCAGGTAATATTTCGAGAAAAAAGTTGCAAATTTACTAGATTAAAGTGGCAAATCTACAAGAAAAAAAGTCACAGATTTAAGAGATTTAAAGTGGCAATTCTGCGCGAAAAAAGTCACAAATTTACGAGAAAAAAGTGGGAAAAAAGCAACTTTTTCTTTTTCTCCCAGATTCACCACTTTAACCCTTAATAGGGCAATCATAAATAAATGTATATATTTGAAATACTTGCAAATTCCAAATTTCAACCCTAGAGAATACTGGATATTGGATTGGATATTACATACAGTCAGAATGTGTAAAAAAAACATACAAAAATAATATTTTGAGAAAAAAGTTTACAAGATTAAGAAAAAAATAGATTAGATTAAAAATGCGCGGATTTATGAGATTTAAAGTGGTGCATCTGGGAGAAAAAAGTAGCCTTTTTCCCACTTTTTTCTCTTAAATCTGCAACTTCTTTTCTTGTAGATTTGCCACTTTAATCTAGTAAATTTGCAACTTTTTTCTCAAAATATTACCTGACTCTAACTACCAAATATAGTTCTTTGCCTGATAAAGGGTTAACAAACTCTGAGCCAAAGCTGAACTCTAAGTTGACTGTCATTAGTCATGTTTCAATCAACACATTTCTATGCACGTTTTGAAGATTTGCATGAGAAAAGCTCGATGGAAACATCAAAACTTGATAAAATTTTCGGAGATGCGCAGAAAAGTTTTCACGCTTGCTTGAGTTGTTTTTTTGTCTTTTTTGAAAGATAGTTAATGTGCTAAACGGGAGGTAGAAACGCTTTTTCACACGGCTGATCAGCTGTTACCGCTCTGCCCGTCAAGATGAGCTGACATGAAAGACAAATTATAAGTTGCCCAATTGAATCCAATTCATGAAGACTTCTAGCCTGGGTATACCCAGACTGCCTTGCGCGCTCGAATTTGATTTCGAACCTCCAGACGGTCTGGAAACGAGGCGATTATCTTAGCCCTGTTTTAGGGATCCAATCACAGAGCGGGGAGGGACGGTGAGACGATGACGCGTACTACTCGGCACTTGGAAGCTTTCCGGATCCAACATGGCTGCTGCAGACGCGAAACTCTCTTTAGCTGTAGATGGTGTTTTAAATAGTTTAGAGCGAAAGTTGAAAGGCGAAAGGTCTCTCGGCAGCTCCGCTGTCCCCCGGCTCGGAGCCAGATCACCGGTAGCGGGGCTATTAGCGCCGCACGGGCGGTTTCTGCGGCTCGTTGCGCCGAGCCGGTGAGACCGCCGGTCACCGCCGGTGATCTCGCTCCGAATCGGGGGACAGCGGAGCCGCCAGAGACCCGCAGCAGCTTGTTTATTGCCCATAAAATCAGTGGATGTGTGTGGCAGAATGACATGAGGGGGAATAAAGCGTGAAAATAAATAATCTTGCAGAAAGCGAGAACTGGAGAAGCAAAGCAGCAAACAACACTCTCTCACAGACACACACACAACAAACATCCATCTCTGTTGCTCTACTACGTCATCTGGTATAACTGATCTGATTGGCTAAGAGCTACCTACAGACGCTTTGATAGACATTCTAAGCGTCCAATAAACGGCTCCGGAGGATCGTAAACCACGCCTCCCCTACGGAGAAATGCATTGTAGGTGTCCAGACCTAATCTCCAATAAGATTTGGTCTGGTGTTAGCCAGGCTAGAAGACTTCTCTATAGGTGGCCAAAGTTGTTAGATTATGAACCTCTTTGTTGTTGTCATTTTTCTCTCTCTGCAATCTCTTCTTCTTTGTATATTTGCTCTTAACCAATTGTTGGAAATGTCTCTAATTCGCATTTTCTTTCATGCAACATCTCAGAATTTCGCTTCAAATGTTAGCTTTGACTTGAATGGAAACACGGCTATTGAGATGATAAACTCATGGATCGAGTTTTTGGTTGCAGGACAGCTGATTAGAGTCAGTTCAAAAATCTCTGACTAAATGAAACTTGTGCATGGATTTAAAAAAAGTCATCATCAGTGGAGCTTGACGATTCACAATGAGGTTCTGCATTTTTTTTGTTACCTGTTTTCAATTTAAAACAAGTGGATGGTGTGTCTGGCTCTGTGAGGAGATAAACTCAGTTATCTCTCTTTCTGAAACTTAAAACCCAACATTTCCCTCACGTCAGGTGTAACAGAGTCAGAGCTTTCACTAAAGCTGTTTTCTGAGACAGGAAGAATAGCACCTTATAAAGTTCATGTGGTAAATGTATTAGTAAAAAGCAGCTATATGACACATCCAGCAGAAAATCCACAATAGTAGCATTTATTTAGAGCCAAATAGTTTTCATGTGATGAAGTGCAAAATTTCACTCTTACTTTCACTCTGTTTTGGTCTCATTTTCATTTAGAAATTGAAAGATGAGATGCACCACTTGTTTTTAAGGGGATTCTCGGGGAAATATTTAGCACTTTTGCATGAAATGTTCCCCTATTTTTACCAGCTAGCTGCTATTTTTTTCTGCTTGTCATTGGTGGACAGGTAGCGTACAGTTTACCTGTAACAAGAACAGAACAGACAGGGACCCACAAGCACAACTCAGAGGTTTACTTCAAAATGATGCAACGAAGATAAACCGTACACTGCCTGTCCAGTAATGGCACATAGAATAAGAAATAAAAAAATAATGGAGCATTTAGAGCAAAGGGGCTAAATAACACTTGACAGATATTAAGATCAGGTAGTCAGGGTTAAGATAAGGTCACAGGTATTAATGCTTAGCTAACGTAAAAGGCAATCTGACAAAGAGCAGGTGAAGGTGGCCAGTATTTAAACTGCCAGGGGAATCAGGGTAAAGTGAAGTGAGTGAGTGGGTGGGTGGAGTCGGCCAGGTGGAAGAGCTGGTGGTAAAGGGGTTACTACAGGACAGGAGGGAGGGACAGGGTCTGAAGAGAGTTAGTCATTATGTAACGTAACTGGGCAGACTGTGAGCCAAAACAGTCGAGTTGCAGGCTCTAAAACCAAAAGATTGAGCTGAAAGATGCTAAAAGGGACTTCAGAGTAGTAGTGAAGTGATGAGCACTCTCGGCTCACAGCAAGAGGGTCGCGGGTTTGACTCCGGCTTGAGTTTGCATGTTCTCCCCGAGTCAGCATGGGTCCTCCGCTTCCTCCAGCAGTTCAAAGACATGCAGCTTAGATTTAATCAGTAACTTTGAATTCCCGTAGGAGTGAATGAGAGCGTCTGTCTCTATGTGTCAGGCCTGCACTGTAACAAATTGCTGTAAGAAAACAGCCAAATTGTGACAGTAACATACTGTTTTCCATTAAAAAGGTATTATACTGTAGAAAACAATGCATTCTATTTGTAGGTAGCTTGCCGTTTCCCATAAAATATATGATATATATAAGTGATATTTTCTAAGTCTCTTCTTGTATACAGTTTTTAATGGCTGTATTTTACTGAACAAACGCTCTATCTATCAAATGCTCTATTTACAAAAAATGACTGCATTGTATACTGCAACAATATTGTAACTAGCTTCAGCTCTATACTGTGTTTTAGTCTACTGTAAAAATCAATGAAATGCAGGATTGTACTGTAATTCAGTATGTGGTTTTATCACAGTACCAAAGTGTAAAGTAGATAACAGTAGAGAAACTGTAAAAATTAACAGTAGAACGCTGGCAACCCTGCTGCCAGTATTTTACTGTTAATTTACAAGACAATTGTTTACAGTGTGTGATAATATATAACTTTCCAGCGGTTGAAAGTATTGTTCCATTTATATTACTACAAGTGATGTATGTTTTAATTATGTTGGGTTTGTTTGATTAGAATCCCCTAATCTCGCTACTGTCAGCGTGAAGTGGGCGGGGTTCATTAAATATGCAGTTAATCCTTTGATTTTATTCCACTTCACTTAATTGATTGTCAGAACCGGTACGCCTTGTCAGTGATTGACATATTAAATGCTAGTATTGCTACTGTTTGAACACATATTAATATTACATGAAAAATGTAAAACTTACGTTTGTTAATCCTGAGTTTTGTGCTTAAATTTCAGGTTTACAACCTAACTAGGGGTCTAAATAACTTTCTGTCCATCGAGCTAACCACTGATTAAGAGTGTGGGTAGGCTGGTGTGTGGATAGTTGTTGTGCGTGAAAAAGAGACCAGAGTTGTATCTGCCATACTTTTCCTGATATCCCTTCTATAGGGGAGTTTACTAAGCTATAATAGTGTCATGTCTAGAAAAATGTGTTAAGTTAATCAATTCAATTCTGTCTCTTTTCTATGTTGCCTTGTGATTTCCTGTTTTATTTTGGTTCCACTTCCTGTCTGTGTCCATTGTTCCCAGTTTTACTTTCTCCCTTTGTCTGTTTTCCCGCCTTTAGGATTACCTGTCTCCGCCCTGATTGTTTCCACCTGTCAATCAATATGTGCTGTGTGTGAGTCTGAGTGTGTGCTTGTGTGTGTGCGTGTCTATGTGCATGTGTGTGTACATACAGATGTGTATATGGGGATGGGAGGGATGGGTTTTGTCATTTTTATTGTCTGTTTTTATCCTTATTTTTTTGTAAAGCACTTTGTGTTACATTTCTATGTATGAAAAGCGCTATATAAATAAAGTTTGATTTGATTTGATTTGTGTCCTTACCTTGTGTGTATAAATAGTCAGTTTCTCCCTTTGTCCTGTGCCAATTCATCTTGTCCCATGTCAGAGAACCAGTACTTTGTTTTTGTTGTGATTTTCAGGGTTGTTTTTTTTTTCTAGTATAGCCTTGCAAGAATGTTTTTCTGTCTGTTTCCTTATTCCTAGCTTAGCCTCTATAAAGAGTGATTGTCATTTTGTTTAATAGAACTTTATTTTTAATCTTTCGTCACAGAGTTGTGGATTTGGGTTCGGATCAATAGTTTGGTCATGACAAATGGTAATTTAGTAAAAATCTGGACAGATAGTCTGTAAGGACAATGGATGGACCTTCGCTACGAGTGATCCCTTTTATATTATAACTGGCTATTTATTTCCCTTGATACTATAAAAAATGATTAGTGCAGCTTAGAAAATTCTGTTTTGTCTTCAAACACCTGCATTATGCTCCACCAGCTGCTTCAGATAATACGCATTTTGCTTCCACTGTTCGAACAAAAAGGAGAAAAAACAGTCATATTTTTTCTGGGAGGAAAATAATTTTAATCAAATATAATGAAAAATGTTGTATGCTAACATTACTAACACACTATGGATATGTGACAAACCAAGCCTTGGCAAAAAAAAAAAAAAGTCAGCAGTCTGTTGTTAATGCACACACCTTTTCTGCTGCAGTTTTGGCCACTCCGACAGTTAATCTGCAGTGAGGAAGTCTAGTTTAATTAAATGTGAGAAACACAATTGTCATGCAAAAGATTTCACAGCCAAGTATTACAGGAACAGCAACAGGAAAGTTGTTGTGTATGGAGCTGCAAACTTTGGTCTCATCTCGTACAGCCTTTGCTGCAAGAAATGTCGAGCATTTGGAGATTCATCAAGAGCAGAACACTTCAGGGATTTCATTTCTCAATATATTCATTGGCTCAGGGTGAAGAGTGCTGCTCTGTGTGTGTTATTATTTAGTTAAATGTATTTAATGTTTTAGCACTAAAGGAGGGAAAGTGGCCTTCGAAGACCGACAGTGCCGTGACTGTGACTAAGCCATAGAGACAGTCACTAATCAATTCACTAACTGATAAATGTTTGTGCTGCATAAATTAAATCATTATGACTGTCAAGTGTACGTCTGGAGATATGAACTGGTATGCGGTTAGGGTTAATCTGGCGGAGGAAGAGCTCCCAGGCACGCCAATTACACATGGTGGCCTCACAGGCTGATGTCATGAATTGATGATCTCACTACTCCACCATTTATCAAGATTGATTTCTTATCCAGCTTGTTGCACAGATGCAAAACTAATTGCAAAAGCTGCTCATTCAAAGACAGTATATAAAGTAGTCCCTGTTGGATGAGTGAGAATACGCAGTGTGTGTTTATACTTTCAATTGCATCACTTGTTCCAGCGAGCCACGGCTTGGTGGAAATATCTCTTTTAGTGAGCGTGGCTATGGATTGGCCTGGCAGCAAATGGTGCATCAAAGCTGCGTGACTGTCTGTTTTGTTTAGGCCTATATGGCTGTCTTCCTTTGTCTGTTTGTGAGCTTGGCTGGCTCACTGTTGGGGAAAAATAGTTTAAATATTGATGCATCGGGAGATTTAAAATATAATGAAGAATCTATGCCAGGGCCTCCAGTTTAATAGCAGCACACTGACACTGAGTGAAAAACCCTGTTTATTCCGCATATAGTACTTACATTGTGCTTAAGTAAAGCTTCCCTTCTTAAGTTTGTCTGGCCTGACAGTAATGAAGTGTTTAATTAAAGCACTAACATGCAATCCTCATAATTTATGGATCATGGCATGATGCTGCGAACACAACTCTTCCACTTCAGGATTCAGTTAAATTGTTTTTTCAGAACTAACTGCAGAAATCATTGTCACCATGTGTGGATCATGAGACAATGGGCCCTGCTGCGCAGATAATTTTATGTCTCTTTGTAGTTATTTTGTGTCTCTATGTGGTCATTTCATGTTTCTATATGATCATTTTGTGTCTTTTAGGTCATCTTGTGTCTTTGTAGTTATTTTGTGTTTGTATGAGGTCATTTTTGTGTCTTTTAGGTCATTTTTTGTGGTTATTTTGTATCACTTTGTGTTCATTTTGCATCTTTGTTGTCATTTTGTATCTTTTAGGTCATTTTGTGCCCCTTTCTGTCTCTTTGATGTGGATTTGTCTCTCTTTGTTGTTATTTTGTATCACTTTGTTGTCTTTTTGTGTGTCTATGTGGTCTTTTGTGTCTCTTCATCTTTTGCATATCTGTGTGGTCTTTAATCTATTTTTATGGTCACTTTATGGTCTCTTTGAGGTTGATTTGTTCATCTTTGTTGTTATTTTCTCTTTCTGTGTGACCATTTAAATTTCCATTTGTGGTTATTTTGAGTCTCCTGGTGGTCATATTGTGTCACAATGTGGTCTTTTAATTCTCTTTGTCATAATTTTGTGTCTCTGTGGTCATTTTATGTTTCTTGCAGTTGCTTGCATCTCTTTGTAGCTGTTTTTTTGTTTCTTTTTGGTCATGTGATATTTTGCAGGTGAAGGCCAAGAGGTCCCTGACACTTTGCCCTGTGCCCGGCAGCGCTACCGTCTGTGACTTTCACTTACATTTTATTGAGAGTATAATATCCCATACTGCTCATACCGCTTTGAATAAATACCTCTTAAAGAGATCAAATGACTTGCTTTGGGGGGAAAAAATCATATCTCTGACAAGATATCTTTTATTTTCTTTTTACTTCCTCAGTTGCTGTTATCTCCTCTGCCTCCTCTCTTTCCACATACCTTCTCTGCTCTCCATTTTGTCTATAATCTTTGTTGATATTCATCAGATGAAATGAGGTGGAGAGACAACACTCCATTAATATCCCGTGCTCTCCTGAACATCTGCAGTGACACGTCGAAACATCAGCAGTGACAGATGAGTGTGCTCAACTGCAGCAAGACTGATGCACATCTTCCTTCCTTCTAAGTATTCTTCGCCTAACACCAACCACTTTGCAGACAAACAGGAGAACAGCCGGCACACAAACACCAAAACAAGGAAATATATACAGACAGATTGTTCATTACCAAGCCCCGGAGGACTGTGGAGGATGTGTGTGGCGTTCGCTCTCAGGTGTGTGTCACCAATCAGATATCAAAGAAAGGAACAGAAACATATACAGTAGCGTCCAATATAATAGCAGTCCAATGTGACTAACCAGATTAATCCAGGTTTTTAGTATATTTTTTATTGCTACATGGCAAACAAGGTACCAGTAAGAGCAGTAGATTCTCAGAAAAACAACACAACCCATTATTCGTGATATGCAGCTCTTAAGGCTGTGCAATTCACCTATGGCTAAGCCCCGCCCCCTCAACTCACTCGGACAAACTGTCAACATTCGGTGATGGGCGCTATGGCAGCTGTGACAGTCGAAGAAATTTCACAGGAGGCAATTCATCATTTTTGGAGACAGAAAGATGAAATATCATCTCGAAGTCACCAAAAGGGCCTTCATTAACAGGTTAGAGGTTTTCACTCGTCTTTTCACCCCACTGACACTGCTCATTCCGGTGCTTGTTGTAAACAAACAGAGATCGCTAAGTGAACACCTCCTGCAGCAGCAGCACATACACACTGTACTGCTACAGAGCTAACTGTAGCTAACTGCCGCTAACGAGGTCGGCGGGCCTCGTTAGCACTCGTTAAGACGGAGTCGCTGGATTTGTCTCCAGTCATTAATGAGGAGATATTGATTTTGATATTGATAGAAATTGATTTCTTACGGCACACTTGTGTGCCGCGGAACAGCGGTTGGGAATCACTGCCATAGGGAACTGGGTTACTGCTCCCATATTATTGGGCTATACCTTGTGTCAGAGTTGCATGTACCCCATGCACACCGTTTGACCATTTTAAACTTAAAATCTCAAGAAAAAACACATAAAAACGACTGAAAAGGGACTAACCCTAATGCATTTCAATGGATGTGGAAGCAGAGAATGTCCGAGTGTATTGAGTTAGCTATGCGCACTGTGATTGGCTCATCACGTTTGGGGGTGTGGCTTAGCCATAGGTGAATTAGGCAATTAGTTGAAAGGGATGTGTTAAAAAATATAGCAGTGTGGCATTCAATCAGTGATGTCATCAATTTTGTGAAAAAACAGGTGTGAATCAGGTGGCCTCTATTTAAGGATGAAGCCAGCACTTGTTGAACATGCATTTCTCTTTGAAAGCCTGAGGAAAATGGGTCGTTCAAGACATTGTTCAGAAGAACAGCATACTTTGATTAAAAAGTTGATTGGAGAGGGGAAAACTTATAAAGAGGTGCAAACAATTATAGGCTGTTCAGCTAAAATGATCTCCAATGCTATAAAATGGAGAGCAAAACCAGAGACACGTGGCAGAAAATGTAAGACAACCATCAAAATGGATGGAAGGATAACCAGAATGGCAAAGGCTCAGCCAATGATCAGCTCCAGGATGATCAGAGACAGTCTGGAGTTACCTGGAAGTGCTGTGACAGTTAGAAGACGTCTGTGTGAAGCTAATCTAGGTAAGAGGTTACAATTTGCCAAAGAACACATCAACTGGCCTAAAGAGAAATGGAGGAACATTTTGTGGACTGATGAGAGTAAAATTGTTCTTTTTGGGTCTAAGGGCCGCAGATAGTTTTTGAGACGAGCCCCAAACTCTGAATTCAAGCCACAGTACACAGTGAAGACAGTGCAGCATCATGATATGGGCATGTTTCTCCTACTATGGTGTTGGGCCTTCTTATCACATACCAGGGATCATGGATCAGTTTGCATATGTCAAAATACTTGAAGAGGTCATGTTGCCTTATGCTGAAGAGGACATGCCCTTGAAATGGGTGTTTCAACAAGACAATGTTTGGCCCTGATGTTTGGCCCCTCCACTAGTAAACAAGCAAAATCTTGGTTCCAAACCAACAACATTGATGTTATGGAGTGGCCAGCCCAATCCTCGGACTTTAATCCAGTTGAGAACTTGTGGGGTGACATCAAAAATGCTGTTTCTGAAGCAAAACCAAGAAATGTAAATGAATTGTGGAATGTTGTTAAAGAATCTTGGAGTGGAATAACAGCTGAAAGGTGACACAAGTTGGTTGACTCCATGCCACACAGATGTGAAGCAGTTATATAAAACTGTGGTCATACAACTAAATATTAGTTTAGTGATTCACAGGATTGCTAAATCCTAGAAACACCCTTTTCAACTAATTGCCCAATTGCACAGCCTTAAGAGCTGCATATCATGAATGCTGGGTCTTGTTGGTTTCCTGAGAATCTACTGCACCTACTGGTACCTTGTTTGCCATGTAGCAATAAAAAATATACTAAAAACCTGGATTCATCTGGTTAGTCACATTGGACTGCTATTATATTGAACACTATTGTAGATACAGACTTATACAGGGCAATAGAGTGGGAGATAACATACTGAAATAAAATGTACTGTCAGCTACATCAAATGAAAAATTTGATAGTTTGTCACTTGAGGGAAAAACCTTGTTATCCTCAGAGATGAGCATAAAATAAGTGTTCAATGTGATAAATCCCAAAGCAGTAACATCTAATTATCTGTCCTGTGACTTTACCAGCAAAGCAAAAAATGTTTGACTGGGAGGTTGATTTTGATGGAGCATCCCTGTTGTCATCATCAGTGATGAGAAATAAAGAACTGCTGTCTCTGGTGCATCCCACAGAAGAGATGCAGAGGCTTGATTCCAAGCAGGAACAGAGGCTGCTTTTTTTCAATTATTTATATCTGTTTAATTACATCTAAAAATAGAAATCCTGCTTAATTAGAATGTGGCAGCATGCAGAGTGAAAAGAAAAATGAGATGATGGATGGGAAGATAGAGAAACACAGGTAGAGACTTGTCACATCATTTGAAATTAAATGTCATATCAATGTAAATGCATTTTTTTGTCCGTAGCTCTAGAGAGAGCAATGTTGGTCAGTCGGTCTGTCCAACACTTTGTTCCAGACTGAAATACTCAACAACTATTGATTACATTGAAATGAAATGTGGTGCAGGTGCTAATGTTGCCCAGAGGCAACATTAGCACCTTATTTTATTTCCATCAGCAATGGTGGAATGTAACTAAGTACATTCACTCAAGTACTGTACTTACAATTTTGAGGTACTTGTACTTTACTTGAGTATTTCCATTTGATGTAACTTCATACTTCTACTCCACTACATGTTGAGGCAAATATTGTACATTTTACTCCACTACATGTAGCTGACAGCTTCAGTTACTTTTCAGGTCAATATCTATCTATAAACCTGTGTTTGTGTGTGTCTGTGTGAGTGTGCGTGTGTGTCTGTGTGTGTGTGTGTGTGTGTGTGTGTGTGTGTGTGTGTGTGTGTGTGTGTATGTGTGTGTGTGTGTGTGTGTGTCTAGGGCATATCTCGCTGACCATTAGTGTCAGACTGACCTAAGATTTCGTACGTGGCTTGTGCATGGCACAAAGGTGTTCATCCTTGATTTTGAAGATTTTTGAATTCATTTTTCAAAATACGTAAGATGTGTTGCGGCATTGCACTGTTTCCGATCGGACACCTTTTAGGGGAGCTCCAACCCATTGTGTGATAGGCCTACACCTGGTCAGTAACACAAATCGCTCTGGATTTCCACGCCTGACTCATCTTATCTGTAAGTCTTTTTAGCCTACCTATCTTGCAGAGTTTTAAAGTGTGCTACAATGTTCGATTTTCCAAAAATATTCAAATAGTTTCCAGCGAATATCAATGTTCAATGTGTATGTGCTGGATGGTGTGCGTACCTTATGAAAAGTAAGTGTTTTATGGAGTTGCAGACATTGTAGTGTGGCATGTAATGTATGAATACATACTTCATACGGGCACTAGTAATCTAATAAATATATGTATACAATTCTGAGTTGGTCCATTCTGCATGATGAGTGCTTTTACTTTTCATACTTTAAGTCCATTTTAATGCTGATACTTTTGTACTTAACTTACAAAATGTTTTGAATGCAGGACTTTAACTTGTAGTTGAGTAATTTTGCAGTGTGATATTAGTACTTTTACATATTAATGCTTTTTCCACCACTGTCCATCAGTAGGTCAAAGGTTTCAGTTATTTAATAAAATAGAATTTATTAGCCTAGCACATACATTGGCAAGAACACAATGGCCTGAATAAGTTAATGCACACACCCGTTGATATCTGTGCATTTTCGGTGTTGAGAACCGAAAATGCATTTTTAAATACAGACCTTTTTGATTTTTAGGTTTGATTTTGGCTTTACAAGTCTTGCTAAAAATAACTATACATTCTTATCTCCTTTGTATTATAATGTACTTGACAACAGCAGACACAATGGGATTCAATGTGTTTATATTTATCTAGGTATCTAAGAGATTTTAATCATCAAATCTAATCATCAGGAGTGCCATAAGGGATGAAAGTGAGCTAACTTTTGGCTGAACCCAAGTCTGGACAGCCTCCTAATGCTACGTCTTTTCTAAGCAGGTACACTCACCATGGAAACTGTGCTGATTATAATTATCTTTAAATGCATAACGTCTTCCTTAACTCAACAGTCATCTTGGAAAAAATGCCAACGCCCACCAGTCTTTGAAGACACTGTAGAATCACATACATATTTAGTAAGAAGGTGGTTTTTCTTCTTCTTCCTCTGATAAGATATACTACAGCTCTTGTGAAAAGTATTCCACTGTAATGTTTATGCACCACCTTCAGTTTCTTCCTCCAGGAATCGTCTGAGCCTTGGCAACGGAAGCACATTTTCATTTTGTGCAGCATATTGATCATCAAAGATTGTTCCAGATTTTGTGTCTTAGTCATGGTGAACGTCCCAGCAGCTTATGTTTACATAACCTCACAATTATTCATGGCCTAGTTTATTGAAATTGTTTTGTATTAGTTGCATATTCCAATGCATATATAGTCTTTGTTTAAATATTTGGAATAATTTTAATATTTTTTTCTAGCAGAAAACCTACTTTGAAACCTACTCTGAATGCCTTTAATGTTATTGTTCTAGAAAATGTGACATTCATATTAATCACCTCAATAATAAATAGTGATAGAATCATAGACTTTAAAAACATAGATGTAGTTTTCATGCTGTTACCAACAGATTTTTGAAAATCTATTGTGAAGCTCAATCTAGATGACCATCATTTCAATACCTGACTCCTGGCTAATCCAAAATGGGTCAAATAGAAGGAGCATGGGTGAGCTGAAGCAGGGGGCTGAAACAGTCTATGCTCGCCCCCTCTGACGGCATTAATCAATTATTATAAATTAGCTATAGAGACCAAAACCATTGTTCTGTATCAGGCATAGACTGTATAAATAATGGATGTGACTGTGACATCACCCATTGGTTTGTGGACTGCCCGTTGGAAGCATCGAGTTCAGCGTTACACTTGTGGGCATCTTGTTTTCGGAAACAGGAAGCAGACCATATTTGGACTGTGGAGGAGCGAGAGGGATCTGACCACACTGATACATGCCTCTCTACACCGGCAACCTGACTGAGCGAAGTCGCTACTAAATTATGTTAGCATTAACTGGGATGTTAATTTTGGCTAGCACAAAACAAAAACAAATTGTATGTTACTTACGTCCACATTGTCGTGGATACGCAATGCTTTGCTTCTCTTCTGATGATGGCTCGCCTTGTTAGTGACCTGTCAATCAAAGGTAGGCAAGCCCAAAATCATACGATTCTTTATCTTCTATGTTCTTCTAAATGGGGCCATTATTTACACTATTAACATCATATTGTCTTGAAGAAGATTTTTTACTTGCGATTGAGACCATAGTGTTGTCCTAAAAAAAATTCTGAGGTAATAACTCAAGTGAGAAGTTTTCTCATTTTGTATTGAAATGGATGGACCCAAATGCTTCTGCAGCCACTTCCTGGTTTGCCTCACTGCTCAGAACCAGAGGTTGCCGCTTGGTAACAGGCTGTAAACATGTCCCTTTTTGCTTTTAGGTTGTACATTTTAACATGCAGTCTATGGGGATTGACTTGCTTTCAGAGCCAGCCTCAAGTAGCCATTCGAGGAACTGCAGTTTTTTGGCACTGTGTGAGATGTTTAAATGACATTGTTTGCTTTTGCTTTCACATGGGACATCAACCATGTTCGACCTGTTCGCCACCCATCCCACCCATCCTGAGTGTGGGTTCCATGTTTTATACTCTGCCTCGCTGTCACTCATAATGATTACAGCCACTAGAGGGCAGGACAGCCTAAAAACGTAAACATGGGTTGTTTTTTGCTGCCTGTACAAATGAACTATGTGTTTGTTTTTGAGTGTAGATCAGTCTGGTGTGGCTTTTGGTGCTGGCTTAATTTTTCAGACCAGAATTCCCTTGGATAGACTAATAATCAAAAATATTGTGGAATGCTGATGAAACTGGAGGTAAATTGTGTCAATCTGCTACTCAAATGACAGCAGATAGCAACAAGATGATTGGCTCACAGAGGTATAAACTGAAACCGCAAATGC
The DNA here is from genome assembly GCF_030273125.1 of Centropristis striata. Lineage (NCBI taxonomy): Eukaryota > Metazoa > Chordata > Actinopteri > Perciformes > Serranidae > Centropristis > Centropristis striata. Next base: position 36,068,554 of record NC_081520.1, on the reverse strand, counting down.
TCTCAACCAGAGTGTTCCACTTTCATATTCTACTTACTGTTTTGAGTGATAATTTGCTATAAAAGTACACCACTCTTAATTTCCTTTTTCATATGTCACAACTTATTTAAATTCACCAATGGGGCTTAGTCAGTATCACAACATCATGCTCCCATATTTCCCAAACCTCAAGACTTGGTTGATTTAACCACTGTACATTACACAGTTCATAGCCCCAAGTGTGTGTTAGCATGTCATTCTGTGGTTGCTCTGTCAACACGTATTTATATGTACTACTGGGCAGGTGGGAGACAGAATCAGGGCAACAAGCTGCCTTCTTCAACTACACATTTGTTCCTATTGCCACCAATCCTACAAATAAATAACCTCCTTCCCCTAATTAAACTAAAAAATAATACAAAACTTTGTGTCCATTGCATCATACCCACACACACAAGTGAACACCTAATTAGCACCCAACCTAAATATTTTTCCATCTATTATGTCCCCAACAAGATGTCAGATTTTAATGTTATCAAAGGTAGTTAACTCATTCAAAATGTAATTATTTAACCACATTTTCCTCCATTTCTTGCCAGAAAGAAACCTTTCAAGTCAAATCAAAGCAGATTTGACTGTGCATTTGGTCCCAGGCTACAGAGACAAATTTCAGCATTTGCATTATATTTCATTTCTGTAAATGGTTTGTGTTTATTATGTGCCAGTGTGTAGCTTGTGGAAAATTACATTTTTTTCCCTTTGTCCTTGTTTCTCTATAGATTATGTTTAAGATTTCATGGTATAAAAGCCTTCTGCAGTGTCTTTCTGCCTTGCCAAGAACAATTTTACCACCAATTTTGACTGCAGAATTCAATATTTCCCTCTCTGCAGTCAGGACAGTGGCTCTCCATCTTTAGTTGCAGGTTGAAAACTCATCTCAGAACTACAGCACGTCCCGTCTTCCCACTGAATCGTGTCCCTGCTGCCACAATGATTTTATCTCAACAAAAAATATCCCCTCTATCTCATTTCTGAGCCATTTTCTACTGTGTTTTATAGCGCTTCCCTTCCCACATGATCATTCTGGGGTCACAGGAGTATTGTCTGGGCACTGTGACTCATGCAATGCCTCCGATGGGCTTTTTGTGATTGCAGCCATTTAGAAATTAAAATAGATTTTACTGTTGCCCCCTCTGTAAGCTGCTGTATACAGCAACATCAGACAACTTTTCAAAAGTACAATTTAAGGTATTGGTTTACTGTAACTGCTGTTCATTTTATCTAAAAATATAGAAAATTTATACACGATGGCTAATGAAGTTGGAATACATTTTTTTTGTTTACCTCTTTCAATGAAATGGTTGTGACAATGTGATTTATTATAGACAGATAAAGTGTATATCTTCTCAAAAATGTAATAATCAATCTCTTCCAAACATATCACAATGAAAATGAAACCACAATAAAACCAACAAAAATATTTCAGTTTTATGGACAACCACCAATTTTAATATTTAAAACAACAACAGCAACAACAACAACAAAAATCCTTAACTGATGCTTATGTTGCATGTAAAAATAAAGTATAAATAATCTTAGAAAAATATTTTTTTATAAAGCATACTATCAATTCAAAGCTGCATTTGTCAGTTTTCAGCACATACCTGTCACCCAGCTTTCAGATAAGAAGTCAATACAGGCAGAATTACAAGCATATTACCAGACATTAATATCTAAGTGACCCTCTGTAATAGTGTATTCCTGAATATTTTTCATATCCAAGGGCAGATTTAATGCTGTAGATATAAAAATACTAAATTACTTGTAAGATTGTACTTTTTTTATTGGCACGAAACTTCAGCAACACCCAAAATGTGCCAAATCATCGCCTGCAGTCTTTGGCTGGGTTTATTTTTGCTGTTCCAAACCTAAAACCTATAGGCTATAGGCGGGTCTTTGCTATTGGGGCTCTTGGCTTCAGAACACACTCCCTGAAAACTGGCATAGTTATTATTATTTTATAAATGATTCTTTATAATTATAGATTTGTTTTGTTTTTGAATTTTATCTTTGTCTCTTTGATGGCCTTCATGGACCCACAGTACCTTATATTTCACTTCTTTACATAGTTTTCACAGCTTTAGAAGTCAATCAAAAATTGGTAGACTGGAATAAATAATGGGAAAGGCCACGGTCATCAATAATCAATGAGACAGGCAGAAAGCAGACAATGACAGCAGAAAAGATAAAGGGGAATAAAAGAGTAAAATGATTCTAGTACAAGAGATGCACAGCAGTGTCTGTATTCAAGATGCAACACAGCACAATTGTAAAAGAGGATGAGAATTTGGTCAGTAGCTATTGTGCTGTCATAGACTGCCAGGTGGAGGACTATATGATAATGCCATTCTTTCAGCAGCTTATGCAGAAATACTGTAGCACCTGCATCCACAGCCAGGAGGAGGTCCTCCATGTTCATAAATTACAGTTTTAGAGCAACAAAATGGATCTATTTCACACTAAAATATCAGCCTCAAAATCATTTTGATGTCACACTGACTTGTAACAGGGATAATGGACTGAATATCAAACCAAATTAATAAAATTGTGACAGTGAAAAAAATGGTCATTCTGCAGGGGTTGTGAGGTAAAAAAAAAAAAAAAAAAAAAAAAGTATATTCTGATTTACAGACATCTCTTTGCCAGTGTAAGTCTATGGGAAAAAGTCTTTTTCAGCCCAATGGTATCCAGTGAAAGACCCCAAAGTCGTAATTCCACCATTGCACGCCATAGGTAAAAAAAAAAAAAAAAAAGAAAGCCTGGCACTCTTCCTTGGGGCTGAAAGTTGATAGAGCAAGCTTAGAAGGGAAAGAGAGAGTGACCTTCCAAAAGACAGCTGGATAAGAGTCAATCTTGGACTAGGTTTTTGTCGTTGGTGAGAACTTGGGGAAATATAAGTCTGCAGAGCTGCTCTTGTTGCTGTTGGAGTAAGTAATATTAGCTGGCTGGCTATGGCTTGTGTTGCTGCATTTGCTTGATGTTTGACTGCGTTAGTTAAGTTGTCAACTTGTTTTTAATCATATGTAATCATAACAAAATACAAGTGTACAGCTGATCGTACAGTCATGGAATAAATTATTAGACCATTGTTTTCTTCAATTTCTTGTTAATTTTAATGCCTGGTACACCTAAAGACAAATATTTGGACAAATGTAATGATAACAAAAAAAATAGCTCGTAAGAGTTTTATTTAAGAGCTGATATCTTGCCTTTTCCCATGTTTGTTTTTTTCTAAGACTCAAAATCGTTATTAAGAAAACCATGGAAAATGGCTAGATATCAGCTCTTAAATTAAACTCTTATGAGCTCTTTGTGTTGTTTTGGTCGTATTTGTCCAAACATATGTACCTTAAGTTGCACCAGGTATTAAAATTAACAAGAAATTGAAGGAAAAAATGGGTGGTCTAAGCATTTTTTCTGTGACTGTATATATAGCATAGAGGTGAATTTGTCTGAAACTGTGGGGGCGTAATGTTGCGTAAAGTTATATTATTTAAATATGCTGCTGGACATTTGGTTTAAGCAATGTGCAGTCATTTGGAAGCAAAAGTTTTTAAAAAGTGGAGAGAGAGAAAGTACAGGTGGGAACTCCTACCATAGCTGGATGGCTGCCACACTGGTTAAATCAAGCTGAATTTATTTCCTGCCACCTGTGCTTAGTTTTGTTTGTGCTGCTGCATTAAAGATGATTTATATCATCCCAGCTCTGTGTCAAAGATAATTTATACATGTACGATTTCTGTGTGAAAATCTATGGACTCCCCATCTGACCACAGATTCTAACGCTGCAGCTGAACTGGTTCAGCACCACAACAGCTTGGTTTTGAGGACAGTTTGAAGACATGTCCTTGCCTATGGGCAGTAGACCAGTAAAAACCACAGAAAGAAAACAAAATTAGTTTCACAGCATTACTATATTTATGGGCTGGCTGGTCACCATATTTGTGCTGGCTTATCATATTCAATATTTGACAGGGCAGTGAATTGTGGGAAAGCAGCTGCTCAATTAAGCACACAGATTCTTTAATCAGTGGTTGCTATGGTTTCCCTGGAGGTCTGTGGTCTATGTTCCATATGTTCTGTACTCAAGCATGTCTTATCTGGATTATATGCCAATGTGTGTTTGAGAGTTGTATGGGCATTTGTTTGCCCCTCCCTCTACATGTGCTTATGTGTGCCAAGCTGCATGTGTAGCTGTTGGTGTTATTAATGCAGAGGTTGTGAGTTTGTCCCTCTGAGGAGGAAGTTGAAATGCATGATGCCTCTGCTTGCTCACATGTCTGTTTAAATAAAAATGGTGTGCGAGTGTTTTTTCTGTCATGCCATGCAGCGCTGTGTGAGATGGCGGCTGCACAGCTCTCTAAAAGGACAGCCACATTCAAAAACTGTACAGATCAACAATATTTACACCCACACAGACATAGTGGGACATTTTTTTTGTGTTTTTGCAGGAGTCTTGACCTTGAAACCTTTGAAACAACAGTAAAAGGCCCATGATGTAACAAACAGATAGAGTTTTCTTGGTGTCCCTGGCTGTACATTTACTTGAGCTACAACTCAATTCAGGGAATGCATTATTCAAAGGACAGTGCCCAAGCATACTCCTTAGTTGCCTTTAAACTGCACACAAAGTTGGAAATAGTGCAAAACTTAAAGTCCACCTCCAGTCAAAAATATGTTAACAGAAACCCTATATATAAACGAGACCAGATAACTAAAAAAGGAGACAGGTCTCCCCTTAAAAACAACAATATAAGTTGTTTGTACAGGCAGCAAAATATGACTCATATTCACATTTTAGACTTTCCTCCATCCTCATATTGCTACCGTAGTAATAATGATTGATGGTGATGCAGAGTTTAAATGGCAGATTTCACACTCGGATTGGATGGGTTGAACAAATGGCAAACTTCCACCCAGAAAGAAAAAATGTAATTTCCCAGCTTGGGATATATATATATATATATATATATATATATATATATATATATCTATCTATCTATCTATCTATCTATCCATCCATCCATCCATCCATCCATCCATCCATCCAACCATCCATCCATCCATCCATCCATCCATCCATCCATCTAGGAGAACAGGGTTCGTGACATATGTAAAAACGAAATATTTTTTCGTAATTTACGTGTTTTTTCATTTCGTAATTGTGTGCAGAAGGGCATCCATTTCTCCACCCGATGGCTGAATGTGTTTAACATCAGCTTTTTCTGCTGGCCTCAGATCGCTTACCACAGGATTCTAAATAACAACTGGAACCGGGAAATTTTGGCCAAGAAATATTCCCAGATTTTGTGACCGCCAAAATTGGCAGTTTAACATGGATTATTTCTGTGAAAAAAATAAACTTGAGTGGGTAACAAACTTTTTTTCAAGGTTGTTGATTTTTTTCCTCAATATTTATAATATTTTCTGGTTTGTAATGGCTTTTTCTAACCAACCTGGGAACACTGCAGTAACTGGCTAGAAGGCAACTTGATCAGACTCAGTATCTTCTATTTGGTCGGACAAGATAATGTTAGTAGCAGCTAATCAGCAAATGTTACAAGATTACAATAAGGTCTATAGTAATAGTCCACATATTTTTAAATATGGTTAAATTTGATGAACCTAAAAATAAAGCGTTACTGCCCACTATATTTTAAAACGTGTTTAGAGAAGGACTTCAAGAGAGTACAACATTATTGTGGTGAATAGTAAAGGTGTGACGTTTTTCATATCACGTGGAAATTCTACAATATCACTTATTTTAATCTATAATGTCCCTTGATTAATGGTGAATTAGATGACTGGCAAAAAAAAACATTGGAGTTTTCTGCATTGATCCATTTCAAGTTATGTAAGTATGTCACAGTCACTGATATTTCCCAACAAGAATTTGCTGACACCATTAGTTGCATAATGAGAGGATAAACCTCTTTCATATTCTAAATTCAGGGAAAAAGGTTGTATTTTTCTGTGACAATTAGAGCAGCATTTGGAGAGAGGCAGCTCTGTCAAGCCTTAATAAAGCATTTATTCTTTAAACAAATGATGAAGCCATCCTCATATTAGGATGCAGAAAAAAGACTCTTGGGTTGACTGGCAAAATAATAGAATAACCTTGTGTGAACAATCATTGTGCTATGATAATGCATGTCATAGTGCACATTACTGGGACCAACCATCACGATTAATATCAACAGTTTAATGTGGCTGTTAAGTTTGGGGCATTGGGCGGGTGAGCAGCAAAAAGGCCAACACTTTGTCACGTAAGTGTTTCAGTTTTAATAGCAGACAAAGAAGGAGCAAGCAAAAGAAACACACATTTGTATGTTTGGGCTGCAGGCTGTGGCTTATTCTAGCTGGTGGGCAAGCCAAGGGGGCAGACAAGAGAGAGGAAGAGAGACTCACAACATGGCATGTTTAGTGTCTGTGGGGAAAGAAACAAAAAAGGTTGAATAAAGTATCACAGCATTACTTGCCATTGTCAAATAGCAGGTTAGAGCTGTCCTTGGTCCTGATATCTCCACTGAGAATAGAAGATTAAGAATAAGATTCAGTTTTGCACACACACTCTGAGTGAATTTGTCCTCTGCATTTAACCCATCCTCTAAATCACCAGTGAACACACCCCAGTGTTTCCTGATGGATTTTTTTCAGCAGCGGGTTTAAGGGTTATTTGTCCCCTATGGTGTGCACTTGTAAATATCAATCAGTAATTTAGAAAGTTTAAAAACTTTGACTGCAACACAAGCTTTAAAAAACAGAGTTTCTCACAGGATTTGATGACTATGAGGATTTGAGACTATGATGGGGGGAATGTAACAAAGTGAGGGGGTCCGGGGGTATGAACCACCGGCTAATTTTTTTGCCCTAAAAGCCTAAATTTGGTGCCTCTCGCACATTCTAATGCCAGTATTCCATCTTAATCATTGCATATTTTAATGAATTGTTGTAAATGATAAGAAGGGCTCTTATGTGGTGGACTCTGTGTACACATCCGTGTGCTCTTATTTTGAAAGCTACATGCGTTTGTTTGTTTGTTTGTTTTTTTGAAGGCGGGTCTAACACATTCTTAGCGGAAGGCTTCGTAAATACAAGCAACAGGAAAACAAGTGGAGGCTGAATGACCGCAGTGTGCTTTGTTCTCTTCCAGTAACATTAGCTAGCCGTTAGCTCTAACAGGCAGTCTAACCTCACTCAGAAACTACACTAATGCTAACAGAGGGCTTGCGCTGTTACGGTTGTTACGACATCTCCATTTGCTTGTCCCCACGACAAGAGAGCGATGTTGTCACTGCTATACAATTAAGAAAAAAATGAAACAATCCCCTATTCTGAAGTAGCACCATGCTTAGGAGCAGTGGGCAGCACATTTCAGTCCTTGAAAGTATCCACATGAGATATTAGGCGGTTGCAGAGGGCTGGACCAATACCAATACTGAACTTTACTCTGCTCAATATTAATCAGTAAATTATCTGGTTTTGAGCTGCTACTGGTAAGAATACATTAAATGATAAGATTATGTTAATGTGGAGTATATATCGCAGCAAATGTAGCTGTAAAAACTGCAAAAACTCCAATATATACAGAACATACATTCAAACCACAAATACAATATAGAGCATGTATGTTATGCAGAAAGCCACAATTTATTATTGAGTTTTTGAGTGTTTCAGTCCTTTTTTTTGTTATTTACTGAGAAAGGTCCAGTCTGTCTTGGGTTTGAATGTCTTATTAAAAAGTCTACACTCTGTGTCAACTTCTGTTTTTTACCATAAGATGCCATTTTAGTAGTTTCAGTGCTTTTTTGTGGAACGCATTTCTGTGCAGGTGGGTAAATCACCTTCAAAAGAAAAGCACTGCAGTTGTATTGATTTCTAACTTCCAGGTAACCTCACGCAGGCCAGACAGGGACAGCCAACGGGCCGGATGTGGACTCCTAACACCCAGGTCTGCTCTAGGCCATGGACTGCCCATACAGCAGCCCTGCGCTCACATACATACAATAATGTGTTATTGGAATATTACAAAACATGGCACAAGGGCAAGGCAATCTAAGGTATGACACGTTTAATAAAAACATAATGTTATATTTAATTGAGGAACTAATTGTAATTCTTTTCACACTCACTTTAGCAGCAAGGTGAGAGTGCTGGCTGACCTAAAGGACAGTGCCTCTGGAGCTGACCCACTTCTCACTAAGTATATTACAAATGTGTGCTGTGGAAGGTTGGGTACATGTAATATCTCTAAATTAGCGACATTAGAAGCCATAATATTCACCTCATCTACAGACAGAAATCATTTTAGCTCTAGCCATGCATGTCATACAATACTTAACATCACATTTAAACAAAGAATGAAATCCTTTAGATTCGAGAATACTTCAGTTAAGATGTGACAACAGTAGAGCACAGGAGACAGAGATTTTTAGATTAAAGAATTTATTATTTATGTAGCTTAAATTAAATAAACCACCCACACAGGGCTGTCAAAATAGTTCTTGTTCTCAGTGTGATTATAATGCAATAAAAATGTAACTTTTAGAAGAAAAAAATGATGCGGAAAAGAGATCAGTGGCTGTCTGGGGAAAAGTGATTTCACCAGTTTTAAAAAGCTTTTTAAGCATTAGGTGTCCAGCATGAGGAGATGCTCAAATTTGTTAAAACCATACCATTTTAAAGAGATAGTGTGGATTTAATGAAGTGTGGTTGTGTACAGTACTTATTAGGGCTGGGCGATATGGACCAAAAGTCATATTGCGCTATATTTAGGCTGAATATCGATATACGATATATATCCCCATATTTTTATCGCAAAGTGAGAGCAAATGTTCAGTCAAAGTCAAAGCCCAATATGACATGTCACAAGTAGTTTTATTGAAACTTTTTATTTAAGTGAACATAAATACTGTATAACAACAGGAGTACCTTTTTTCAAGTCAAAGACCCATAAAGTGCACATTTACATAAAAAAACATCTTAAATAAAAACAGCCTATGAAATAAAATAGGCCAATCTTTTTCTGAAATAAATATATTTATATGAGAAAAGAATAACGCACATTACAAAAGAACAAAATATGGCAAACCCTGGTGAGGGCAGCATTTATATATAAAGAATGACATTTCTTTTAACTGTATCGATATATGCGATATGGTCTAATTCCATATCACATTTAAAAATCTTTTATACTGATATATCGCCCAGCTGTAATACTTGTCCATAGTCAGTACACTGCAAAAAAAGAAAAGTTGGGTGAACTCAAAATTTCAAGGCAACAAACTTAGATAACATTTTAAGTTGAACAATTAAACTAAATATTTTAAGTTTTGTTTTTGAGTTTGCTAAACTCTGAATTCAGATTTTTGTCAACTCAACTGTAAGTTGTACAAACTTATTATTTTACATTGTAATAACTTTTAATCCTTACTTCTGCTAACTTCTGCAATGTGCTGAATTGGTACTATTGTAACGTCGCTATAAAATGTCAGCTAATGTTGCGACCACAATTTTGAGTTAGCATTGATACGCTAATGGCTACTCTTGTAGCTGTAACAAGCAGCGCCGCTAGCATCAGTTAGCCGCTAGCATCAGTTAGCCGCTAGCTTTTGCTAATGACCGAATTTCACAACAGAAATAAGAGTTAGCAGAACTATTGTCCCTTGTTGTGAACCCCAACTTAAAGATACAAGTAACAACAACTCACCAACTTGTTTTTAAGCATACAACTGGTTTCCTTTGTTGTGCTAACTTACATTATTGCCCTAAATGTCAATAATTTAAATTAAGTTTTTACCAACTTAAATCACTGTTTTAGGCCAAAAAATACAAGTTGGCTTTTTTGCAGTGTACAAAAATACACATCACTTCAACAGGGCTTTCTGTCAGCAGTCACCAAGTGTTGAAAATATCCTAAATATAGCACTTGATGTTTTTTTAGGTGAGCCTCTAGGTGGCTAAAACCATTTATGCTTCTGCCCTGCCCACAGCTGTGCTGTGCTGGTACTCCTGCCTGCTGCTCGAAACTAGGGGAGTGCCGACCGCCATCTACTGTAGGTAATACACTGACTATCAATAAGTACCTCATATAACCTCACTTCATAAATAGGCAAAATGTCTCTTAAAGGGATAGTTTGGATTTATTGACTAAAGTTGATGCATTTTGCAGCCTCATGTTTTGCAGAAAATGGCGTGGAGATATGGATGATTTAATGTGTTGGCAGCTGTATTATTTGTGGAGAAGGAAGAGGTGGAGCTTTTATGATGCATCCCCTCAATCTATTTGAAGTATTATAAATATTAATGACTTGGGGTTTTGTCATAAAGTTGATGTGGGCTGTGATGGATTGAACCCAACATCCAAACATAACCACAAACAATGCCAAAGTTTATAATTCACTGGGACTCTTTCTTGCTCTTGATTTAGCTGACTACTTCATTTCCCAAAAGAAACTATGAAGAAGTCGCAAGTTTGGAAACTGGATTGAGTAAATGAATATCTGTTTTCTATTTCAGGTCATTTATTATATATATATCAGTTCCTGTTGAGGTTTATACAAGCTTTAGAAACAGCAAACACTTTGTGGCAAGAGTAATGTTGTGCTCAAATGATCTGTTAATACAGTCTGTTTCAGCTTGTTGATGATAGCCTTGAAGATGTATTTCTGCATTCAGTCACATCGACATTTGGCTAGATTCAGTGGGGATTGCCTGTGTTGATTTTGTGGCCTTGCAGAAGATGACTGTTGTTTAGATTGTTTGGAGTGTCAGAACAAAATGAGAAAAGTAGAATTGCCTTTAATATTATATGAAAGCTGTTGCTGTTTTATGGCCGCATATAACACCGTGTTTTGGGGGAAGCTGATATGGATTTTAGAAAGACTGCAGTCTGCTTGTTTCACTCCGCCGTTTGCTGCAGGGACTATTGCGAGGATTTAAAACCACAGTCACGATTTACTGTATAACCTGACAGCAGCCACAGAGCGCCCAGGGGAGAGGCTGAGCGAGCCCAATGAAGATAAATAGCAAACTGAAGCTTAAGTAGCTACAGTTAAAGGCAAATACCACAGAATTCTGTTAAAAATGTAATTCATCTGACCCGGGGCAAAATTGTTTGTCATAATGAAAAATAACTCCTATAGAAAGAAATAAAAAAGAAGATTATCCTGTCAGGCCACACCAATGCACTGTGCTGTACAGCTCTACTGAGAAGTAATTTGGAAAAGTCTCATTTGAGTCTGAAAGCTCTTATCAATTTTTCTGTCTTGTAATAAGGGGACGAGACCCAGGTTGCAAATTTTAATAACATCAGAGAATAGAGTCCAGTTTATTTGAGAAGGAGTTGTTTATATTCATTAATACTGGGTCACAGGGTGCATTTGAAATTAAATCCAACAGGAGCAGAATGTTGTCATTTCACTTGGCAACATGCTGCTCTCAAATGCTTTCAAAACTACTGATGACCACTTCTTTTTTTTTTTAAAGATTATTTTTTTGGCATTTTTTTGCTTTATTGATAGTGACAGTTAGAAAGGGGGTGATAGAGGGGAAGACATGCGGCAAAGGGAGCTCAGGCCGGATTCGAACCCAGCTCCGCCGCAGCAAGGACTCAGCCTACATGGTAAGCGATCTACCAGTGTGAGCCACAGGGACGCCCCTGATGACCACTTCTAATATTGGCCAAGGACCAACCTGACTAGCTTTGAGATGCAATGCAATGACATGTTAGCTCTTAAAAGGATTGATAATTCCCTTTAGCACCAATCATCACCACAAACATTCGCATAATAAGTTTATGGTCTCAATCGGTAGTTTCAAGTGTTATGCCCCAGTCTAGGGGGCCTAGAGCACAACATGAAAAGGCCCCATCTTCCCCATCTCCCAAGTAGCCACAAACAAAGATGAGTTTGAAGAATGGGTAAATATTCATTTACAAAGAGAACTTAGGTAAATACAAATATTCTTCAACTTAGGGGTGGACTAAAGCCAAAATAACAAACAAAACAATTCTATCTTAAAAATAAGAAATTTACCTGAAAAACCAAAAGATACAAAATCTTACCTCCCTACCTACTTAAACAAGAGAAAACGAGAAACAAAACCTGGCAACCCACCCTTACTGCTCAAAACAAGGGAATTAAGTCCAAAACCACAAGTTAACTCAAAGGTGTGAACCAGTAGGGAGAAGAGGAGGATGAGGAATAAGCCTGCTGCCACCGACGGCCGCCATCTTGGCTCCATTTAAACCAGGTGGTTCCGGCTGCAGCCAATCCCAGCCCAGGCGTGGAACCTCTCCACCAATCGCACCGTGGCTATGGCACACCCCAATCTGCATAATATTGAGGCGTGGAACCTCTCCACCAATAACACCACAGCTATGGCACACTCCAATCTGCATATAAAAAAGGAAAACAAAAACACAGGGCAAATACAAATGCAGTTTGCTAAACAATAACTACAATATGACCACAGTCATAACACAAGCCTTCTTCAAAACACCATGATGTTCATTTTGTAAATTATGGTTCCATTTAGAGTAATACAGACCTGCCCGATACGTCTTATGCAATCGGGCCGGACCTTGTGATTGACATATTCTACACACACGACAGAAAAAGACTTGCGTCCTTAAAACACTTACGTTCAAAAAGCACTTACGCCCTAACAGGACTCAACTTAATACACACCAATTATTATTGCTTATTCTGGTGTTGTTTCTTGACTTCATCCTTGCTTGTGTTGTATTATCTCTCAAATGTATGTGGATAAAAGCGTAATGACATTGCTTGTAGATTAGCACCATGGTGCATTATGAGTGTTTGTCTTCAAACTTTGCCCCTTTAAACTGTGTTTTTATTTAATAAAGGTTAATTCTACCATTTCGGGAGCCCATAAATATCTTGTTCAGTGTTCAGTTAAGGAGTCTCTAAAGATTCGTTGGCTCGTTTTGAATTATAGATGCACATTGCAATCCAAGCTAATTAGCTGGTAATTTAGCGTCTTTCTCCCCAGCTCCACTTTATCTTTCTAATATGGTTACTTCTGGTTCCAAAAACAGCAAAATGGCATCCCTGAAGATACCACTGTGACTACATCTATTTCTTTTAAACAGTCTATGGTTTTAACACAGAGCTGTTTTTTTTCAGTCTGATCGCCCATTATGCCACCAGAAACACCTGCGGGAACTCATATTGAGAGAAATTAGCCTTAAGGGTTGCCCTTCTGGTTAGGTTTAGGAAAAAAATCATGGTTTGGGTTGAAATTGCAAGATTTCTAGCACTGTGATTTTTAAATTCCTCTGAAATAAAATACTGGTTACTGTTACTGTCAAAATATCAGACAATAAAGTAATAATCCAGACTGGACCACAGTTAGAGTTCATTAAAATTATTCTAACTGTGGCATCAACCTTCTTACATTAGAAACATACTTCACTTGATGTTGGTAGCCCCAGAAACTAATTTAGGTGGCTCTTGATTTCAAGTCCAATGCCATTTGTTACTGTCATTTGATTGCTACTTGTTTTTTAATGAGTTTGCATGGGTGTGGTTATGCCGTTCACAATCACTGAAGCAGGCACTCCAGCTTCTTATCGGCAGGGGGGCCTCACACAAACAGCTCATCAGGCAGGCTGCAGGAAGTGTTCTATCTTTGTTGCAGTGTGTCTTTGTTCATGCATGGCAGTGTGACATGTGGTGCAGCGAAAGATGCTTTTCTCTGGAAAATCGGGTTGACAGGTAAAAACCTTCAAGTGGGTAGGGGGTCATGAATTATAGAATTGATGCAGTTTAATTGTATGTATCTTTGGATTTATTGATGGAGACATGCATAATTCAAAGTGTGTGTGTGTGTGTGTGGGTGGGTGTGGGTGTGTGTGTGTGTGTTGTAGTGTGGACAAGGATGAGGATAACATGATGACTGGCTTGATTGAGATTTATTAATGCATGTGTTACTGGAAAGATGATTCTGGAGAGCAGGCACAATGCTGAATATGAGAGAAGAGGAGGAAGGGAGTGACAATAAAAGAGAGAAATTACTTGTAATCACAGTTTCAGTGTCCAGTTGGACAATTTGGGTGCACTTATAAAAAAATTCATAGTTGCTGGTGATGCATGTGTTCTCTAAACAATGGCCTAAATGACGCATTCAAGAAAAGGAAGGAGGAAGAGAAGAGATTGCACACAGATATAAAAGGGGCCTCATTTAGAGAGAGACAAGAGGGAGTGTAGTGTGTCAGCGGGCTACAGCGTGTCCAAGGTCAGGGGGAGAATGAACTGCCTGAAGGGAGCTGGCTGGAGGAGCACAGAGCAGGGCAAAGAGGGAGACAAGAACTAGAACAAGAAAGAGAGAAGGTGGCAGGAGGACTTCTGGGAGGGGATACGGAAAGTTTGAGACCGGATAGAAATGAGAAGGAGATGAGACGGAACAAAAAAGGAGACAAACAGGGTAAGAGGAGATGTATAAAATGGAAGGAAGGAGGAAGAATGGACTGCAGGGAATTGTCAGGAGCACAGAGGTGGGGAAAGACAGCAAGGATGGACAGAATACATCATTCATTCATTATCCTCAACAGCTTATCCACACTCGGGTCGTGGGGGGCTGGAGCCGATTCCAGCTGACATTGGACGACAGGTCTCCAGACTATCACAGGGCTGACACCTAGAGACAGACAACCACGCTCTCATTCACACCTACAGGCAATTAAGAGTCACTAGTTAAGCCTAAGTGCATGTTTTTGGACTGTGGGAGGAAGCCGGAGTACCTGGTGGGAACCCACGATGACACAGGGAGAACATGCAAACTCCAATGAAGACAAGAAAAATGAGCGAAAACATATATGACATTAGACAGAGGAAATGAGATATAGAAGCTGTGGTGGGAAGGGTAAAAATGGGTGAGAAAGGTGGAAGAACTAGAGAGAGGGACAAGTTCTCCAACATAAACGGCACAGGAGGTCGTGTGTCAGTACCACAAATTACGGCACCTTGGTAATGTATTGCAGCTCGCGGTACAACGTCACGTTCTAAAAATAGCACACATTTACAGTCCGCGTTTGTAAAAAAGGCTGCAGTTTCTGTGGATTTTATGTTGTAAAACCACTGACCTTAGGTTAAGGGCAAAAAACTTCATAGGAAGGCGTAATAAAAGACAGTTTAAACAGTAAATAAATGTATGTAAATGCTGGAAGTGAAGTATTACAAGGGTAACGTGACAACCGCAACTTTCTTAAAAAACGTTAGTTACGTTCAAAAACATGATTCACGTAACTTAAGTTAAAAATGGTTTGCTTTTGTTTTCACACGGGACACAAACCCCACTCTCCTGGGTAAAAGTCCATCATTTGTTCAACCCATCCACCACCTGAACGCAGGAATCATCCCTTTAAAACTTTGCTTGGCTGTCAATCACTACTACGTCAGCAAGAAGAAGGTGGACGCATTACAGCAGACGGTGAAATACGGAGACAAAACTCATTTTTTGCTGCCTGTACACACGACCTAAATGTATGTTTTTGACAGGAGAACAGGCTGAGAGGAGGACAAAAAGTAAACTAAAATCTTCTACTTTCTACAGTATATTCCAGAATTTGGAAGTGAGATGCAGGTGCAAAACCTGTGAGTGAAAGGAAAGATATGTAGTGAAAGGAGTGGAGGAGTTCTTACTGCAAATCCTGTATTACATAAACAATCGGACACGTGTTGCTGGAGAAGCTCCCACACAAACACATGCACTTTGTTTCTTTGTCATTCTTTTTATTCTGTTTTTTTGTCTTTTCCCCTGTGCTTTCATTAACTCGACCCTCTCCGTTTTTCTCTCAGATTGTCTCTCTCTCCCCTCTACTTTATCTTGTCTTTCACTTCACTTGGATTTTCTCCCGAAACAAGCACTTTCTCTTCTAAATGGGGCTTTTCTTTGGCTCTCTCTGTCCCTCTATCCTTCAACGTGGCTTTTGTCCTGCTGCACAGATCCATTCATTTTATTTCTATGAAAAACCCACACCGGGACAGTCGTCAAAGCAGATTACTCATGTACAGCACATTCTGTAGATAGCTATTTTTCTTCTATTTTCTGTGTATTATAGTGCCAACCACCCACAGACAGGGTGAGGTACAGGCATAGCTACCACCAATGAAATGCAGACAAGCATTTAAACAGAGAGCAATACAATGCAAACACAGGATGTGTTCAATATTTATTTCTGCTTTTTTCAAGTGAATAATTTCTACTTTTAAAGAAACCTTGGCAAGGACTATTTTCCCATGTTAAAGGGAAATACAGAAGAAGTATCTGCTGTGTCTATGTTGTTGCAGAAACTAGTGTGGATTACTTGAGGAGAACCTCTGTAAATTAACTGGATTTGAATGTTATCAGACAGTTGAATAGCTGTTATCAACGGCAATGATAATCCATGGGCGTGTAGGGGCCTGCTCCACCTGCTGTTATCAGCCCATTGAATGGGCGGTGATATTAACGTGTTGCTTAGACCAGCTATTCTCAACCTTGGGGTCGGGACCCCAATTGGGGTCAAGATGATTTCTGGGGGTCGCCAAATCATTTTGGAAGTCAGCTCTGTCTCCACTGTGTTAAAGTGTTCATGTGTTAGTGTGTTTTAGTCTTTTTGGTCACTTAATGTCTTTTGTTTGGGTCATTTTGTGGGGGGTTTTTGTCATTTTGTGGGGTTTTTGGTCATTTGTGTCTTTTTTGGGGTCTTTTTTTGATCATTTTGTGGTCAATTTGTGTATTTTTTGGTCATTTTATATCATTTTTTTATCATTTTGTGGTCCATTTGTGACTTTTTTGGTCATTTTATATCTTTTTTTTTTATCATTTTGTGGTCCATTTGTGACTTTTTTGGTCATTTTATATCATTTTTTGATCATTTTGTGGTCCATTTCTGACTTTTTTGGTCATTTTGTTTACTTTTTTAGGTCATTTTGTTTCTTTTTTGGGTGATCTGAACTGTGCATGTGAGATTCTGTTCAGTGAGCGGGGGTCGCGGACAACATGCATGTTAAATTGGGGGTCGCGACTCAAAAAGGTTGAGAACTACTGGTTTAGACAGCCGGCCTTCCAAATTTTTTTTGTTTTTCTTTTCATATTTCTTATCATCATCAAAGTTGGCAAAATACCACTACAAACTCAGGCCTTTTTATTTTTTATTTGGCAAGGTGATTTTTAAAGCTGTCATGTGACCTCTGACATCATGATCTCTGAATGAAAATGGGCTCTATGGGTTCTCCTCATTACATACATGCCAATGTTATGCTGATAACATACAGTTTAAGGCAAAAAACACCATCTATAGGTTCACAGCTTTCAGATGATGTCCACCACTTCTACAGTCATGGGAAAAAACATTAGACCCTTGTCTAATAATGATAATGATTTTGGTTATTATCAAGAAAACAATGGAAAATTGCTAGAGATCATCCCTTAAATTAAACTCTTATGAGCGTTTTTGTTGTTATCTTTTGTCCAAACAAATGTACCGTTAGTTGTACCAGGCATTAAAATGAACAAGAAATTGAAGAAAACAGATGGTCTAATAATTCTTTCCATTACTGTATGTGGCATTTGTTCTTGACCTGCTATGTCCTCCTTAACATTCAAATAAAAGTGGGCCATATTATAAGAGATTAGCACCGCCCTTTACCGGCCGTAAATAAAATGTGAAAAACACGAAGGCAGAATTGATGTTACGGAATGTAAAAGCAAATACAGAAGTGAGGAGAGGAGTATAAAGCACAAAAAGTTGCTCAGAGACAGGATGTAGATGGGTCAAAACCAACCCAGGACTTTTACCCAGGAGGCCAGGGTTTGTGTCCCATGTAAAAACAAAAGTAGACCATGTTATTGGAAGTAGCTATGTCACTTCCAGTGCTCAGGTTGTTGCCGTAACACCTTAACTTCTGGCATTTACATGCATTTATTTTACTTTTTAAACTATGTTTCATAATGCTTGCCAGGAAGTTTTTTTGCCCTAAAGCCTGATTTCCACTGGGCGCGTTACAGCAGCGTCATGTCAGCGCCGCGTTCGCTGTTGCAAATAGGTAGCACTCTAATCAATGAGAGCATTTCCACCGGGCGCGCTGCGTAACGTTACAGCAACTTCTCAGCAGCGTCTCTCCGCGAGCATTAGGTAGGACTTCTATTTCTCCGCGAGACGCTGCCAAATCGCGTAAATCTCAACAGAGCAGATTGCACCAGACAGGAAGTCCGACTCAGAATCAACACTTCCGCCCCCTTTCAAAATAATACACAATACGCAGTTCATGCAGCCTAAAACTACTTCACATCAACTTTATGTTACGACCGGGGCACCAGATCAGCAGTCAATCAATCAAAGGGTCTCAGAAGACGCAGCAAAACCGTGGTGGAGACGTGCCGCTGCTGTAACGCGCCCGGTGGAAATCCCCAGTAACTGTTACTTTATGCTATGTGCTGCTGCCTTTCTTGGTCAGGTCACAATTGTGCAAGACACCTATCTCTGATCGTGATGGGTTATTACCTGGTTAAATGAAGGTTAATTTTTTTTTTTTAAAAGACAGAAAAAAAAGTGGTTTTGTGGGATAATCTTGAGGAAACGGCAAATGACTTACTTAATGTGACTGCCTTGTTTTCAGCAATCAGCCATTGAAGGGGCTGATAATGACCTTCTCAAGCCTTCTCAGGTGAAGCATGGCCATTCAGTCATTTGATAACCTTTGAAAAAGGTGATTATTTTATGGATTCTTAATGGCAGTAAAGTGCTGTCTGTTACAAAGTAGTCTGACTAAATGGTGCTTACACATCTGTAGTGACTAATCACAAATGATTAATCGTAATTGTTAAAAACGATACATTGTTGCATTTTAGTTCTAGTCTGGTTTGTTTTCACAGTTATACATTCATGCTTCTGATGTGTATATTTATGTTAAACCAATACAATTAAACACAACTCAGCCGCTGAATGTGTTTAAATCAGTCAAAAAATAATGTTACATGTGGATGAAGCAGAAAACCAGTCAGCTTTTATCTGTAAATCAATATAAGATTCTTTCAGTATCTGATGTCCACAGCTTCTTTATATTGTGCAAAAACCTTCTCCTTCTACACATTAAATCCCTGCAGCAGTGGAGGGATTAACAGGGCTCATTAATCCTGTACATCACATTTCTTTTCCATTTTTTTTTTCTTTAAACGGTTCATGTTTCTTTCTTTGAATGCGTCACAAATGCTGTTTTAAGATATGACGCAATCACGACACAATGAGAAATAAACAAGGATTATTATGCAATGATGCGATTATGCAAACTGCTTGACCAAACACATTTTTAATAACTGTTTCGAATCACTCTTCTGATTGACTATTGAAAAAAACAGAGGCACTACTTCATTTGTTGAGCTGTTGTTTTCATGCATCGCTGTGATTGGCTGAGCTATTTCAGAGCTGTAAAACCAGTGATGTGACTGGCTAAGAGCTGAAGGTAACATGCGTACACCTTTACACATTAAAACTAGTATTTATAATGTGTGGGATTATTATTAATGGTAAGAGGCCCCAGTCGCCTCGGGGTCCCCAGTAGGAGCTGGAAATTGTGGCTGGGGAGAGGGAAGTCTGGAATCCTTTGCTTAGCCTGCCGACCCCGCAACCCGGCCCCAAAAAAGGGGATGAAAATGGATGGATGATTTATCATTGATTTAAACACACCTCGCTTTTAATGTGAAACACTTTGTTAAGTCAGTTTCAGCAAGAGAGCTATGAATGAATCATTTATCACTCTGCTGATGTTTAATAATAAATGATGATTGAGATTTTACCGACAAGACGGCTTGCAGGAACATGCAATACGCACATCCACAGCCATGCGTAAAGACGGGTGCTCAGTTGGAGAGCCTGGCTGCTGTCGGTGAAAGTCACTGAAATTTTACTTCTTCTTTGCTTATTTATCCGTGACAGGTGTAATATGTGGTAGAGCGGTCACAACTTTTGATATGTAAATTGAGTTTAAGGACATTTTTATATCCATTTATGGCAATCTGTGGGTGTAGAAATGAGGCTTGTGCATGTTCGCCCATCTCTAAGAAAAAATTAAGAATGAAGAATTTCAATATTTAGGATGTAGCTGAAAATGGTGGTAAAAGTTTACGACAATATCTTCATTTTAGCCAGAAATGTGCATCTAAAATACAAGTTTGTGTGTGTGTGTGTGTGTGTGTGTGTCTGTGTAGGTGTGTGTGTGTGTGTGTGTGTGTGTGTGTGTGTCTGTGTGTGTGTGTCTGTGTGTGTGTGTGTGTGTGTGTGTGTAAGCTATTACTAGATGACTTGATAGGCGTAATGGCTCTGCCAGTGCATCAAAATGATTGAAATGGAAATAGATGGAAGCTGTCAGGGAGGTTGAAAGTCACAGAGTTGGATAAATCGCTGCTGTCATGGGAAAAAACATGTAACTTCATTATTTAACCTTAACTTAACTTTAACCTTTTCCTCATTTTTTTCTGTTTTGATGAGTGAGTTCTGTGATCGTGGCTTTGAAAGGAAGAAAGCCAGCCGAGACTTCATAAAAGTGTAAAAAAAAAATTTAAAAAACCCTTTTAAGAAATACTTTCATAGCTGTATTGAAATCAACCTACAATCACCTACACACAGAAACAACAACAACACAGACACTTAGAGCCATATGCGTGACATAGGGAGACGGATTATTAGTGCACACACGCGGCTCTGTGTCCTCCGCTGACTTTTGATAATTTAGCAGCCAGCAGCACATTGCACAGCTGTACGTAACAGGGTGGGATTAAGAGGAATACATTATCAGAAGTGATGAAAACTGGTTTCAGTCATGACCAATAAAATCATTTTTAAAAGCAGCACACTTCCCTGATGAAAAATGGGCACATGGAGTGGATCTGCCACAAAGGTTTCTCCCGGGAGGAAACTGATGTCGCTGCGTGGGAAGTGCAGGCTCACCATGACTGAGCATACAGCACCTTTAAATTATTTTATAGTGTAATAGTGGAGGAGTTATCACATTTGGTGTTCCTCGGGTCTGACATTCCACATGTCATGATACACACTCACAGTTGAATGTGTCATTCACAACATCACCACAAGTCTATACACTGCAATAAATCATTATGTAGTCATTTCATTTTACTTAATATATTTGATAAAATGTATTAAATATAAATGTGTCCTTGATTTTGAGGCAGTTGTTTCAGTAACTTTAATATAAACATTTTTGAGATACAATCTACTTATTTTCATCACATTAAATATAATCTTTATGTGTATGTAAATCTAAATCAAGAGAATTTTTTAATTAATCCAACACAATAGATTTAGTCAGTTTTTAATTGACAGGCACTTCCTGTTAAGTTGTTATTAACTCAACTTGTAACGTAGTTAGATTTAATTAAAAATATTGTGTGCAATCTGTTACCTCAATTTTATTGAGTAGCTATTGTTTGTCTTTTTTTACAGTGTATGGCTAAAGCCTAATGCTGCAAACACAGTGCTTGTCAGAGTCTGAAACTACCGTTTTAACTAAACTAACAGTTTTTGTAACTGTGAACATGCAACCTAACAACCCTGCTTCTTTTGGGAACGTAAGATGTGTTTTCTTTGACAGATTGCCAAAAAATACACTGTTTGTCATAGAAAGAAAATGTAAAAACATTGTTTCCTTTGTTAGGAATATGAACATTCTGATGGCCCTTGAATGGTTGTGAATGTTTCCGTGAGAAAAACTAACCAAAATGAACTGTGAGATTTCTGTCAAAATGACTTTATTCTACATGTCTAATTTAAAATATCACCAAAAATAAACCTTTGGGAATAACGTTAAAAACATTCAATTCTGCATTCTTCAGTAACATAGTGAATCCATGATTGATTCTGCTGAGACAGACGGACATCTGACAAATATTCACTAAAAATCGGACAGAACTGCAGGTTGTTTACAGAGAGCAGAGAGGAGAGGACAGGAGAGGCAAATAAATGAAGATAAAGTGCAAATAAATCAAAATATAATAATTTATCAGAGAAATTCAACTTGCATTTTTTATTTTTGCATTAGTATTTATGTAATCATAACAGTGTTATTCTGCACAACAGATATTTTTGTAACTCATAGCCATGATTGTGCTGATTCCATAGAGGTGCAGGACCTATATACTGCAGTGAAATACAAAGATACAGTGAGTAAAATGTAAAAAAGAACAAAAAGCGCCCTGAAACTGCCTGGGGTTCAAAGGGTTAAACATATTTAATTTATCACACAACTGCCCCTGCCACTTTGTGTGTGCACTGAACAAACAAAAAGTCTGAAAGTGTTCACTTTTTCCCCCATTTATTTGATTTGTTGTGTCAAGACAAAGGCTCTGCACAAGGCACAGAGGATTTAGAGAGAGATCAGGGAGGCTATGTGATGCATCCAAGTGGAAGCTATGATGACAGGCTTTTCACCCTGCCTTTAAATGTGGCCATTCAGAACAGGTACAAACACTTTTGTCTATAGACATGGTCAGAGCACTCATCATATGTCAACTACGTCTCCTTTTACACTGAGAAATAACTGTATTCATAAATAACAGCTGTACCAGTAATTATACTCTCAATCCAGTGTGCAGTAATAGATCTAGTATCTAGATATCATTACCCATACTGAAAGTAGTCTTATATTTCTGGTGCTGACCCCAGGGTTAATGTGCCCAGAAATATGCGTCAACTCTTTATGTCATAATAAAAGACTAAACTAAACTGCTGTTGGCAAAACAAAGATTGTGAGAATGGGTTTAATAAGCTCCGAGGGACATTTTAATGGTGTATTTCCCTGCCATTAAAAATTGTCTCTATTTGAATACATTATACATTAAACAGCTCACCATAGCCACTTTTCTGTGAAGAGAGAAACAGATATATTTCAAGTATGTATAAAGTGAATACTTAAAATTGTTAAGGTTTTGATCGGCATTTTGCACATTTGCATGGGCAGATTGTGAGACGTGGGCTAATGGGCTCAGATGTTCAAAACCTCACCACCTCTCAAGGGAGCAAGGGACACAGACTTTGAGGTTAGTTTGCCTCTTTTTTGTTATTGTTCATATGTCTTTGTTGTCATTACGCATTTCTCTTTGTCTCTGTATAATATTTTTGGTCTTGTTATTTTTTGTCTGTGGTTGTTATTCCCCTTTTCATAATCGCTTTGCAACTCCTTGTAAGATGTTTTGTGTCTCTTTGAAGTCAATTTGCGTATCTTTGTAGTTGTTTCGTGTCTCTTTGTAGTTGTTTTGTGTCTCTTTGTAGTTGTTTTGTGTCTCTTTGAAGTCAATTTGTGTCTCTTCGCAGCTGTTTTGCACCTGCATGTAGGTATTTGGCCACTTTGTATTTATTTTTTTGTATCTTTGGCTTGTTTTATGCAGTGTTGGCAAAGTATTTAGATCTCTAACTTAAGTATGCATACCACACTGCTATATTACTCCACTACAAGTAAAAGTCCTGCATTCAAAATCACTTAAATACAAGTATCAGCATCAAAATGTACTTAGTATCAAAAGTAAAAGTACTCATTATGCAGAGTTGCCACACTCAGATTTTTTTTTCTATATTCCAAGTATATTATGTTAAGGTAGGGTTCATTTAACTACTTAATGTACTGTTTAATTAAAAAAAAAGTCTAATCACTTTAAATTTATCATGTTTTTTATTTTAAATCTCGACCTGAAAAGTGACTAAAGCTGGCAGCTAAATGTAGTGGAGTTAAAAGTAAAATATTTGCTTCATAATGTAGTGAAGTAGAAGTATAAAGATACATAAAATGGAAATACTCAAGTAAAGAACACGTACGTCAAAATTGTACTTAAGTACACTACTTGAGTAAATGTTCCACCCCTGGTTTTATGTTTCTTCGTGGTCAGTTTGCATCTCTTCCTGATTGGTACGAGCCTCTTCGAGTGACTTTTTGCAGCTGTGCGTGGTTGCCACATTTGTGAAGAAGTTAACTGGTTAAGGCAGAGGTTGTGAGAGTTTCAAACAGGAAAGAGAATCAGAATTCTCTGCACCCAAGCATTGTTCTGGTTGGATCTTTGTCTTTGTAAGTGACCCATGGCATGGTTAACTCTGGGAAGGAGTGGCAGAAGGGGGTCACCTTCACCTTCACCTCGTCCCATCCTCAGCTTGAGGGTCGGGGACTATGGTTGATTCCAGCACCAGGTTTTTCCATCCTTCTCTGTCTTTCGCCCTATGTGTGGAGTCCGCCAGTGTCCTGCCAGTCCAATCCCTGATGTCGTCTCCCCATCTCCTGCGTGGCCTCCCTCTACTTCTGGTGCCACTGATCTTTCCTTGCAGGATGTGGGTTGAGATGTTCTGGGCACGTGTGATGTGAACGAAGTACTGGAGCTTTCTTCTTCTTACCAGGTTTAGGAGTGATCTTTCAATCCCCAACTCTACCAGAACCAGAGTTGTTGGTGCGACGTTCTGTCCAGCTAACCCTCAGTAGCTTCCTATAGCACTTCATCTCGAAGGCTTCTATCTTCTGGGTGTCCTTAGCGTGAATTGTCCATGCTTCGCAGCCGTATGTCACTACGGGCCAGACCAGGGCATTCAACACTCTTAGCTTGGTGGACTTCCTTAATGCTCTGTCCTTCCAGATGGCCTCCAGACAACCAAGGGCTGTTGAGCTGCACCCAGACGTGCCTTAATCTCGCGACTGCTTCCAGCTGCTTCGTCGATAATGGCACCCAGGTACTTGAAGGTTGGCAGAAGGGGGTAAGAGCCAGAAATCAAAGTCTCAACACTATTAGCTATAGGACAAGTCCCTAAAACAGATTACTGATGACCCAAGCCTGTTTTTGTTAGTGTCCATATACCTGAATTCCGTCTTAACCCTGTATATGCATACTGTATGCCAGTGTGATATTTCTAGCATCTGAAATCATCAAAACTTGTGCTTCCCACAAAACACATGCACACACTCTTTGACAGAAATCCAGACTGTCAGACAACTATCAGCAGGGTCGATCATCCCATCAGCCTTTTGCTGTTGAGATGAATGATCAGCAGGGTTTGAAATTACCTGTTGTGATGCTGGAAGTTAAACTGAGCAGCAGCATAGCGTTAACTCAACGCAGCTCTGATGAACGCTGACAGCAGATGTGAGGGCCAGCAGGCTTCATGACGCCAGGATTTCATTTGAAGCTGCCTGCAGAAGCATATCAACATTATTTTACAAAACAGATGTGATAGGCGATTCTACCTTTGTGACCCTCGTATTGTACCTCCAGAAATCCCTCTTCCCCCTTTCTCCAATACACACTTACAAAGAGAAAAAAGCTTTTATGATGTTCCCACCTCTTTTCTACACTTGTTTATTGGAAGCTCTTAAAGGCTTTGACCCAAAATTGCTATATTTAGAGGAAAACATCCCCGTAACAGGCTATTATCCATTTCAGACCTGTAATGATACATGGACGGATGGCTGAATATCACAACAATGAGCAGTGAAGCCCCTGTGTGAGTTCCACACCACAGCCGACAATTTGTTTTGATTCCAGTGGTGGTTTCCAGTCGAGCATTTTTGTTCTGTCGTTTTCCCTGACTGTTTCATCCTGAGCCATGAGAGACTCAAAATCACATGTGGCATGAACAGGAGAACCCCGACAGTATTTGAACCCTCCATGTAGTCAGGCTTACTGACAAGATCTGAAGCTAATCACAGGGGAGAGTTTTACTTTTTAGTTTGAGCACACATAGCGCAGCATACTGGTGGAAACTAATTTTTAATTCACGAAACCAGAGCAGAGAGAAATACAGAACATTACCTTTATGTATCAAGGTATAGCATTCAATCCTTGACGGAGAAAATATGAGGCTGTAATTTCCAGACTGGTCTCCCCTCAACAACATAAATATAAGGCGTTTGTTCATGCCGCAAATACGACTAACAATTCCATTTTAGACTGTCCTCCTCTGATATCTTGCAGACGTATATGTAGCGGCTTTGTACTCTTTCTCTCATGCGTTGTGTAATTTTATGGGGAGACGAAGAGATCCAATCGGCATCCAGCCATTTATTCTGGTACAGGAACAGTCAAATCAGTTGCATCTCTCACACACACATAACATCATGGAGCCACAAGGTCCGAATGTCGCTGCCCCCCGGGGTGCACAACTCTAAACCACAGGGGTGCTGCGTTCAATCACCATGGTTATTGAGAGATGCGTTTTTTATACATGGCAAGTGGAATCAAATTTCTCATGAACTGATTAACTACGTTACATATAGTAATGATCGACGGTGATGCAGAATTTAAATGGCGGATGTCACATTCGGGGCAGGATGGGTCAAACAAACAGCGGACTTTCACCCAGGAGAACAGGGTTTGTGTCCCGTGTGAAAACAAAAGTAAATGTTATTTACGTCACTTCGGTAACTTCCATTATGTTTTTTTATGTAACTTACGTGGCTCAGGTCACCCTCGTAGCTACTCCACTTCTGGCATTTATGTACATTTATTTACCATTTAAACTGTCTTTTATGATGCCATACCAGGAAGTTTTTTGCCCTAACCTATTGGTCAGTGGTTTTTTAACCTAAAACGTATGTATATGATTAATGACATGTGTGCTATTTTAAGATACCGTGAGCTGCTAAACGCTCATTTTGACAAACGCTCATATGTGTCGTTATGGTTGGTATTGACAAACTGTCTATTTTTTTTTTGTTTGGAGATCTTCACTGCAGATACAGACACAGCCACACAGTTCTAGTGAGTCACAACTGACGATCAAGAGAGATTAGTTTTATTTCTTATACATGGTTTTATGGAAAATCAGACTTTATCTTTAAAGCCCTACTGCAACTATTTGGAAGTGAGTTTATTTGATTACTTGCTGAGAGTTAGATGACGAGATCGATACTGCTGTCATATCTATCTGCTTAGCTTAGCTTAGCTTAGCTTAGCATAAAGACTGCACTGCAAAAAGGGAGTGTCAAACAAGATAAAAACACTCAATCTGAGGGAAATTATCTTGCTGCATGGACAGATAAATTCACTTGACAAGATTTCTTGAATTAAGATTGTTAAATCTAGGAATAAGCATGTTGAACATGTTAAAATAAGAAATTAAATCTTAAAAAAAGATGAATTATCTAACACTTCTAAATCTTAGTATTTTTTTATCTTGATAAGAAACAAATTTTTTGCAGTGTGGGAAAAAAAGGGTCCTTTCTCAGTACAGACGGAATCAAATCCACCATCCAACACTTCTAAAGCTCAGTAATCAACATGTGATCTCATTTGTGTACGGCTTACAAAGACAAACAACAACTAACAATAACAATGTGGGATTACGTGGTGGAATATTTCTTGGCTGGACTTCCTGGAGTCTCTGCTGCAACCACATGGCGACTCCAGAAAATCTAGTGTAAAACCACAAATTGATGTTTCTGTACTTTGTTTTTCTAAGATATTTCACAAACATGGTACTAGTGAGCTTTAAGAGCTGGAAGGTGGTTTAGGAGAGCCATGCTCCCTTCTTTATTCCAAAACTAAGCTAACCTGCTGCTGGTTGCAGCTTCATATTGAACGGACAGACATGAGAGAGCTATTGATCTTCTCCATAAAACACAAAGAAAGCCAATTTCCTAAAATATCAAACTCTTCTCTTTTAATGGATCCATTGCATACAAACATCTTCCTGTATAAAATGTGATCAGCAGAGAGGAAAGTAATTGCGTGTCAGATTTGTTTTGCAACTCCATTCTGCTTAATAAAGTTTAACAGAGTGCATATTGCCAGTAGACTCTTGGAACAATACAAATTTGATTCATGTCATTGCATCCTGCACATCTTCTAGCCGTTGTCCAGTTTTATTGCATCAGGGCTCAACCAGCTGCAACTGGACACAACCCCCGGCATTGCATTACACGTCACACTGTGTTAAAGAACTGACAAAGTGTCCAAGTGTCGGCTTCAGTTGTTGCCACTTCAGAGCTTCTGATTGTTACAGCGTAGCATTATATGCTAATAATGCCCTGCGGAGGATTTACACTTTACTGTAAAGACTTGTTTTATCCTTTCAATGCATGTTAAGATTAAGATTAAGAAGATTAAGAATTCTTTATTGTCATACCAACAACACATGCATGCACATGATGAGGCACGAAATTAAGTACTGAGGCCCGGTCAAGCCAAACATACAAGTAAAAAGAAACACAATACAATACAACACAGAGAAATATAAAATCTGTAGCTACATATGGGTCAATGACATAACTAACGCAGTGTCAGTTGGTGTAACCAGTCATTTTTTTTCATAAAAATCTGATTATTTACAGGAAAATAAATGTGAATTTAAATGAGAAAATATACATGTAATACAATAATACAATCCATGTTTACATTGCAACATTATGGTATATAACAAATTTTACATATTTTGTCTGAACTTCAGGAAAAAAATGGTTGTTTTAGAATATGTTCTGCTCAATCTTGACGAAATGTAGAAATACTCAGAAATATGTTTTTTTTAAATTAAGTAATATAAGTCTGCTTAAATACACTGTAGGTGGAAAAAGTTTACATATATATATATATATATATTTATAATTAATTTGTGGTTACACCATTTGACATCTTGCCAACCCTTATTTGTCACTGACCCATATACATATAAATATAGTGCACAGAGTCAGCTAATCTAACCAATATTGCACCTCTATGTCCATGAGGGGGGCATGGTGATTATTGCATATGTTCCTGGTGAGGGGGGGCAGGGGTAAATGTAACTCACATTTATAAGCAACTTTTTAAAGTATGAGTGTGAATTCCTAAAAAACCTTGTTTTGGGAGGGGAAGACGGGGGACGGAGACAGAGGAGGGAGGACATGGTGAGAGAGAGTGGGAGGGGCTGGGACATGGGCAGGAAAAGAGTTAGGGATCAGATAAAACCGACAGTGGAGAATTGAAGTTAATTTGTTTCTTTGATGACAGCAGGACACCCAGAATCTCACTTGAAATATTAGTGAATCTGATATCTCTTCTATCTCTGCCCTCACCATACAGATCCGCTCTTGTCTCTGTCTGCATCCATTTATCTCCCAATCTGTCTCCTTGTCTTTTTAAATCTTTTCCCCTCCAAAATTCTTCATCCTCTTTCCCTTACATCCCACACAGATAGATGTCTCTTACCAGCCCCCTTTTTCTAACTCTGGTGTACTTTTTTCTTCTTTTTCTATTTCTTTGCTTTTAAAACACTACCTCGTTTCCTATTTCTTTTTATTTTCAGTTTATCCAGTCCTTCCTCAGGCCTCTCCCCTCCCTCTTTTGTCCCCTACGTGTACCCTTTCCTTCTGATTTCTGTCCTGTACCCGCTCCTTTCCACTCTCACACCCCATTCCTACCCTCCTTCCCCTCATTCCTGCTTGCTGCCTCCAATTCCCTTTTTATCCTCCTCTGAAATGTATTACTGTCATCTAGTGTTTAAAACATGAACCACAGGAATACTGACTGCCCCTCTCTTCTCCTCTAGTTAACAGAAACAGAAAAGATTCCTTCATTATTACATTAAAAGGTTTTTTTTCTTTTTTGAAAGTACTGTACAAAGAGAGCACACTGCATAGGGAATAATTAACATTCTGCGGGGCGTGTCCAAAAAGCTTAATGACTTATATACTTGCTCAAACACCAACTAACCCCATAATATGCAGGTCTCGCTCTAGTTATCTCCAGTTTAAAAATAAATGTTGATGAAGCATATGAAACTAGTCATGATATTAACACCGTCTGTGCTTTAGAGCTGCAATGATCATCGATTATTCGTGAAAGTAATTTCTTAGTAAAAAATGTCAGAAAATGCTGGTTTCAGCCACTCAGATATTGAGATTTTTGAAAATTTAGATGGGTTTTCACTGACAAAATAATTGGACTGGACAACTGGAATGGACTATTTTCACTAGTTTCTTACATTTTATAAACCAAATGATAAATCTTTTATTTAAGAAAATAGCAGGCGGATTAATCACTAATGACAATAATCATTAGTTGAAGCCTGACGGTGCTTTATTTACTGCACAAATGCAGCTGTCAGTCCAGTTTTACCAACTTATTTATTTTTTAAATGAACAAACACCATTAACACAACAAATTATTAAATCTATTAAGTATTCTTAATCACAAGACAATTATCACCTTTTATCACAAATTATACTTTGTTTGCAGTCAAGTCTAGAAAACTTTATCCTCCCTTTTAACGATTCATTTAACCATAACCATTTTTTTTTTACATATCTGCCACGTGTTCAGTGTAACATGACTGTGAGATGGAAGAAGATCTCCAAAGGTCAAAGTCTGCATGATTCAATTCCAGGATCAAATTCATAGAAAACAACAATGATGACGTCTTAACCAATTTGTCACAATTTTATGCCAACTGTTTCCACATTTTCAAATAACCAGGGATGCAAAGTTTGAGCTCCGGGCCAGAAAATTCAATACAACACAATTCCACATTATATTCGTATAGAGTGACTCGAGGATGACATGTAGCCAAGGGGATTTTGGATTACCAGAGAAAATAAGCTCTGTAGTAAACGTTTGTCTTGTTAGTCTTTTTTCCAACTCTCTTTTTCTATTTTAACTAAATGTAGGCAAAAATGTATTACATCACAGTCACATGACATCAAGTTGCAATCACTATGCTGACAATGGCGACTATTGTCCCCGAAAGCCTCTGTAGCCTCACACAACTTATTGTTAGCAAACGCCATTCTTTCAAATTCACAAGTGGGGTGTTTACTGATATATTTTATGTGGTAAAACAAAACGTGGAAATCTTTTAAGCTTGTGTTATCATCCAACCTTCCTTCAGGCATCCAACAAAAATCTTTGAGACGAGGGAAACAAAAGTGCAAAAATCATTTCTACGGGGATATATGAATCATTTAAAATCTGTAAAATCACCTTTTAAGAGGTATCTGTGTGTGACTGTCATATCTGCCACATTAAGACATCACACTAGATATTGCTAGACCTCTCTTCTCTCTGACTCGGCAGTGAGACAGAGAGAAGAGAAATCCCAGATACTAATAAGCCTAACCCGCCTCGCTGCACAAGGTTAGAATTGACCAACAGGCATCAGATTATACCAGATAGAGGACATATGCAAATTGCAGCAATATCTTCCCTGCATATTAGATGCCTGTAATATGCCAAACTTTCCTTACAAATTCATGTGCACACCTGTTTTCTGTCTGAAATGGGTGAGACGGGAACATAACAGTGTGATGCATTCTCCAGCTACTCCTCACAACCATGTTTGTTTTCTCCCTCGGGCATGTCATGATGACGCTGATAGGAGATGTAGGAGTTCAGTACATTGAGTGCCAGCCAATTCATACTGAAATTCATACTACAAACTGTACATTTTGTGACGCACCACCTCTGCTTTATGTGGAGGACATTGCCCAACATCCTTAAAATGTTTCCCAATATCTTCAACATGGACAGAAAGTCCTGGGTGAGAGGTGTTAGATTTTGACAAACTGTTCCTGCTGTGCTGTGTTTGGCTTGCCCGGTCTTGTTTGAAGCACTTGTTCAACTTAAAGTCACCTGACTAGAATCTCTCGCTGAAAACAGATTGATGGAAAGTAAAGATTATAGTAAAACTGCAGTGCTTTGATAGTCCTAACAACTCGGATGAGAGCAACTAACAGTTATTATTTTAATGAATACAAATACAAATAGAAACCGTTGTGTCTCCATACGCCTACACCACAGGCTGCCTTAGCAACAGTCGGCTTTCTATGAGTTATAAGGCAGATCTCATTGTGTGAACAGCAGGCCCAGCTGTCTGACTGTCAGATATGTGAAGGTTAATGCTACTTTTGTTGGGTAAACTATCCATTCAGGTGAGCGATTATTGCAGGCATTAGCTAGAGTTTCAGTTCACTAATTTTCTGAAGTAGCTGTTAAATGACTCAGATGAGTAAAGTTACAAATAAACAACAATAAAAAATTGCAGCTTCAAGGGCTTCACACCTGCGATGATGGAAAAATCTGGATCATGTATGAGAGAAGTGTTGGGGAAAGGGATCCGGCTAATGACATAGAAGGACTTTTTGCTTGAAGAATCAGTGGAGTGCACACTCAGTGGAGGATGACAGAGTGACTCGGTTAATCTGACTCCAGCAGGAAGATTATTCCACCACAGGATTTGGGACCGGGTGTGGTGATGACCAGCCTGGTGCAGCGAAATTGGAGCCAAGCAGCCAGTTGTGACAAAATGCAGAGCATGGACTTGTGTGTCTAACCATGGCCCGGAGGTATGGAGCTGCAGATCTGTTCACAGCCATGTGTGCCAACATCGGGGATTTTAAAGTAGTACGAGCAGCCACAGGGAGCCAGGGGGAGAGAGTTGTAGAAAAGAGCTAACATGAAGGAATTTGGGGGAGTTTTGAGACAAGAAAGGCTGCAGTTTGGGATGAGTTGTGGAGGCTCAGGGAACTGTTTGAGGAGACAGACTACAAGGAAATTGAAGTCAGGATAGTGTGTCTTGGAGTCCTGCAGAGTGCCTGCAGAGGATTCATCTGGTTTGATAGATGTTGCAGAGTGTAAACCTGCAGGATCAGGTGGTAGATGTAACGGCACTACTTTAAAGATTGACACTTAAATTCAAGGCAGTCAGAGCACAAATGGGGTTTGATCCATAACAATCATAATCTATCTTCTATATTCTTTCCATACGGTTCTAAGTGGCAACAAGAAAAACATGCATAACAACATAAAATGAGCCCTCAGGACAGAGACAGCTGCCAAACACAGTAATGACTTCTATGCAGGTCGGTTACACCAGCCAACAAATTAGCTCAATCAACCACTTTCACAAACTTCTTTGTTTACTATGTCTTTATTACATGAAAACAAACAGATACTATCTCAAAGTAAAATGAGCCAAAACTAATCACTACAATCAACATCATCACTATGTTAGGGTACATTCATTTTTATTGTTTATTGCCGAGCTTCATGCACTGTGTGATGTTTTAATAGACTTAGATTTGAAAAACAATCCACGATCACGTTTGTTACTGCCACTTGGTCACTTTTTTTTTTTTTTTTTAAAGACGCATACCTGTTGTGTTGTTTATTGTTGTGTCAAAGACAAATTCCCATGTTCTTTATGGATTCAAAGTTGAATATAATTTGCTTCTTTGGCCTGAAGTTGCTGTTTAAGCTGCAGGATGGTTAATGGTGGTTAGCCATTGCCAGTTTTCGGTCAAAAGACACAATACAAGTTATTAGTTAATTCAGGCTTGGTGCTTCATTTGCAAGACCGCTTAGCTGGCTCAGCTGTTAAATTGACCTCTTTCATTAGAATATAATAGGGTTGGACCATGCAGTTGCTGCATTATACCAGAGGGAGAAGCACTGTTGGCTCTAAAATTAAAATTTTACAACAGTGAATCAACCAGGGGGCTGGATAATTTTAAAGAGGTCATGTTTTTTAGCTGGTCACCATTATGCAGAAGGGCAAGAAAACTGAAAGCATTCAGAGCACATGGTGCTTACATCTGCTTTAATGTTGGTGTCATCATTTCAGACACTGATGCCCTGAGAGTTGGTGTACGCTGGTTGCGCATACTAATTAAGACTTCTGTGAGGTGTGATATACTGTATGTGGTCATACTACACAATGTATCTCACCCATTTTCTCATAATGTCCATTCTGGGTGTTGTTTTAAAGGCATAGTTTGGGATTAAAGTGTATGAAATACTTTCAAGTAGTGTACAGGATGCAAAGCTATTAGCTTATCTTCCGAGCTCCGGTGTCAGAGTTTTGCCCGGTTCCGACCGTAGAATAGATCATTCCGGCAAAGCTGGAAACAACGGTCCTCGGCATTCGAAACATTCTTCACTTGAGACTATTTTGTTTATTGGAAAAACCAGTAAATACAATGACGTGCATAATAATATTACTATGTACTACATACTTGTAGCTTCATGACCCTGACAGCTCAGCCTGGTCTCCCCTCAAACACGTCAATATGGATCATGTGTACAGGCAGCCAAAAACAAGCTATATTTACGTATTTCACCGTCCGCTATTATGTGTCTGCCACCATCTTGCTGACGTGGTAGTGATTGACAACCAAGCAAAATTTGAAAGGGTGGATTCCCAGGTTCGATTGGAATGACTTTCAGCCAGGAGAGCGGGGTTTGCTTCCCTTGTGAAAACAAAAGTAAATTATTTTTTAACTTAAATTTCGTTGTTTACGTAACTTACGTTTTTTATGTAACTTGCAGTGGTCACGTGACCTTTGTAACTATTTCACTTCCGACATTTACATACATATATTTACTGTTTAAGCTGATTTTTATAACGCCTTACACAAAGTTTTTGTCCTAAACCTAAGGTCAGTGGTTTTATAATATAAATCCTCAAAAAACTGCAGCCTTTTATACAACCGCGAGAGTGCTATTTTTAGAATGAGCCGCTGTACCATGAGCCCCGAAATGGGAGCCGCGATATGTACATAAATGCTGTAATTTGTGGTACTGACACACGACCTCTCTGTCATTAAGGTTGGAGAACTTGTTGGACAGCTTGCTGGAACTATCTATTCTACAGTTGGAACCGGACAGACTTCTGACACCGGAGCTTGGCTAATAGCTTTTCATCCACTACACTACTGCCAAGTATTTTACACAACTGAATGTCCAACAGCCCATACTATCCCTTTAAACTGGGCATACAGTGCAAGATTAAAGAAATGTTCATGTTTAGTTAGCCTGGGTATACCCACATACTGCCTTGCACGCTCGAATTTCATTTTGAACCTCCAGGCAGTCTGGCAACCAGAGAGGTTTCTTAGCCCTGTTTTAGGGATCCAATCACAGAGCGGGGAGGGACGGCAAGACGATGACGCGTACTACTTGGCACTTGGAAGCTTGTAGTTTTCTTACGGATCCAACATGGCTGCTGCAGACGCGAAACTCTCTTTAGCTGTAGATGGTGTTTTAAATAGTTTAGAGCGAAAGTTGAGGTAAGCGTTAAGGTAGCGAGGCTATTAGCCGCTAGCGGCGCTAATCTGGCTACGAGCCGGGGGACAACGGAGCCGCCGAGAGACCAGCAGCTGCTTGTTTATTGCCCATAAAATCAGTGGATGTGTGTGGCTGAATGACATGAGGGGGAATAAAGCATGAAAATAAATAATCTTGCAGAAAGCGAGAATTGGAGAAGCAAAGCAGCAAGCAACACTCTCTCACAGACACATACACACACACACACACAACAAACATCCATTTCTGTTGCTTTACATACGTCATCTGGTATAACTGATACGATTGGCTAAGAGCTACCTACAGACGCTTTTGCCTCCTCTACGGAGAAATGAATGCTGATTGCCAGACTAGACCTCATTTGAGATTAGTCTGGTGTTAGCCAGGCTAATGTTTAGTCCCAACTCAATGAAGATTTGTATAAAAATTCCGAGGCAGGCAGAAGTTTGTTTGCTAGCGGAGGTCTTTAACTTTACACCAGTTCAGCTAAATCAGAACAAAAGATATTACCAGGCCATCAGTGGCTGCCAACACTTCTCTCATTCATATTAGTTGTGATAGGATGAGTAACAAACATCAAAGAGGCTGTTGCCACAGCTCGACCAGACTCCACATTCCCACCCACATGAAGCATCGTGCTGTTATGGAACTTTCAGACACTCTGTTTGCCATTCCTCACAGGTGCAGGACAAAAAAAGCCATTGGCCTTTTTGAATAGATTCGTGGCTTTGCTTCAACTGTGCAACAACCTGACAACAGCTGATCAAAATGTATAAAACGTCCAATGGCCAGTAAGAAGCAGTTGATAGGTGTTTGATCGGTCCTCGCTCCCTCCTGTACGCTGCACACCAAATTATGGTAACTGAAGCTGAAATTTGGTCAGAAACTGGCAAATTATGCAGTTTAAGCCCATCTTTAACTTGTGGCAGACATATATCATCTGCTATACATACTCTATAGCAATATTTTGTATTTTTGTTATTGTCAACAAATTCCATGAATCAACCAAAACCAATGATGCATTAATCCGTCTCTCAATTCTTTCTCATTCCCCTACACAGCCCCAAGCTCATTTGTTTTCCACTGAAAGTTTCTGGCAAACATGAGTAAATAGTGTGTGTGTTGTTGTGGATTATTTTTAACTGCAGATTCGCTTCTCTAGTGAATATTTACAGCAGCAACAGGGTGCACTGCATATGGGATCACTCAAAATAAACAACAGTGGTCATGTTTATTGCAATAAAGGAACAGCACTGATGTGTTTCAAGAGTTTTGAACAACAATCGAGTAACTATAAGGCACAGAGGAATAAGATTTATCAGACTCTTGCTACACGAGCAATGCTTGATACTGGGGTCAAATCATTGTTGTTCTTTTCATGAGATTTGTTGACAGAAAGATTTATCCTTCAATATTGGATCTTTTTAAAAAATAAGTAGTTTTATAGTTTAAAGGTGCTGTTATATCCTGCACCGCCACACTGTTTCCAAGCCTCTGAAATTCCTTCCTCATATCACAAAAGTCCTGCAATAATACAAATCTCTCATACAGTTGAGGTATGAGGTGCACTGCAGGGACAATCCGCTGCAATGATTACCTTCCTGTCTATAGATTGCTCGGTGGATTGAGAACAAGTGAGCATTTTACACCACAGTGTGCTATTCTCCACACTATAACACTTTTTATTTCTCTGCATTAGCATCTGATGCTTGATCTAATGTCCATTTTCTTCTATTTACCTCAATGTTATTTGCTTTTTTTAGAGCTTTTATGTCCCTTAATGCCTTTAGTTTACAACGGTTTGCCACACACACACACACACACACACACATAGACACACACTTTTTATCACAGTCTCTCCCCTAACACACAATCTTTCACGCCCACACATACTCGCAGCCATGTGCGTACATAAACCAGCCCTAGTGAGCTGCTAGCGTACTATTTCAGCAGCCTGCTGTTCTGTCAACGTGAGAACCTGAAATAGAGATACCCTGCTTTCCATGGAGATACACCCAGGGACACATTAGCCCACACACACACCGACATGAGGATGCTCACACAAACACACAGACCAAACAAACTTAAAACACAGACCCTTTCAGATGTGAGTGGATGACTACCCACGCACATTTGTGCACACATAAGTATGAACTGTGTGTGCAGTTGGATTTACTCACACGTGGAAGCAGAATTACAAACACATAACACAAACACAAAGCTCTGAGATGGGATGAGATAACATTCATTGAGATTCTGGCTGATAAAGCTCAAGATAATAGTGTAAAATGGACCAGCTCCCTCGATATAAAAACACACACATAAGTAGAGTGGATAATGACATGTGGGGTGCAGATTTGGGGTGAGAATCTTAAGCAAAACATTGTGGTGAGCTGGTTTACTCCCTGCAGAGCCACTCCACTGACAACGATGTACACCAGAAGTCTCTGAGCCGTGCTCCCAGCCTACAGATCATTTAAATTACTTTCACTCATAACGCAGAATTATGAAGCCACATTCCCCTTCTGCATTTGTCACATTTATATGAGAAGGCTATCTGAAGTTAAAGCTTAATTGTTGCTGTTCCAACAAGAGCCAGGTTTGCAGCTAAAGCTCCATATGCTCCACTTACAAACAAAAGCCCTTTACAAGACCTAACATAATTATATTTGATGAAAAGAAGTGTCACACTTCATTACAAGTAGCTGCTGCAATGTTTGCTCTGAAGATAAAACATGACAAGCAGTGCCGATTAACTGGTTTCATTTTATCGTTTCCTATCTTTATGTGGTCTCCTTGTGAAATGTTTATGCTAAAACCAACAATTTACAAATAGTCATATGTCTCTGAGAGGAGGAAATGTATGTTTAAGTAGTATTCTTTTAACTGTAGAGTATTATTCCCACAGTTATTATACAAGAGGTGCAGATGATGCTGGCAGATGGTAGAAGACTGGCACGTCAAGTTAAAATCTAAAAAAAAAAGGAATATGATTCATGTAATTTTTGTTGGTTATGTTCATATTCAAATTATATTTTGACCAAACACTTATTGCAAAGAGGTGTCAATAGCAGTAAGACCAATGAGCCAATGCCTATATAAAGCAGATCTAAACACACATTAGCACATAATTATCTGTTACTTCGATGATCCGATGCCCTTTCTTTTCTTGTGAATAGCCAACAAGATCTTCAACCTAAACGACAGAATAGACAATTTGTCAATAATACCCATAACGACACATATGAGCGTTTGTCAAAATGAGCATTTCATGGCTCACGGTACTGCAGAGTGTTCCAAAAATAGCACACACATCATTATACATGCATGGTTCAAGGTAGCAAAAAAATCTAAAATTTAGGATACCAAAACCACTGACCTAGGTTTAGGGCAAAAAAATTAATGGAAAGGCATTATAAAAGAGTTTAAATGGTAAATAAATGTATGTAAATGCTGGAAATTAAGTAGTTCATGGGCAACGTGAGCCACATAAATTACCTTAACAAGTTCTATTTTCAGGTGGGACACGAACCCTGTTCTCCTGGGTGAAATTCTGCCATTTAAACTCTGCATCTCCTGCAATCATTACTAACACATCTCCAAGATGCCAGTCGTATTTTGGTGCATGCACATATGCCTTATATTGACTTTTTGGAGGGGA
The DNA here is from genome assembly GCF_030273125.1 of Centropristis striata. Lineage (NCBI taxonomy): Eukaryota > Metazoa > Chordata > Actinopteri > Perciformes > Serranidae > Centropristis > Centropristis striata. The sequence goes on along the minus strand of NC_081520.1, from coordinate 36,029,811 downwards.
GATCAGTCTGGAATAGTAACTATGTCAGTAGTTGATGCTCTTATCATCAAGATATTTTGTAAATCTGGCTTTCATAACAGCCAGTGCATGGTGTATGTTCTCTTCCATGATTGATTTAATTATTGTAAGTATATAACTTATTTTAAGGACCATAATCGTGGAAGAAAACATGCACAATATTAGTAACGAATGTACATTTCTACCCCCATCTCCATACCCCTCATCTGAAATTTGTTCCTATGGCTATGCATGTTTACGCTAAAGTCAAACAGTGTAAATCTAGAGGGAAGGACGGCAAAATGAATTCAGCTAATGTGTGTTGAGCGGTTCAGATTTGCTGCGAACATGGATTGAATTTAAAAGTCCCACACCACCCATTGGTTTCCCATTTCTGGAAACTTTCCCAATCTGTAACAGCAAACATTAAGCTGGTATGCACTATAATGTGTTGGAGCCAGAAATATTGCATGAAAAAATTAAAGTAAAATGACATGTAGAGGTCAATGGCTACATGTCTAGTTACAGATTAAACATGTTGTGTTCCCATATAGCTTTAAAGAACATTCTTGATATATATTGTGTGATGTTGGTGTTTTTTTTCTGATGCTGCATATTGTGAGCCATCAGTTGCAATTTTTCAATGAGCAGGGGAAGTACATTTATGGCCCTTCTCCCTCAAGCCTCCCACACGCCCAGCATAGATCAGTTAAAGCCCTGAAGGGATGATTTCAAGGGTTGATGCTGGCATCATTTCAGTGGGGAGAGAGGGTGGAGATATGAGGCCGGTGCTGGTACAAAGTCTCGAGGTCGAGGGTGGATGGAGGTAAACAAGAGACAGTTTGCTGAAGCACCGGCTGGGATTGCTGCTGCACAGACTGACACTGACAGTGATTGGCAAGGATTTGCATTCACAAAAAAGAAAAAGAAAATCCTGAAAAATGACTCCCTGGATTTCTGAACAGGCCACAAGGAGTTGGCTGGAAAAACCACTACTGTACTGTGCCTGGGAATCCCCATTGAAAGTGAGACATGAGGGAGCAGCCCATACGCATTCTTCATCCAATCCACACTGACTCTGTCTCCTGTAAATGACTTCAATGTTGGTGACTGTTCTGGGAAGTACAACTGGCGAGCATTGGAGCTTTGTAGAAAGGTTTTGATTATTTTTTTCTGAATAACTGTTAAGGCTGTTCTCATTCACTGTTTGTAGATATACAGATATACATGTGAGACTGAGACCTCTTGTGGAAAGCAGGAAATGAGGCGACTCAGTATAAAAACTGTGAAAGGTTGTTTAGTAAGGGTGGCAGTGGTGGTGCATGGGTTGAGCAAACCCTGGACTTTGACCCATTTTTTTTTTTTTTTTATGTGGGGAACTGTTTTTCATTTTACTTTATCAGTTTTTGATGTACGTTGACCGTTTGAAATAAAAAATAAAAATAAAAAGCAGACACTAAAGCAGCTCTGTTACGAGATCAACAACAAGTTTTCCTGTAGTTTGCATTTACTAACACCCAAAGTACTCCTTCAGATGTAAAAAAAAAAAAAAAAAAAAAAAAAGGGGGAAAAACTTAATCATTATATGTGCTTATTGTCTGAGACAATATGCAAGAAGAAGAAAAAGCTGTTTCTGGTGTAGGCGTCTTCTCTCTATTTTCTGTCATGGGTGGCCAAAGTTGTCGGATTAGCTAATTCACATTTTCTTTGATGTGACATTTCAAACTTGCTTAAGTTTTAATAGAAACATGGCTAGTGGAGCTGGTAAAGATTATGTGTTACTGTAGTTAAGCATTGCCAGCAAGCAGGGAGGCTCTCAGGAAGTACTTACAATTAAGTGCATCCAGAAATAAAAAATACAACTGTTAATTTAACTATGTAAAAGAAAAGTGGGCATAATGAGTATGTAGTGCGTAACGTGATTTTGGATGCAGCATGTGACTTTTCATTCAGTTTAACTTTAAGAGCATCTTGCATTCAACGATAGCTTCTTCATTCTCCTTTGTCAGTGCGAGCATGTTCTTGTTCTTTTGTTGTACAGTGTGCTGCCTCCCTCGTCACCATCTGTAACATAGAGGCACAGGCTAAGTGGGTACAAGTGTTGATCAGCTGAACTACTCCGACACTCAGTCCCTGCCCTCTTTTCCACAGTTTACTGCTGCAAAGATTCTGGCTTCTCTGGATTTATTTATTTATTTATTCGGGGCGGACTTCTACATAAAGTCCCAATTCTCCTGGGATCTCTTTTGTGAAGTGAAGTCAGTAAGTAGTGTAACCACGGATGTGTCTGGAACAAAGAGTCTGCTCAGCAACGCCATAAATATGAATCAACAAACAAAGTGATCACTGGCAGAGCAAATGTGTTCATTTATTGTTAAGAGTATGTTGAGTAGTTCAGATCAGAGAGCGGAGATACTGTGAGCATGGTCGCGCTTTGATCGCACATGATGAGAGTTGGTATTATTTTCTTTCTCAAACTGAATGTTATATTTGGGTTGCAATGAAGTGGAAGTTGTTGATGATGTTTATGTGTTTGTATTACATCAAAGTCTGGGTTGGGACTTTTAGAGCACAGTCAGAACTCAAGAGAATCATTACAGTTAGTTTAAAATGATCACATGTATACATTACAGAAGACTTTCAGCTTCTTTTGAATAATACATCATTGGCTTCTGGGGTCTGGTTTAGCCTAAAAAATGAGCATAAAAATAATTTAATACATTAAACTGCTTCTTGTTTTACTGTACAGAAAGTCATTACGGTAAATGTGATTTTTAGAATCCACCCACCACTGAGTCCCATGATGCTTTCTGGTGCATCTTGGTAATTCATCATGTTGACACCCATGCCATTAAGTCGTGTGTGTGTGTGTGTGTGTGTGTGTGTGTGTGTGTGTGTGTGTGGTCCAACCAGTTCACAACCTTTTCACACCAGTCATTCCTCCTCCCTTTCCCACCTACACGTATACGTACTTGCCCTCCGCTGCCAGGCTTGTCTGATAAAAACAGCCACGGGATTTTTCCAGCAGGCTCCTGGATGTTTACAGAGGACACTTGTGAAATTGTGTAATGGTTCAAATGAGAATGTGTGGTGAGGAGGTTATGTAAGTGCATCTCTCACGTCTGATTCATGCGTCCTCAGATCTGCAGCGGTGTGTTTGTGTGTTTGTTCGTTTGGAAGGGGTGGTACTCTAAAAAACAGTGCAGTTGAGACACCTTTCTCTGTCTCTCAGTGTACAAACACATAGCGCCAGTATTCAAAGTCTTGGAGAGACACTAGTGAGGCCAAGCGAGTGGGTAGAATATAAGATTGAAAAGTGCACACCCACAGAGACACATGCACATAAACACCTCAGAACCGCCTGAACGATTTCAGTTTCACTAAGAAGGTCAGAACTCAGACGTGCGTGTATTAGCAATGATTCAGTTCCCCAATGTGGGGAAACACATTTGCCTTTTCAAACCTGTATGTGGGGGAGCTAATTGCAAATCTAAACGTGAACTCTTGGCTGCTCTCGTGTCCGGTCGTGTTTGTTCAGGCAGTTATTTTGTTTCACCGCATTTTTCCCTTTCTAAACAAACATCTAAATTGCTACTTATCTCAATGAGAAAATAATAAAGCGGAGTCAGAATTACTCCCCACGCTCAAACCTAAATTGACGACTAAATTGAAGACTAATGGAAAAAATAAATGATTCTCTGGATGTTGAATAGCTTGAGTGTCATGATTCCTATGACCATCGGCCCTGCTGGCTCAAATGAAATTCCACAGAGTTTTTACCCCAAGCAGTTTCTCTTTACATTCTCTTTACTGTGTCCTTGTGTTTCACTGCAGTGTAAACCTTTATGGTATCAGCAAAGTCATGGCTTGAAGTGGGAATAACTCAAAAAGGTCTTTTGATCAGAGTAACACAGCTATAATGACATAAATCATAAAAAGTAAAAAGCCCAAGTTGAAATTCTCTGTTAATTTTTTTTTTTTTAAACTGAAACATTTTTCCACATTTAATGTTCTGAACAGTATCTACTTATTTCATGGGTTATTTTTGGTGACGTTTTTAATAAGACATGTAGAATAAAGTGATTCAGAAAGAAATATCACAATTTTAAGCTTGATTTTTGTTTCTTTGTCTAATGGAAACATTTGTAATGGAAAGTTAGAACTGTGACAATAATGCCTGTTTTTACAGTTTCTTTCTATGATAGGCAGTGTGTTTCTGGCTGTTTTTAAATAAAACACACTTTGCAAACCTGGCGGTAGGCCGATGGGTTTTTACCAAGTATCCAACCTAAAGGACATCATAGACCGTTTATCAATACCACCACCACTACCAACGACACATATGAGTGTTTGTCAAAAGTGGCTCGCGGTACAGCTGAGCGTTCTAAAAACAGCACACACGTCAATATACATATACAGTTCATGGTGGTTAAAAAAAAAGGCAGTTTCTGTGAATTTAGTCTACAAAACCACTGACCTAGCTTTAGGGTAAAAAAAAGTTCCTGGTAAGGCATTTTAAAAGACAGTTTAAACAGTAAATGTATACAGAATGCCGGCTGTGAAGTAGTTACATCAGGTAGTTACAACGGTGATGTGACCACCATGAGTTACATAAGTTTACATAAAAAAATCATCCCATCCACCCGTCAGTCATTACTACTGCGTCTGCAAGATGGCTGTGAAGGACAGTCTACAATGTAAATTTGTGTTGTATTTTTCTGTCTGTACAAATACCCTATATTGACGTTTTTGAGGGAAGACCAGTCTGGTTTTTACTGATTTAAAGCCTCACTTTGCACAATTGAAATGAAGTATGAAACACAGTGACAAATTATGTTAAACTATATGAATGTGGAAAACATGTCAGATGATTATCTGTTTGAGATGGTTTTTAACTTAGATTTAGCTTACTCAAACTTTAACACCATTGCCAATGTTGGCAGGTACAATCCTTTATTTAAGACTTTGGGAGTCAGTTGAGGGAGACCCTCATTTTCCATGATGCCGAGTCTGAACAAAGACATCACACAAACAATCAATAAGCAAACCAATTAAAATGTAAACCAATATGCAGTCAACTGCAGAGGTAAAAATAAGCAATTAATAGAAAACTCAGACAATCAATAAGTAAACCAATTAAAATGTAGACCAATATGCAGTCAACTAGTCAAAAAAATTATTTGTTATATCTTTCTAGATACTTTTCCTTAAAAAAAAAAGTGACAAAAACAATACATGAGCACTTACCCTTAATTATGTAAGGGCAGATGTTTCTGACATGGATCTGTTGTGGTTAAACTACAATGTTCTGAATATGCTAAAAGCACATCTTAGATACTTTGTCCTAAAGCAAGAAAGAGAGGAAGCACCAAAGCACCTTTCCTGAGCATTAAGAGAATTCAACCAACTCTTATCATGGCTGCCACTTACAAACAGGAACAGTCACAAACACAACAGCCACACATTTATTTCACTATTGCACAGAACAGTGCCAAAATATTTTAATTGAATTTTATATGTGTGAAAGTATGTCTGTTTTTGTTTTGCTTACCACGCATGAGACTCTGCTCTTGTTTTTAGTGTTTTATGGTTTGCTTTTATTTATTGTTTTTTAAATAGTTTTTTAAAAAGCAATGAATCTTTTTATTTTAGTGTTTATTCCTGTTTTATTTATTTTATTGTCTTTTGTTCTGTTTGTTTATGTACAGCACTTTGTTGCGGCTGTGGTTGTTTTAAAGTGCTTTACAAATAAAGTTGAGTTGAGTTGAGTTGAGTTGAGTTGAGTTGAGTTGAGTTATGGTATTATTGTGTATAGTTTTTGTTTGACCAGCGCTGTGATAGCTGCGGGACCGGATGGCTGCTTGACTATGCTGGCTCCCCCCTCCCCTGTGGCATGTCATAAGTCTATTCATGTTGTGAAGTGTACTGAGTATGTGCTTATGTTGCTGAGTTTTTTTTTTCTTTCCTTTCCTCTCTTCACGTTGTGCTGTATTTCTTTTCTTTCATGTCTGTCTCCCTGTCCTGTCCACCTCTGTCATATTGTATGTGTGTTTTAAGTATACGTTTGGACAGGTTGATGGCTAATTTCATTGTCCTAGTACTTGTTACTCTGTGCAATGACAATAAAGAAAATCTGATCTGATCTTTCTGTTTTTGTCTTGCATATGTTGTGACAAACAGATCCTTATATGACAGCAAATTGTTTTGTTGTTGTTGGCCGACAGGTTTATTGTTCTAACAAAATAAAACAAAGAAGCAGTGAATGGGAACGAGACTCCTTGTTTCAATATTATGTTGGATTCAACCTTTGAAAAATCCAAATTTACAGCGATGGATGACTGTACATTTGCCAACTGGATTAAAAGCGGCGTTTGAAATTATATGGGAGTGAAATAGCTTAAAGCACGACATACAGCAGAAGTGATGTAAAATATCTTACAGTAAATCATGCCACTGTTTTGAAGGATCTGCAACCAGGCAAAAGAATTTCTCTCTGACTACGTGATCATTGTGCATGTGTGTGTTTTCAGTTCTCCTGACCTGAACACTACAATGAGTTTACAGTAAACTGTTGTGGTTTACAGTGTGTGCATTCCTGGATGTTGCTTAATATCAGAAGGTGTGAACATATTGTATAACATGTCCTTAGGTCTTTGATCTAAACACACACACACACACACACACACACACGCACGCACACACACACAGATAACTTGCTGCTCAGTCACAAAGGAAATAACAGAGTTGATTTCCCAAAATGGCCCTGAGTAATAATGATACCTTTGTCCACCAACTTACCGACTCAAACAGAGTGGAGCAGGACATAATGACATAAAGGAGCTGTGTAATGGGGACAGATTGGCTCACTGAGCAAAGTTCAAAGAACTTAGAAGCTTATTAGCATGTATCATATATCTTAAAGAACTTTTTTTTATTTGTAGTTTAATCAGCTTTGTGCCTACTTATGAGCATAGACGGTACGGTAGTCTTTGTCATGTGATTGGTCCAGACCAGTGGTGGAATGTAACTAAGTACATTTACTCAAGTACTGTACTTAAGTACAATTTTGAGGTACTTGTAGTAGAGTATTTCCATTTTATGCAACTTTATAATTCTACTCCACAACATTAAGCTGCTAGCTTAAGTTACTTTTCAGGTCGAAATTTAACATAAAAAACATGAACAATTCAAGAGATCAGACTTTTTTTTTATTATTTAATCTCATAACAGTATATTAAGTAGTTAAAATAACCCCGACCTTGAGAAAATTAAAACACTGCTACATAAATGTGTCAATAATAATTATCATATAATATATTTGGAATATATAAAACAATGGATCCATTCTGCATAATGAGTACTTTTACTTTTGATACTTTTAGTACATTTTGATACGTATACTTTTGTACTTTTACTGAAGTTTACTTGTAGTGGAGTAATTTCACAGTGTGGTATTAGTACTTTTACTTAAGTAAGGGATCTGAATACATTTTCCACAACCTCAAGAGGTCACTACAAGTCATGTGGATTTACTAATGTACTGTATATGTGTTCAAGCTTTAAAAAAAACTAACAGAGAAAATATTTTAATCAACATTTAAACTGGTTGCAAATGGATGCAACATGTTTTCATCCTGTGGAATGTGTGCCCATGACACGTAACTCACACCACACACATAAATAGATTAAATAAATAGCTTACAGAAGTAAACATGTCAAGGGTTGGCAAGTGTTTTATTTACATCCAAGAGCAGGGAACATTAAGTTCAGTTTCTACATGTTTTTCTTGACAGTCTTTAAAAAAACACACGATGAGACAGAGTGACCTTGAGTTGCAACTCAAACACAGTAGGGAGAAAAAAAGCTTACTCCCACTAGTTTACAGTGAAATCTTGCATATCCATCTCCTGTGTTGCTTATTATTTGTCTCTGTCTTGCTCAAAACATTATTCCCATGCTTGGATTTGAACTTCTTTTAATTTCACCAAGCCACAAAGAAAATAAGCATTATCAAAAACAACACTTATTTCTGAAATTTCCCCTTCAGACCTACATGAGCAATCCAGCAAGTGTGACTCATGCACTGTACGGACTGTAGTACCTGGAAAGCTGACTACTGTTCTGTTCTACTGACTTTGAGCAGCAGGTGGCAGCACCACATTAGTAAAACACACATTAACAGAAAGAATGGAAGCTGGAAAATGTAAAGTAAATACACGCCTTTCTAAAACATGGAAGCTATTTGTGTGGTTTAAGTGTAAAAACCCTAAATGCCCCAAATTTTGCAAACTAGCATGTCAGAAAATATATGACTGTAGATTGATGTGTAATATGGTCTCATATTGTATAAAGCATCAGTATCAGGAGTTATGATTAATTATGATTATGATTAACAGTACACAGGGTTTCCAACATCACGAGGAACAAACAAAAGTGACCTAAATATGTGCGGGATGAGTGATATATGAATAGTAAATACAAACGGAATATAAACAGCTCAGCAAATTGAGCCATGACAACAGTAAAGTGTTCTTATGAAAATGATTAGAGACCTGGTGGAAAGCAGACAGACAGATAAGCAGCAGACACATAGGAAAACATTCTTGTATGGCAAATAATGTCAGAAGTTTTTGTACTTCTGCTTTAGAGAGCCACCCTTCAAGTAATGTGTATTTTTTCCATGGCATTTTCACCACATTTAGTGAGATTGTTTTTGTTCTGCATTTCTGCTTCGGTTCACATGACCAGGCCCTCCTCTCACACAACGCCAACACTGCACAGTCAAGCCTGTTGTGGGTTTGTGATCAGAAAAACATTATTTAACACTCAATGCACATCGTTTTATTCTCATTAACTCAGTTTGTCTGACAACTTGTATGTTCCATGATGTGTACCTGCCTCAAAAAGGTCAGTAAGCACTTCTGTTGCTAGGTTTTAGGCACACTGATACTGATACTGATACTGATGTACTAATACCACACTGTCAAATGACTCCACTACAAGTAAAAGTTCTACATTCAAAACTAACTGAAGTAAAAGTACAAAAGTATCAGCATCAAAATTAACTTAAAGTATCAAAAGTAAAAGTACTCGTTATGCAGAATGGACCCACTCAGATTGTTTTATATATTCCAAATATATTATTAGATTATTTGTATTGTTGCATTTATGTATGTGCTTTAATTTTTAAAAGTTAAATTTAAAAGACAGGGCACATTTTAGTTACTTAATGTACTGTTATGGGGTTTAAAAAATGTCTAATTACTTTAAATGATCATGTTTTTTAAATTAAGTGGAGTAAATATATATAAATATAATATAATATTTGCATCTAAATATAGTGGAGTAGAAGTATAAAGTTACATAAAATGGAAATTATTAAGTGAACTACAAGTACCTCAAAATTGTACTTAAGTACAGTACTTGAGTAAATGTACTTGTGTTCTGTGGCAATAAGAAGACGTCTGGCTGTTGTCTTTACTGAACACTTCCTCATACTCTAGAGTACCGTATGTTTTCAGCCACCGACAACAGATGAAGCCAGAAAACAGTCAGTCAGTCGTAGCTAACCAAACCCAGAAGCTGTCTGCTGGCTGAAAAACAAAAGCAAGAAATCTGTTTTCATCGCATGAGAAATGTTCTGGGTAGAGCCAAGTCTCTAGTTTTGCTTTTAAAGCAGCGCTGCGTCTCAGACAGAGAGGAAATGGAAAGGCTTTCAGAAGAGGAAGTGAGGCCCCTTGGTACGTAGGAGAGGAAGGTTCCAGTGGGGGGAAAGAATGCTATTCAAATCAAATCAAAAGCCTGCTCGGTACATAATGTACTGAACATAATCACACTTAAGCTCACACGCCCTCCTCGCTCGTTCCTGCTACGCCAACGAACAAAGAAATAGTTCCTCCTGTTGAGCACCTTATTGCTTCACCTTTGGTCCTGATAGCAGCTGCTGCATGTTGCTGCAGTGATTCCACAAGGGATCGCTAACACCCAGGTGTTAAAGCTGACCATGCAGACATTTGTGCTCCACACAGTTGATGGCTGGATGCCGTTTTCTAGGGTGTTTGTTAGACATAGACAACGGTGTGGATGCTAAATTGGAAGCTAAATTCAGCAGCCGACTAACTTAGCTTAGCACAAAGACTGGAAACAGAGGTAAATTATTCATATGAGCACCTCTAAATCCACATTTTGTCAAAAAAAAATTTATCCGTACAAAAGCAGAAGTATTTAAATGACATGGCACCATTATTTCAAGGTCCTCTTAGCACTCTTGTTGGTGCTTTACAGGTGCATCTCAATAAATGATATGATGGAAAAGTCCATTTCCAGTAGTTCAAGTCAAATAGCCCAAACCAAGTATTGAGTCATATAGATGGACATACTTTTCAGAGGCCAACATGTCCATATTAAACATACTTTTTAAAAAAAAAATTTGTAATATTAAAACAATTTTGAGACACAAGTTCTTCTTCCCATGATTACCTATTTCTAGCCATGATTGTGCTGATTTCATAGAGGTGCAGGAATTAAATGCAAGGCCACAGTGAATAAAATGTAAAAAAAGAGCAATAAAGTGCTTGGGGGTCAAAGGGTTAACATGGGCAGCAGAGCAGGATACTGTGCTGTGGTTTCCTCGATCTTCTTACAGTTTACATGTAGAGTTAGGGGGGAAATGAGTAATGCAAATAAATTGCCCATGCCCTCCGCAGGGTCTTTGTTTTTTTCCTTGTCCAGCATGTGTAAACGGTGGAAAACCACCTACAACTCCCTGACACAACTCTAGAATCACACGTGGCTGCTCCTGTCAAACCACAGACTTTCTTAGTATAGGTCTTATAACTGAAGGTTGTTTTGGGGGGCTTACCCCATGTAAATAATCATAATGTGAGGGGATGCATTAACGTGTCTTAATGTGTCTCAGTGTAAATGAGTGTGTGGAGACTCCCCTCAAACCCTATAGACACAGTGAAACTGAAAGTACCTCATTGTATAGCCACCATCCTAATCACTACACTGTGTCTGAATGTGCATTTAAGACTGTATGTACAGGAGAGCACAAACATTTTATATAAAGCATTTTTTTCATTAGCTATATGAGTTTGCTGATGATCCAGTGAACATATTGAGAATCTCTCTACACCTAATTTGTTCTTTCTGGGAAAGTTTATTGCAAATATGCACTGTAACATCTGCTCCATTGCCATGGTGAAAATAATATTTGGTAGAAAAAACCCCCACAAGTTATTGATTACCTCCAAATGACTAAAATATCCAAGCTTTCTCAATCTCACATTCCTCTTTAAACAGCAGAAGATTTGTGGTGTTACAACACAAGGAAGATGCTCTGCTGAACAAATGAAAAGCAGATGTTACTGTGGTGTGTTTGCTACAGGTTAAAACAAACATAAATTATACTTAAACAAGGCAAAAAAAAAGTATTTTAACAGTTAAGGACAGAAAACATAACAAGTGCTGTCATTTACACAACGGTTTCCTGTACAGGCGCTGCTTTCTTCACACGTGCAATGAAACATGTGCAGCCCACAGATAGCTGTAAATATGAGACTGATTATTCAGAGTGAAACAATTGAGTCACACTGTGCCTGTTAAAATTCTCAATACTTATATGACTGTATGCTTTCAGTGTGAATGTTAGAAGAGCTAACAGACATCTACAGAGTCTTGATCAGTGCAGTCCTTTCAGTGTTTAATAGGGCAGCAATGGCTGACCAATAGATGGCAACTGTGTGGTGAATAATCACCCAACAAACTCCATTCAGAGTCAGCAATTGTAAGTTAACTTAAGTCATGTTGGCAAAATTTAAAATGGAAAAAACTATCTATTAACTTCACGTCGCCCGTAAAGTTGGAATAATTTTGTTTGCAGACACGTCTCTTCCTTACCACATTTACATATGTTTAATGTAAAGGATTGGTCAGCTGGCTTTACTTCGGCTACTTGCTACACACCAAATCAAAGAGACATTATTGCTTGTGGGTGTAAGCATTTGCCTCAGCCTGGTAAATAATCAACAGCCATCACAGCTTCAAGGAAGTAATTGTCGTTGCACTGGTTTTTAACTGGTCTTTATCATGATTAAAAGCACTGAGCTCAATCACATGTTAAAAAAAATGCCACGATTCCTCATACTACTGTACTTAAAATGTCTTTCCCCTATTTGCTGCAAAATTCCAGCATTTCTTCAGACCTCAGATTGGGACAACAGATTAGGTTTTTTGCCAATGACCCCCAGAATGATGCATATAATTTGTATTTAACACCAGACTGTATAAAGTAGTCACCATGTTATCATCCATTGGTTTCTGGAACCAGAATGACACTATATAATTAGCTAACAGCAGCGCTAGCTTGGCAAAGGGAAAGTCGTTAATCAGAATGACGAGTCCTGACTGTCTTTTAGTCCAACCGACCACTGGACAAGACAAAACTTTAAGGCATCCACAATGTTTCAATGAACTCTGATGAAGTGAATTCACACTGGGAAAGAGTAAAAGTTCTTAGACCAAAACTCATGTCTTGTGAATAACAAGGTAGCCCTGTTCTAAAGTAAACCCTGCTTTACCATCATTTACAAGATGAACACCATACCCTCTTGAAAAAAAAAACTAAAGCTATGGATTGACACAGTAAAGTCATTTGTAAAAAATGTTTACTGAGGTAATACATCAAGTGAGAAATAATTTATAATTTCTCCATTGACTTTTATACAAACTGACTTGATTGAACTGATGATTAGGCCTACCAAAATATCACTGTTTGGACTACAGTTAGGACATGATACAGGTAACTGGTAATGTATTTATGTACTAGCATTGTCATGTACACACGTTGAAATCTGTGACTTTTTAAAAATGTTGACTTTTTGGGACACAAACAGTAGTTTCCTCAGTCAGTTTCCTGGTTTAGTTTGAATCATCCACCACCATACTCCTCCTTTGCTTAGATTTTTGTCAGATTTCTCTAGACAGAATAGCCTTAGATTACAAGCGGGTTAAAACAAAACTTTGAACACCATATTGCTAGACTCTCCAGACAAATTATCTTGAATTGAGGTGATTCAGACATTGCCAGACATCTGTCTGACTTTTGGGATCATAAAACACTTCAACATGGTTGGAATAAAACAATAAACCTATGAACTTCACCCACTCATGAGCACACACACACACACACACACAGTAGAGAAACTCTGACGTCAGCTAAAATTAACTGCACATACTCACCCAGTGTAATAAAACGCATACAAACACTCAAAAGAACAGACATACTATACACATAAAATTCAGTAGAAATAAACACACATACATTTATGAGCCAAGATAAAACATATGCACACTATCATTTCACTAAATGACCAAATAAATCATATATACGCAAATATTCACATACACAAACTCAGCACATGTATACAGTATACAATGAATCAGCTGACATAATAATAAAACTCACAACCATGTGTGACCACATGGCCACATAAGCAACCAGGCTGAAAAAGAAAGTGTGACTGTGTCAGCATGCTCATGGAGAGGAAACATGTTAAAAGTCTTAATGTGTCTTTCTTTATTTAGTACCCAGAGCCAATTAAAGCACAACCAAATGACATTAATTACTACATTTTTATTGAAGTTCAACAATGCCTAAAATATCAACATCCGATTAAAGGCCTGACCTTTACCAGAAAAGGGGAAAGAAAAGTTGGGACGAATTATAAGTGTAATAAAAGAGGTAGTTGTTGGCTTTGCACAATTAAAATAATGTAAAAAACCCACATACGTACACTTCCCCTTATGAAGCTATTGACATGCTAATCATTCACTCACCAGTCAAGGTGAACTCACCTTGTGGAAGCTGCTCCTTCCTCTGACAAAACATTTTTGTATTACTTTGTGAAACTTTTTGTGGAGTCAGTGTTGTATTCAGTTTACTTTTGTCAAAGAATGGTTTGGTCCTACTTCTCCAAAAAAAATCCCTTGTCATTATTTTATATTTTACTTCTTGGTGTTTCTCATATCATGTTGACAGGTCATGATTGATATCACTTCTCACCCATTGCGCCGGGACCGTAGCCAGAAGTGCTACGTGCCTGATAGCTCCCCCCGTAGATAAGTGCAGCAGCCGTTTCCGGTGATTCAGCGTTTGGCCAGACTCCATTTTTTTTTTTAAAACAAATCATTAACCTCAATGTGTCAGACTGTTAACTGGAATGTGACATACAGCACTTTATTTGTCCTACAGGAGATATTTTTCATGGACCCTTGATGTGAAAATGCAGTTTCACAAGAAGCAATTTAAACACATAAAGATATAAAACACAGGCAACATCAGCAGGCCAGGCACTACATGTAAAAAAAGACTTCCTCCTACCTTAACAGGCGAATAGGACTATAGTCTATTTATGACATTTTACTTTTAACATTACATTTACATTTAAAACCACTCAGGCTGCTCTCATGGACAGTTTGTAGTTATTACTACAAAAAAAGTATGCACTGACATTTGAAGCTATCTAATAAAATTGTAGTGTTTATAGAGTACATGCCACAGACAAATTAATAGTGTGTGGGAGCTAAGATGATGGTACACATAAATGGCTTTGACCCAGCAAGCCAGTGTTAGTTTCCTGTTTGGAATGAGTTCTACGTCACGATTAACAGCATCTATTAGTTCTGTACATATGTAAGTATTTTAAGCCTGAACTTTGTTTTTTTCCCCTAACCTTTAACAGGTGGTTTTGCAGTAGTTCCATGTCAAAACTTTTCCATGTTTAAAACAGTGACAAATATTTCATAGGAGATCATAGGAACTGCAATTGCGTATGTTTTTGGAATAAATGATATGGACCCATTCATGAGAATATGTTGAACTACTTGGTTGGATTTAGGACAAAACCAATGTTAAATTAATTAACACAACCTTGAATGTCTTGTTCAAAATGAGCGTTTCGTGGCCCACGGTACCGCGAGAACATATGTCTTTATACATACGTGTACGGTTTGGTTAGCGGTTGAAAAAAGGCTGCTGTTTCTGTGAATTTAGGCTACAAAACCACTGACCTAGGTTTAGGGCAAAAAACATCCTGGTTAGGTGTTATGAAATACAGTTTAAACAGTAAGTAAATGTACGTAAATTCCAGAAGTGAAGTAGTTACAAGGGTAAAAAAAAAGTGAGTTAAGTAAAAAAAAACGTAATTCGATGGAAGTTGCATGAAAAACGGAAGTTATGTTTGTTTTGAAAGGAACCTGAATGGGATACAACAGCACCCAACACGGTCTCTTGGGTCAAAGTCCACTGTTGTTTGACCCACCCACCACAACCACTCACACCCTAAGTGGGCTTTCACAATCTCGATGCTCCATCACCTCACTCCCTTTTTCCACCCATCACAATTACTAAAGCTGCAAGAGGCCTCCTCCTATCTCAGAACATCAATATGTGTCATAATAAGCTGCTAGCAAAGCTGACCTTTATGACTGATGTTTGGGTGAGTGCAGTCTGAAAAGCTAACTTTTATTTCAGGTCAATAACTTGACAAAAAAAATCAAGTGTAACCCGATCCTCAACGTCACGGAACTAGTGATATCTGATAGATGGTAACCTCTTAAATTTGTCGGTTTCACTGCCAGTAAATTCCTTCCATGTTCAAAAGTTAATCTGGTTTTGATGGGCCAGGATAATGCCTAATGTTTCCGAGATCAGTTTCTCCCTGTGACAGAGCGGGAACACACCCTCTTTTATCATTGTTCAATCAGCACAAACACACACACACACACACACACACACAATAGTAATCTCATTGTTCCTTTCTCCCAGTTAGCTCAAAACATGTAACCACCATGTGTCTTTGTGCGCATTTTCCTCACAGTTTCCCCCTACACATAACACACACACACACACAGCGTGACCCTGACCAGCAGCTAAAAATGAATATAACCAGGAGGAAGTTAACCTTTAACATTGCTGCCACTTAAATAGTTCTGCAATTTGATTAGAACACTGGGCTTGGCCAAAACAAAACACATTCCCTCTCTCTCTCTCACACACACACAAATGTATAGTGACACTTACACAAGTACATTACAGAGACATACACACTTACAGAGACACACACACACACTTTTGATGAACAAAGTTATTTATATACACATAAATAAATGACATGAGGAAGCGCTACTTGAGAAAAATTCCAAAAGCAGTTGTTTCCTTAATACACTTCTGATAGACGACTGAGAGGCACGTGGCTAAACTTTTGCAGCAGTGGAAATAATTTTTTTATTGGCTTATATTGATACTAAAGACATTTCCTTTTCCTTGTCATCATAAATGTTCAATGTATCAAATGAAATAGAAACGCAGTGGCCAGTATGACATCATAGCAATGGCATGACCAAGCAGTTTGTGAATAAAGCACAACTAAGCTTCACACACAACTCACACATATCATTGAATTACAACACAGTTTATTACTGTTTTATGATGTTGCACTTCCGTGGTTAAGTTTTTGCACACAAAAAATCATTGAGGGCATGGTTAGGTTTAAAAACAGATCACAGTTTGGGCTAGATAAATATTTTGTCATGGTTAGAAGAGCTTCTTCCTCACGGTGACAATGATGAACATTTGATCAGGGTCCAGGAACTATCCTGGTCCTGTTTAACAAGCAACAATGGCTGGCAGTTTGAAACAAGCATTGCACAGCAGTCTCTCGTGTTTTGTTGACCAATCGATCCATCACAGGCCTCCTCCCTATGTGGACTTTGTCACACTGTAATAATGTCAACTCACTGCTCCTTTGTGCCTGTGATATTAACTAACTAGGGCTTTGTCCCTTGTAAACTTATATAGTTTTATGGCAATTGCTTAAACGACAAACCTTTAAACTTGAATCTTGCCGCTGACCCAATTTGTAGCTTTTAGGAGCTTCCCTCACTGGTGACAGAGCTCAGCAGGGATACACAGTATGTTATAAGATACAACAGATGTTCTAGTTTCACTTGATATCAATCATTGAGATCTTCACTGTGGCACTAAAATGAGCTTACAGCCTCTGAAAGAAGGAAAGTTGTCAGACGTCTTCAAAGAGTTGAAGTGGTCTTAAACACAGGATATCAGCTTGGGTGAAGCTCTTCATTTTAGTTTGGAAAGTTCAGTTCACATTTTTGAGAACATTGCAGGTTTATTGCATGTGTAACTGTACACAATCTTGACCAGTGTTAAGGCTGCAGTTAGTAAATCATGCATTACTTGCACAGGGTGAAATACTGCCCCCTATGTTTTTTTTGGAGCATGTAATTACAAATTACACCTTTAACTTAAACTATGATCTTTACATTAACAATATGTTTTAAACTGCTCATGTCATGTTGAGGATGTGCTCATCTGACACAGACAGGTGATCTAATTTCATTGGGTTGTATTACAGGCAGCGGTGGAATGTAACTAAGTACATTTACTCAAGTACAATTTTAAGGTATGTGTACTTAACTTTATAATTACTAATTATTTCCATTTTAACCATTTTAATGTTATGTTTTGGGTAAAACTGACCCATTTCGAAGTTTAAAAATCTAGAAAAAAAATAGTTAAAAGTATTTTTTAATGAAAATAAATAAATCAAAAATGTATTTTTTTTAATCAATGTCATGTTAAACCATTGTATTTTATATGTACGTCTTTCCAATGTGCATTAAAAAAAGTTTTACCATGCATTTTTTATGAAAAACAAGTGAATTTTCATCAATGAACCATGATCCGTGAGAGGTAAAGAACACCGTTGCACTAAATATTGATTAAAATGGTTAGTAATGGAGTTATAATTGAAATATAAACAATGTTTATTGTGATTTTTTAGTTTCTGACACTTTTGGATATTTAAACATGCCCCGGGTCAAATTGACCCATGAACAGTATTGCTGTTTCTGAGAAACAAACATAGCAGGAGGGTTAAGTAACATTATACTTCTACTCCACTACATTTTGAGGCAATGTTGTATTTTTTACTTCACTACATTTAACTGCCAGCTTTAGTGACTTTAAAGGTCGAGATTTAACATAAAACATATGATCAATTTAAAATGATTATGCATTTTTATAAATTTAACCTCCAAACAGCCCTACCTTTACAAAATTAAAACATTGCTTACATAAATACATGACGAATTTAATAATATATTTAGACTATATATCAGAGTGAGGACATTCTGCACAACAAGTACTTTTACTTTTGATACTTTAAGTACATTTTGATGATGGTATTTCTGTTCTTTTACTTACGTTTTGAATGCAGGACTTTTACTTGAAGTGGAGTAATTTAAAAGTTTGATATTTTTTACTTAAGTAAGGGATCTGAATACTTCTTCCAACACTGATTACAGGATAGGAATACACAACCTATGTGGTCATATGGATTGGAGGATGTGTGTGTGTGAAACTAATACTATTGAACTGAAGGTATAGTTGCTGAACACCAGGGCCATATGAACAGTGATGTGTTCAGTTTAGAAAAAGGGGAACAAATTGTCAGTGACAATGCTGAACTGAGCAACTTTATTAGAATTAACAAAGTAATCCTTAACTCACACTTCCAGAAAATGTATGACTAATTTATTTCCAAAGGCTATCCAACCATCACTGGCTAACAGGAAGCTATACATAGATGGTTAGATTGTTGTGTAAGAGTCAAGTGTTGATTGATCCTATTCAGTGTTTCCATCATGGAAAATCAGTTCTCTGACCCAGTTCATTCAAGATCAGTATCATAATGACTTAACAGTACTGCTTATTATCCAAAGTACTCAATGGAAAAAAAGTTGTCCCATCAGCTTTTCCATTTCTATCCCGCCATGTGCCACTGAGTCAGGTGATGTCATCAGTGTTGTAGAAGTCTTAACAAGTGATTCATGATGCATGCATGTACACAAACAACACACCGACAACTTTATTTCCGCATATGACACATTAAGGTGTTTTGATTTATTGCTATGTGAGTGCACGTCTCCTCTGCCCTGCTGCCAGATGGCTTCACCTCCCAGTAGGGTGTGTAATAACGAAAGCAGAGCCTGCCCTGTCAGGTGAGAGTCACTGTGGGACACGTATATGACGTGCAGAGCAACCCCTTAGGGCTAAATTCACAGTGTTCAAAAGATGTAATCTTCTTCAGAACCTGGTCTCACAGGAATCCGTGAAATAGCCACGGATTTGCTTAACTCAAAATCCATGGAATAGCCACGGAATCACTCAAATTTCCATGGAACTGACACGGATTTTGCTACAATGCGAGTTAATGACAGTCATATCCCGTGGCTATTCCATGGATATTTTTTCCTATTGGTTTGTTCCAAGTCACTTGACTTTCAAGGTCCCGGCGGTCAGAACAAAAAACATAACATGGCGGACAGTTCTCTCATTTTTCAGTGGAAAAATCAATATTTTGACTTTCCGCATTAAAATGGATTTTGATCACATTTCTAGCGAGAAATATATGTTTTATTTTCTAAATCTTCACTCAGTGAATGTACATCATCACTTTGTATGTTGGAATAGCCACGAAATGAATCATTAACTTGCATTGTAGCAAAATCTGTGTCAGTTTCATGGAAATTTGAGTGATTCCGTGGCTATTCCACTGATTCCTGTGAGACCAGGTTGCTTCTCCTCCTCTCTTCGAAATTGTTTTTGTTTCGTTTTCCTGATCAATAACACAGAATTTTATCTTGTCTGAGCAAGAGCCTGCACCAAACAGGATGAGTTAGATTTTGTACTACACTGTAAAAAATAATCTGTTTAATTTATGGTAAAATACAGGCAGCTGTGGTTGCCAGAACTTTACCATAAAAAAATACAGTGAGTGGATTTTCTGTAAATTGAAATGTAAATATCAGCAAAAACTGTAATTTAGATTGAATATTCTCGTTATTTTAGGGTAATTGTGTCATTCGTTCACACATCATGGTATTTCTCCATTAACTTTATATGAGTATGTTATATTTTTACAGCAAAACTGTGTGTTTCCTACAGCTAATGACAGTAAAAGTTAAAGTTTTGTGCTATTCTTTGATTTAAGGTAATTAAAAGTGTTTACTTTTACTTTAATTCTACACCCTATTTCTGATGTAATTTGAAAGTGTTTCATTGTAATTTCTACAAGCATTTTTTATAGTGTACCCATGGTTTTGCTGAAGGCCACACTTAATAGCATCCTTGGAAATGCCCTTTAAAGGGTATTTATACTATGTGCTTAGAAAACAAGTTTGAGGTGACTAGCTTTCACTTGAATCTGGTAGGTGGAGGGTTACATACACACAAGAGAAGAAGTGTCCAATTTAGAGGTTTGGAGTGTTTTTCTCAACAGCTGAATATTTTCTATGTTGCCTCTCAATAACATTTGAGATCAGCTACATTTTATATTTTTACCATGCTTCATTGTGTGTGTGTCTTACTATTACAGGTTTGTATCTGCTGTGTTCAATTAATATTTGAAGTGCCACGTATTTAAAATATTTGTGCACACTCCATGGGAACACAGCTGCTCTGGCAGCAGCTCATAGCTCTCCCTTACACTTTCTACGTCATGAGGCACATGGAGTTCAGTATTTAACCCAGGTCTGTGAATGTTTCCTCTGTGAGGTCAAGATCAAATTGAGGACACGTAGCAACTCTGTCAAATGCAAAAGATGCTATAAAAATGTACCGTAGTCTCTATAAGCTGTCATCTGAGACGTATCGAGCCTATCAGTTTGTCTGTTTTATGACTAATCTTTGTGACTGATAACCACACTTCCAAGTTAGACTTTTGATCACAATCTGTAAAGCCACAAGTGATGATGATGATGATCAATGGAAACCATAGCGTGCCAGGAGCAAAATAGAGTCATTAAGTCAATGAACTGACTAATATCTAATTAAAGTTTCAGTTTTCATTTGTAAAAGGAACAATAATGTTATTTCTTATTTGAAAAGTTACTTAGTCTGATTTAAACTATCGAAACACTATGCCTAGCAAGATGTTCCTCAAAAACATTAGATAACTTAAAAATGTTGTCTGTTTTGAATGGTACCTTTAGAGCAATCTGCATACACCAACACTTATAATAGATGTAAAATCTAGTTTAAAAAACATTTCCTTCATGTTAATGAATAACATATTCAGCTGTAATTTTATTGGACATATTATTTGACATTACTATACATATTTGTAGCCACATAGCGGCCACATATCTAGGTAGTAATTCATTGAAAGACTGTAACCTAACTTTCGATTCACATACAGGGGAGGTTAAGAGTGCAAACACTTTTACACACTGCATTCTCTCTGTGTCATTTTAGTAATAAAGTAGGGTTTAACTAAATTGTTTTGTCTCAGAACTGACTTTTCCCAAAACAAAAAGTTTGGTGCAAGACAGCTGGTAATTACAGAAATTTGACACTGAGCAGAAATGAGAAACATACTGTAATTTCATGAAAGACACATACAGTAACTGCTACGTGAGAAGCTATACGCTCTCATGTGATGGAGACTCAAATCAAGAGATTGTGGTCATGAGTCACTGTCGCTGGTTCTTTGATGGTACCTTTCCTCATCATGTGAGCCTGTGTCACTGTGGTTTGACACTGCAGAATATGCGCACTGGCTCGCTGCAGCGTCGCAAACAACTGGGGGAAATGAACTGTGAAGTGGTGGGAAAGAAAGTGTATTATCAGTGCTGGAAACTTCTCTGTAATTTCCTGGTTTCTTGTACCGGAGACTTCTGAAATACAGTGGCTAACAATATGCATCTATTCTAAGATGGCACACTGTTGTTGAAGGAAATCTCAGCTCATGATGTCATAATCACAGAGGCATTAAAAACAGCCTCTTCTATCCTGCATGACATGTACAAGTCATCAAACAGGCCCCAAACAGATAATAGTAACATGTATTCAATTTATTTAGCTTTAAAGACATTTGCTTTGTAAATAAATATTGAACACACTTAAACCTTACAGTATAGTAGAGTAGTTTTGTTTAGTGAAGTAAAGTATATTATACTTTAGTATAGTATGTTGTTTAGTGAAGTATAGTATGGTACAGGGGTCAATAACCTTTTTGAGTGCCATTTTTACATGTTCTTGTTAATCAGTGTGTCGTGTCAAGTCAAATCAATTTTATTTACACTACTGGTCAAAAGTTTTAGAACACACCAACTTTTCCAGAATTTAATTGAAAATTATGCAGTTTAATGTCTCAGTGTACTCTGAAATGAATGCACATTTGCAACATTTAAAGTTCTTTATTGAGCCTGATAGTGTTTTGAAAGTTAAAAAAAAGATTCAAAATCACATTTTATGTTGGACTAAAGGACTTAAAAAAGACACAAAATGACAAAAAAAAGACACCAAAAGACACAAAATGACAAAAAAAAGACACAAAATTACTTACAAAGACATGAAAAGAATTCAAAAATGGACAAAATAGCCCAAGACTCCATAGAGTTAAGTTGTTAACCCATTTCTTGTTCCCTGAAAAAGGCCTACTTGTATAATTCTGAAATGTACATTATTTTTCAGTTTTCAGACTTGAACTGCTTGAATTTCAATAAAAAATTGGAAAAATTGGGGTGTTCTAAAACTTTTGACCGGTAGTGTATATAGCCCAAAAATTTGCCTCAAAGGGCTTTACAGACTGTATATGGTACAACACCCTCTGTCCTTAGACCCTCACATCAGCCAGGGAAAAACTCCTCAATATCAACATTAAGGATAACATTAAGTTTATGACACTACATCTTAATTTAAATCTCCAAGGATCTGCTGTTTTATTTAGCCTATTTATTCAATTCATACAGGCCACTGGTTCCCAACCTGGGGGTCCTAAACCTCACTAAGGCCTGTAAAAGCTTGATTTTAACAGGTGTAAAGCTATGTCTTAACCAAAAAAGTACCAGGTAATGAGTCTCTCTGGTACTTATGAAGGTACTAATCAATCATTAACCCTATCAACCTTCCAGCAATCTTGTTGGGAATAAACTTAAATAGCTGTACTTTTTTTACTTGCTATGGTTGCAAATAATATGCAAAGTTTCCATTTCAACTGCTTTTAACTACACAATGTTTGACTTGTGCTTTCTATTATTTTATCTCTTTTTTTATCCTGCTGTATCTTATTTTATCCTATTTATATTTTTAATTCTATTTCCCTGCTTTAATTGTCTGTTTTTACTGTTTTCAATTGTGTCTTGCTGTTTTTAATGTGTATGTAAAGCACTTTGAATTACCTTGTGTTGAATTGTGCTATACAAATAAACTTGCCTTGCCTTGCCTTTAAATGATATTCGCTCATTCACAAAATGTTGCAAAAGAAGGAAATGTCAAAAAGGGAGAATTAGTTGTAACAAAGAAATGTAAGCACTTTACAAGAATGCTGCCATGCCATCCAAATCCCAGAGGTCATTTGGCATGCACAAGAGAGGGCACTTAACCATTATCAAAATTATCATTACTGTGAATAGGGTTGCTGACCCCTGGTATAGTATAAAACAGTATAGTATGTTGTTTAGCGAAATGTAATGAATTATAATATTATTTAGTATAGTATAGTTTCGCACAGTATATTGAATAGTATAGTATAATATGTTGTCTAGTGAAGTATATTATAGTATAACATACATAATTATAGTATAGTATATTGCACAGCATAATATTGTACAGACCAGTTTAGTATAGTATGATTAATGAAGTAAGATAAGAAATATATAGTGTAAAACAGTACAATTCAACAAAGCACAGTATAATGTAATATATTATAGAACAGAATAGTATGTTTATTACAGTGAAGTATATAATTTAATATGGTATAATATAGTATACTTAGAATAGTTTACTATGGTTCAGTGCATGACAGTATAGTATAGTACTTTAGTTTAATAAAACATAGTATTGTACAGCACAGTGCAGCTTTGGCCGTTCAAGAACACATGATTACACAACAATATGTCATTAAGTTATGCAAAGTGGGCATTTAAGTGCACATGAATCACAGGTCACACAAACCTTTACAGTGTGGAAACAGTATTCAACACAGTCAGGGGTGATTTTCCTCTATGTACTGCAACATTGTCTCTGTTGAACAAGAACACGGGGTTATATTGGGTAAGCAGGCCAGCTCCCGGTCCCACTCGCCCACACCACTACTTTATTTCTGTGAATCATGCAGTTCTAGGATTTGTGTGCTCATGACATCATGAGAAAGCCTTTATTTCCATCACTGCAGTTTTTGGGAGCGACTCTTTTTCCACAACATGGATTAGTGTAATGATATGAGTGGCCTGTGTCCTGCCAAGTCCTAATCATATTATGAAAACTTTTCCATTTGACTCATGTATTTTTAGATATTTACATTGTCAAATATATTGACTTCCGTCCAAGATTATATTTTTAGTGAGTGGAAACAATATCATCTGTAATAAATCTGATGTAATGTAATTATGTTGTATGTAAATTTACTTTTTTGTGTTGTGCTGTGGAAATAAAACAATACAATTAATTCTTGACTGTTGGATGACTAGTTGAATCAGGAGAACAGAGTGGGAAAAAACACTAAAACAAACTCACAAGGACAAGAACTGTTGGTGATGATAATAACCCGGCAGAGGGAATGGGCATATTAACTTTCCTGCCACATTCCCAATCACTTTTATTTCATTTTAGCATCACTTTATTTTTAACCTCTATGACATTTCGCATTGAGCTTTTTAATTCACCACATATAATTGATACATTTGGCTGTTGAATGCAGGATTGTTACTTGTCAAAAGGTGATTTAAAATTGTTGTATTGCTACTTTTATTTGAGTAAAGGATCAGAATTCTTCCTCTGCCCCTGTTAAATCGATACTAGATATAGCTGGAATACCAGCAAAACGTGAGTGTTTTTTTGGCTCCACAAAATCAGATAAGTTCAAGATTGACCTTACGTTGACAGTTCTGAGGAATAGTACATTCCTTTAAGCCCGTCAAGCACCAGCATGAAGGGTCCCAGCTGTTGTCCTCACACTGTGCGCACGGCTCTGCTCAAACCCGCATAGCGCACATTCCTCACTGACTCACAAAACTGGTGTGTATGTGTGTGTGTTTTCATCCCTCTACCTTTTAGTCTAGACCTCTTCTCTCACACAGCAAAGGCTGGTGTGTGTGTGTGTGTGTGTGTGTGTAGTCATATAAACAAGTCAATGAGTCAGACTCCATTATCTAATACGACCTGCCCAACCACTACTTTTGACTGCCATGCAGTCAAAACACTCAATCCACAGTGTTAACAGGAAGTGGCATTTTATCAGTTCAAACTGAATCAAAAATCCTATTGGATTTACCTTTAAACACAGCATAGTAATGGTTTACTGCATTGTTATATAACACACAAGCCAGCATGGACATAAAATATCTGTTTTGTCACACACACACACACACACACACACACACACACACACACACACAGTACCAGCATCATTTCCTGACACTAACTGAAAACAGGTTTCACCTGCTGATGTCATAAGACCTCGCCTTTCTCAAACTTATGCAATGCCAGGCCACACCCTAGACTGCACACTACCATGTGTGGTATATACATGTAAAAGCAGGTTGGTTTGTAAATGTCAGGTGATTTTGTTTGTTCAACTACCTATAATTTATTCTGTACACACAGTTATCATATTATTATTTTATTGTATTTGCACAGTGCAAGTGTGTGTAATTATTCTCCAGCTCTCATAGCTACCAGCTATCTTGTAACACATCATGTGATCAACTGTACTGTTGATTTTATCAGATCACTGTAAAAATGATGACATTCAGGTTTTCTTTTGAAATTCAAGTATGTGTGTGGTTGTGTGTGTGAGCTGCAGTTTTTTATTTAAATGACGGCGTGCATGTAGGTGTTAAAGTCTTAGCGTTCTGACCCAGTTAGCATCACAAAGAAGGTGTTGGCGCAAATTTGAAATGCTTTGATGAAAGATTGAAGACAGCCCAGAGAAGAGGAAGGTCCCGGGACTATAAATAAAAACATGTTTGCTTGGGTTGGGTTCTTGGCCACATTTTACTCCCCTTTCCTCAACAAATGCAGTTTGCTTGCATAACAAAAGCTCCATAACAAAAAAGCCACAAGACCAGATGGAGAAATCAGCACTTCTCAAAGACAATGAAGCTCTTAAGAACTAAGATTTGTGTATATGTAGATTGGAAACAAATTTGAGGTCTTAAATCTGTAACTTTCCACACAAGGAAACTACAATGATAAGATGACAGATCATTTAGTGCATTGTCACTGTCACATGAGAGGCGTGACTTGACAAACCTGATTTGATATTGGTGAAGTAAAGAAACATATGGGGAAAGGATTTGCATAGACTTAATGACTGATATTAACCTAGAGAACAAAAGAATAACTCCATTATATAAAACTATATATAAAGAACGATAATGAGGGTTGCAATTACTATTCAACAACAGCTACATTTAAGCCACATAAATCCCATAAGGCATCATGTCATTATCTGCGGGCTGTATTTACTCATCAATTGCAGTACCATTAATATATTTCCATAGATCAAAGTAACCACTGCTGATATATTATCCTGTGTGCCAAAGCTTTTCTCCAAGTGTCATTTGAATATGACCTCTTAGAAATTTGGACACATGGGGACAGGGGACAGCTGTTTCCTTGAACACACCCCTGAATGTGTTTTTATCCTTTTTGATTTGCAAAGAAGATCTGGAATGTGACAGATGAACATGATCTTGTGTTCTTACCATCTATGTGAAACACACACAAATACACAGGCGTGCACACACACACAATCTTCCCATTACATCTTTACACCTCCATACTGTTTCACACACTTTACAAGAGAGCCTTTCAAATGCGAGGAGTGAGTAGCAGTAGACAGTGTGTGTGTGTGTGTGTGTGTGTGTGTGTGTGTAAATAGTGGTGTAGTGGGAAATACAAAGTGTATGTGAGATAGAGGAAGAGAGCTGAGGGACGGGACAGAGGACAGAGGAGTTTCTCTTTATTCCTTTGCCTATGTAGCTCAATGTTGGCAGCTTATTTAGTTAGACAGCCTATTTACATTTGATTTCATCATGTAAAAAGTGTACATATATACACAGTCGCTCGTAAAGTTTTAACAATTTTGTTTTCAGACACAATCCTCTGTTAATTGTGGTTTCATTGTCATTGTGATATGTTTGGAAGATATTGATTAATAAAGTTTTGAGAAGATATACACTTTATCCATCAAGAATAAATCACATTGTCACAATCATTATATAGAAAAAGGTAAAACAACATTTTATTCCAACTTTATGGGCAACTGTGTAGGTATATTTGCCTTTCTGTAAAAACAAGTAATACAATGATATTGATGAAATTCTTTAAAATGTATGTGTGTTATGGATCTTACTCTCGTCTCTTCCAACACAAATTGAAATAGTTCCATCTATTGATCCACCTATCCATCCATTTTCTTATCTGGGCCCTGGTCATGGGAGCTGCAAGTTATTCCAGACGCACCTTTTCCCCAGCATCGTTTTCCTGGGGCCTCAGAGGATTTGTCGGGCCAGACGAGATATATAATCTGATGATTTTTCCAGGAAGCATCCTAATCAGATGCCTGAACCACCTCAACTGGCTCCTTTCAATGTGCAGGTGCAGCGGCTCTTCTCAAAGCTCTCTAAGGCTGAGCCTAGCCACTCTACACAGGGAATTTGTTGTGTCCGACTGTATCCACTTTCTCATACTTTCAGTCACTGAAAGACGGATTGCTAAATTGACCACTGCTGATCCTGCACCAAATCGCCCTGTCTATCAGGGGGAAAAAGAGCTGTAGCATCTCATCTTGAAAAAAGAAACTGGGGCACCCTTATGTGGGGAAGATCTGGGAGGGGAGCTTGCTGGTAAGCCTCTGGTGGTTGGTTCTGGACTGATGGGGTTCGGCTGGGCACAGCCCTCAAAAACAACATGGAGCCGCTGCCCTGTGGGCCCAACATCTGCAGGGATATGCTTTGGGGTTGGGCACATTGTGAGCTGGATGGCATGTAAAGGCGGAGACCTAGTTCCCGTAGTAGAAAAAAAGGAAGTAGAAAAGCTTCTTTAGAACCAATTAGTGCACTTTCTCTGAACGTTTAGCTTCATATTATTACGAAAGCTACTTCCAGGACAAATACGTCACATACACACTTACCCACCATTCTTCACATTCACTATCACCACAGGTGCCCTTGACGGGTTCAAGCATATGAGGCCACAGTCAAGTCCAACATCTTGCCATAAACTCAACATGGACTTTCACTTGTCATAAATTTATGATGGTTTATGTATGAGAAATTTTCTTGGACAACAAATGACCCTGTTTTATAGACTGATTAATCAGTCAATCCTTATTATCTTGTTGGTTTCTCATGTTAAGTAAGACATTGCTCTTTGAAACAATGAACTCTAAAATGTATCATAGATGAGTTCAAATCGACTCCAGAGTAGCTGCACTGAACAACCTAAAGGGATTTTTTAAACTGGTGACTACTACGACAACAAAACTGAGCTCAGTCAACAGAATTTAGAGGGGAAAAATTGATTCAAAAAAACATTTCAATACGGGTAAACAACTACTAGTCTGTCGACCAGCTGTAGTGTATGTAAGAGCTCCGAAACAGAAACACAGAGGGGCCCAAATGGACAAAAATGCAAACTCTCTGTGTCAGTATGATTACAACTGTAGCCAAGACACATCTGTGAAACTCCCTCATTCTGATCGCTCCCTCTTTCTGTGTGTGTCTGTGTGTTGTTCCTGCAGTGCAGCCAGGAACATACTTTTCCTTTTAAAGAAACAGAGTTAGCGAGAAAGTGCAGGGCAGGATACCTCCATGGTAAACAGACAGAAAGGTAGGGCCAATACCAGTGAATAAGGGCTAGAGTGGCGTTATCAGCTGAGCACGAAGTCAAGAAGGAGGGATAAGACAAGATAGTGGCGGGACATCAAAGCAGCAGACAGCATGATGACGTAGACTGGGATGGTTGTTGAACTCCATCCCAGAATTCATACCACGTTAATAAAACAATCTGCCAAAGAATCCTGATGTCACATTCAAATATGTTGTTCACTTACATAAATGTACTCAAGTTATGCAGGTTAAACTGATTAAATGTTCTGTCACGAAAACAATAAACAATTTGGTGTTTCGTAATCTTGTGCAATGTGCTTTGGTGTTCTGTTTGATGAAAAAATACATATTTTTCCTCTTACCTGAAGAGCTATTTATGAATCAATTGTTATGGTGCAAGTTGCTGAATGTTGGAGATATCAGCCATGGAGATGTCTTTCATAGGAACTAGGGATGGGCGTTTGGAAAAAACCTGCCAACTCGATTATCTATAACGTTAAAGATCAATTAATCTAGTAATCGCTATGTTTTTATACATACCCCAGTATGTATAAAAACATGAATACATGGGCAAAATTAATATATATATATATATATATATATATATATATATAAGAGACATGAGATTAGTTTTCACAGTAATCTTGCATATTTAAATGTGTTTTGTGTTTAAATAAGTTTTAGATCAAATTAAACCTAGTAATCCATGCTAGCAAGGTTTGATACAGTAAGCTAGTTATGCTCCAATTAATACTCTTGTATTTCTTTGTGTTTTATAATTGTTATTGCAACTTTCAGTTTGCAAACTGTAGCTTTATCCAACTTAATTTTCAGCTCATTGGCTTATTGATGTATGGCCGCAGAACTGAACGCTCGGCCCTGTTTCTGTTCAGTGATACAGTCAGCGATAAAATTAAAAGTAAAAAATACACAGATCGGTTAAAAATTCCACGTGATCGACCAAATTCTTAACGACCATTAATCGATCATTGATTAATTATTCCCATCCCCAATAGGAACTATTTTCTTTCTACTAAACTTCATCTGCCAACTGTATTAAAGCGTGCATTGACTCCAGGTGGATGTGAGGCCCATGCTAGTGACAGCTTGACATGTTAACATTAATGGCGTCCTTCTTTATTTAGATTGTGAGAGAGACAGAGAGGGGTGATGACAAGCAGCAAAGGGCCTCAGGCCAGACTGCTGTTGTATTTTCCAAATGTATATTTTGGTATTTTTTAGCATCACAAGCCAAGTGCCACATAGTTCCATTATATTTGAGAGAAGTCAGACATTTCTCCCGCATTCAAAACAATCTAGATTGATAAATAACACGTACAGGTAAGAGGAAAAATATGTATTTTTGCTTTGGGGTGACCTGCTACACTTTCAGGTTTTCCATTGCAGTGTTTATCTCAGCACATAAAGGAACAGAAAAGTTACTTTGATTATACCTTTTAAATGAAACCAAGTAAAGGTCTTATCTAACTTGAGGCTCCTGGACTGCATCCTATAGTCTTATCTTGGCTCTTAAAAGTGCTGTGAGACTTCAACCTGTGAGCCATCTGTAAAACTTTGCTATCTTAAAGTTCACCACTGTAAAACCAGAGGAACAAGGGCCACATTTTTCTTAAGCCCTGCAGCAGCAAACGTCCTCTTCTGACAGGGTGAAAGGATGATAAATACCCTGAAACCAGTCGAGGGAACTACCAGGTTACTCACCATTTATCAGTTCAATACAATGAAGCTTTACAAAGCATACATTAACAGGGTTAACAAATGGTATGTAATGATCAAACCTACTGCTGTACAGTACTTTATGCATGAAATAAAGTTAGACATACTCAGGATTATGAAAAAGGAAGGGAGGAAATTCAGTGTACAGTGTATTAGAGTATGTAAACATAGAGCACAAAAACATTTCCTCGTGACATGTCATACAGTCTCCAACAGCACTGCAAAACAGATTTTACGAGTTAACTATTCTCCTGGACAGACAGCACTATATTATGTTCAAGCATATATTTTATCTTTTTATATACAGTTTATGTTGACACCACATAAATCATAGACTCCCATCTCAATGCCTTCTTTTTAATTCATCATTAATCATTCATCTTTAATCTCAAACACTTTATTTTATTTTATTAACAGTTTATTTACCGAGGGGGCTGTTAAATCATTTATTATAATTGCTGTAGATGATTTACAATATGACTGAAATATTTGTATATATTTCATTTTGTTTACCGGAACAAAATAATCAGGATAATGTTGCAGATTTGCAGATCTTTGGAGTTATGAAATGAAACTCTGTAACAGAATCAATTTTAAAGTAGCCCTCCCACACTGTGCATATTAGCCTCAAAACTACATTTCTAGTGAAAGCAGCATTTAAAAATACTCCCTTTCTCCTGTTCTCTTTGTCTATATTTTTATGCTGCATATCAAATTTAAGTATTTATAAAAGCAATTACATAAAAATGGTGTTTCTAAAACTTGACAACCTCCCTCTATAATGTGCCAATAATGACACTATTGAAGAATCATTTTAATTTTCTTTTAGTTTTTTAGATGTGTTTTTCACCCACCACCTCATTTAAATGCAGTTTGTAAACTTTAGGGTCAGTTTCGCTCAAAGCCCCGAGCACATTTTCTGGCAATTGCTTCAGCCTGCAGTTTAGAACATTTTGTTTCATTTGTTTCATTTTCCGACTGTGGCTTCCCGTCTATCCCTCCCCCCCCTCATTCTTCTGCTTCTCTTCAACCTGGCCCCATTTCCGTGTGAGAAGGAAGAGGGCTGGTGCTCTGGAAAAATGGGAAGGGAAATGAAGGAAGGGGGGGACCGAAGTTTTGAGAAATAGCAGAACTTCAGAGAATTTGTCAAGACTCTCAGTGGGAGGTGACACACATGCTTCAGGGTCAAACAACGTAAATAGTTGCACTGGGTAAGTTTTAAAAAGAAAGGTTAGAAAACTGCCAGCTGGGCTCCATATATTCTCTAACAACAGTGTTGCTCAACACTGAAGGGTCTGTGATAAGAGAGATGAAAGGTTGTCGTTTCGAAATTTCTCCCAGTAGACTGTATGTCAATGATTTCCTGTAAGTTAGAGAATGCCTTTCCTGGTACCAGACAAACAAACAGCAACTAAATACACTGGTCTCTTCTGTTTCTGGACTAAAAATTAACATTTAAGAGATTTTCTCCTGAGTGGTAACCAGAAGTACTTCTTCCTTGTTGCTTTTTATGAGTTCAGTATCAGTTCTGTTTACTCCATCAAAGTTTAATGTATGACTTTTTATTGGACTCTCATCCAAATCCTTGTGACTGCACCTAGGCCTGGGCCATATATCGATATAAAAAATATATTGATATATTTTTAAATGTGATATGGAATTAGACCATATAGCATATATTCATATAGTTAGTACATACAGTATAGTCCTCATTTATAAATTATACAAAAAAAATTAATACATAAAAATAACTTACATGATTAAAAGTCAGAAAATAAATGAATATAATATTTGATATTTATGATTAAGACTGGTGTTGATTAAAAAAAAGTAAATTATGAAACGAAAAAATAATATTAATGTAGAATACTTCTAAACCCTTATTTTGGAGAGCACGAGTTGTATGAGTATGTTTAAGTGAAACCAGAGTCAAATTTATTTTTACTTAAGATATTTTTTATTTGAATGTGCACTTTATGGAGCTTTCATTTTATTTAAAAAAAAAAAAAAGGTCATCCTGTTGTTATACAGAATTTATGTTCACTTAAATAAACTATTTCAATAAAACTACTTGTGACATGTCATATTTGGCTTTGTCTGATCATTTGCTCTCACTTTGCAATAAAAATATTGGGATATATATCGTATATCGATATTCAGCCTAAATATATCAGGATATGACATCTGGTCCATATCGCCCAGCCCTAACTGCACCACATGGGATGCCCTCACTGGATGTTTTTTCTACAAGATTTTTCTTTCCGCACTGAAATCTGCCCGTGTCCTTCCAGCTCTGGCAAGAGAACACCATGATTAAATAGTCCCAAAAATAAAAACCCCCAAAAACATCTGCTGAGTTCTTGCTTAACGTGGTGCCCAGCAGACACAGGGTGAAACCTGGACCGCAGCCACCGAGCCAGCCTGCTTTATTTGTGGTAAAAATCTCAGTTAGATCTGCCACGGAGGGCAGCGCAGCGGGAAAACACCTCTACGCTGAGTGAGTCATAATGTGGCGACGGATGCAGATATCGGCTGACAACACACAGTGTTGACCTTGAACTAGGAGAGAACCTGCAGCTCACATAAGCGCACACACAGCAGGGTGGGTCCCCAACTCGCTGATAAAGCATTAACTGTGCCAACATGCTGAGGATAGTTCACTATTTGAACCACATTTAACTAGAGAAAGACAGATGATTCTGACTACTATTATGTTTTATGAATGTATGAAGTGGGAGGAAAAACGGCTAGATTAACTGTGGTGTATTTGTAGGATATTAGTCACCATTAGTTGGTATCTTACATTTCTGCAAACCAATGCAAACATTTGTTTTTACCAAGTGAAAAAGCAATGTAATCTTAAAAGCCATGTAGGTTCACTTCCATGCAGGCAGCAGGAGGAGTTAATGGCACCAGCAAAAGTTGTAGGAACTTATGTCCGGGAGTTATATCTAGAATTTTTTTTTTCTGTAGCACAGATGGTAGATTGGCCATCCACTGATTGGAAGGTTGGAGGTTCAATCTCCGACCATGGCCGTCTACCTGTTTAAGTATAGTTGGGCAAAATACTGAACCCCAAAATGCAAAATTACTACGCTCTTCAAGTGAAAGAAGTCTGGCTCCTCCACCGCTGAAGGGCTCTACGGCTCTTACCAGAATCTTCTCCGCTGTAGTGCCCCAGTGGTGGAACCAACTTCCAAACTCCATCCGATCTGCTGAGTCCTTATCAATCTTTAAAAAGAGACTGAAGACCAACTCTTTACTGAACACCTTCACACTTGATCTACACAGATGACAACGATAAGTATCGCACCGACCACTTGGGCGAGCTAAAAGCACTTTGGATAAAAGCGTCTGCTAAATGACATTGTAGAATTGTAGAAAATTTTGTGACGATGATGATCTGTAGTGTAAAAACGATTTGAACAGTCGCTGTGACTCGAATAGTGTAATACAAGTCCATTTAATCAAAGTGTTTTTAACGTGTTTAAAATCACATTCATCACATGTTTAAATCAGCGATGACACGTTTACAACGTGCTTGATGCAGCAGATGTCACGTTTAAAACCGTGATCGTGACGAGTTGACAACGTGTTTAAAGCTGCGGTTGTCACGCGTCACAATGGCAGGTTATCACGGTTCAGAAACATTTTGAACCACAAAAATGTTGAGATTCAACATGTCTGTGGTTTGCAGTAATGTAAAATGTCAACATCTATTTTGGCAACCAGATTGGAACCGACCTCCAAGCTGTCGGTAACTAATGACTATATTCAATTTGGATGGCACATTCATACAGTTTAGCCAGCTTCTTCATAAGCAGGTGTTCTCACCCAATCATTCCCAAAACAGTTGTTTAACCACAATTAAAGCCAAATAACCTCAGCTGACAGAATTAGAACATTATTACTAGTACACAAAATAGCACATGTTGTGCAAAAGACAAAGACCATTTCAAATCCTTTAATTAGGACTTGAGAGTTGTTGCAAAACTGCTTAAGTAGCTCCATCTTGCAACACGACCCAGATTATGTTCTCTTGCACAACCAGATGAATCTCATCAGCTGCTCCTCTCTTTTCTTCCTCCTCTCTCACTTTCTTTGCACTTACTAACTCTATCTTGACATGTAAAGTAAGGAACTAAAGTAATTTATTGTCACATGTCTGACCATGTGCACCTCACACACACCTCAGGACTTTTTTGAATTTCCTTTTGCTGCTTTGTTATGACTGACCACAAAGTGAAAAGTTTGGAAGTATTTGTGTTCAGATCAAAAGATTAAATCAACCCAACAACAGAATTTGATGTGTTTTGTGCCACAATCCTTCACGCTGAGTGTGAAGGATTGTGGCATGAAGCCGATGTGAGATTTTTTTTTATAGTGCCTGTTTGTTCCTGAGGGGGAAAAAGTTCACACCAAGAAATTTGTTTGGGATGTGGATGAGAAATGTATAACTGTGTGGAGAAAACCCCCTCTGGAATAGAAACACACACATAGACACACACGGTCCAGATTTCACTCTGTTACAAGAATCCACCACTTCTGACTCGCCTGAGGCAAAAACACAACTTCCTGGAAAACACAAGCATCAATTGCGGCATTATCCTAAAATGCTGTTGCAGCTGTCACGCTAAGCATTGAGCACATCATTTGAATTATTGCCATATTTATTTAAACATCTGTCTTCTGACAGTTTTCCCCACAGCAGAAATTCCTCCAAAACCACACTCTGTAGTGATAGAGGAAGCTGGATGAATATTTCCTCATTACTGAGGAGCTTTGTAAAAAAGAAAAAACAAACAAATATGTAACGTGATACGCTCAAATTACATTTGTACACTCTGTACAAGTCCTTCCTGCCAAGAAACTTGAATCCTTTCATCAAAATGTGTATTTCATTACGTAACAAAAAGTACTACATCTCAAGCACAAACTGACATGTTTGTGTGTGTCAGCGACTCCCAACTTGTCAGTTACCAACACTTAGTCACGGCCCTTAGTGTGTGACGTAGATACAAAGGGCCCCCCACACCGAATGTAATGACGCACACTGGATTTTCAATTGGCTTTCATGTAAACCCATACTTTTTAATATTAGATGCCATGAGTGAATTACATATTACCAGTGCAGTGCCTGTAAGTATGTGTTCGTATCGTGAGAGACTAAGTAGATTTTTCAATTATGGCCAAATATCAGTGATGTTTCTTATCATCTATATGCTGATGATATTCAGCTCTTCTGCTCTATCAAGCAGACAGAGCTACACAAATTAAATAACTTAACAGCCTGCTTGACTGCCATCAAAAAATTGCTAAATAATAATCTCCTTCAACTGAACTCTGCCAAAACGGAAACACTGATTATTGCCCCAGATACTGCTATTCTCCTCATAAAGCAGCATTTAGGTCAGTTAGGTCCCTCTATCCAACCTAATTTACGTAACCTAGGAGTTGTGTTTGACAAGCACACGTCCCTGGATCACCACTGTAAACAGTTGGTGAAGAACTGCTTTTATCTTCTCCGGAAAATCGCTAAACTGAGGTCTATGATCTCAAAAACGAACTGGAACTGAACTGAAATGGAAATGATAATTAATGCCTTTCTGTCATCTCCTGCATTGATTATTGCAACACTCTTTTTATGTGTTTTAACAAAAAGGCTGTAAATCGCCTTCAGACTGTGCAGAACGCGGCAGCAAGGCTCGTAACTGGAGCTAGGAAAAGAGATCATATCACCCCGATTTTATACTCTTTACATTGGCTACCAGTTAATTTTAGGATTAATTTTAAGACTTTAGTACTTACTTTTAGAGCCCTAAATGATCAAGCTCCTGTGTACATTGCTGAACTGCTGAGACCCTACTCTCCCTCACGTTCATTAAGGTCATCAGATCAGAAACTCTTGATGGTCCCCCGGACCCATTTTAAAACGCAAGGTGACTGCTTTTTCCAGGCCAGTGCCCCTCGCCTCTGGAATGCACTTCCACTGACCTTACGCCGCATAGAGTCCACTGACAGTTTTAAGAGAGAACTTAAAACATATCTCTTTAGGCAGGCTTTCCCCTGATGTTGATGTTTCCCGGGCATCTGTGAAGTTACCTGTTGTTGTACTATTGTGTGTTTTTCTGTTAACTCTATATTTTACTGCATTTTATCCCTGATGTTAAGCACTTTGTGATTGTATCTATGAAAAGTGTTCTTTAAATAAATTGTACTTACTTACTTACTTAGGTTGTGTGTGAAAGTGGGATGTACAATGAGGTGTAATTCAACATGGTTAGACATATATACAGTCACGGATAGAAGGAATACATTTATATGCAGCACAAACAGATGGAATAATGTGAATAATGTGAGTAAGGGTTATTAGGTGTGTTGTGGTATGTGTAGATTGATTTTATAACTATTGCGTTTCATATATTGTGGCTTTCAGCAGGACACCGCAGGGAGTTGAACCCCTAATTGCGAATAACAGAATTTGCACATTGCATGCAGACCACTACAAGGTCTGCAACTCCATAAAACATGAAAAAATACTTTTAAAATACTTTTCATAAGGTACACACACCATCCAGCACATACACATTGAACATTGATATTCGCTGGAAACTATTCGAATATTATTGGAAAATCGAACCTTGAAGCGCACTTTAAAACTCTGAAAGATAGTTAGGCTAAATAGACTTACAGATGAGATGAGATGAGTCAAGTGTGGAAATCCAGAGTGAATTGTGTTAGTGACCAGGTGTAGGCCTATCACACAATGGGGCGGAGCTCCCCTAAAAGGCGTCCGATCGGAAACAGTGCAATGCTGCAACACATCTTACGTAAATGATATTTTGAAAAATGAATTCAAAAATCTTCAAAATCAAGGATGCACACCTTCGTGTCATGCGCAAACCACATACAAAATCTTAGGTCAGTCTGACTAACGGTCAGCGAGATATGCCCTAGACACACACACACACACAGACACACACACATACACTTCTAGCTTTCATAGATCTAGATCTATCTATAGATTTTCATAGATAGATAAATCCTCTGGGTGGGTGGATGGGAGGGATGGACGGATCCTCTCTTGACGTTGCAGGACGGAGAGATTGAAAAGATCCTTTGCTCCTACAGCCATCAGGCTGTCTAATACTTCCAGAGCTAACAAACTAACTGAATTTCCCCTTGGGGATAATAAAGTAATTTTTGATTTTGATGTGAAACCGAGACTCAATGTTAATTGAAGTCAACCTGCATCAACTGTGTCCGATAGTTAAATTATTAAGTTGCAGTTTTTAAGCCCATGCCTGTTCTTTAATCATCACTTTAATAAGTGGTTTTGT
The DNA here is from genome assembly GCF_030273125.1 of Centropristis striata. NCBI lineage: Eukaryota > Metazoa > Chordata > Actinopteri > Perciformes > Serranidae > Centropristis > Centropristis striata. The sequence goes on along the minus strand of NC_081520.1, from coordinate 35,991,814 downwards.
TGCATTAACAATGACTGTTTCCTGAGAACAAGGAAGTTAATCCAGGAAAGCTTGCAAGTATCCATCCAACGAGTGACACACCGTCCCTGATATGTCCTGAAGCGAAATCACTCAAAGCATCATTATCTGACGAGTTGGGATGAGAATGAGTTGTGACATAATTTTGCCTTAAGGTTGTCCACTGTCGTTTGTCCCGTTGTTGTGAATGCGTTATCTTAGGAATGCCTTCAGGAAACATCTTTAAAGTTGGCCCAAATAGCCACTTGGACCGAAGGATGAACTGATTAGAATTTGATGGTTGAACATCAACCCTCACAGTTACTTCACAAAACGCATTTTTGGCCACAACTCAAGAATTTATATGCAAATTTTTTAGAACTCCAAGAATTTATATGCACATTTTTAATAACTTTCATTAACTTCTTAAAACGTACTTGCTCACTGGTGGCTTAAGGGGACCAGTAGGGTTAGTGTTGGACCAAAACATTTTATTTATTTTTTTGTACAGAAGAACTGTAAAGCCAAAACTCATGTACAACCCTGATTCCAGAGGATATGGCCGTTGTTAAAAAAAAAAAAAAAAAAAAACTAAATATAAATATAAACAGAATGCAATAATTTGCTAATCCTTTTCAACCAACAAAATAATACTGCTTATTGTATAAGACAAGATATTATAAACCTCTGTTTTTGTTTTTTTATTTATGTATTACACAGCACGTAACTTTTTGGGAATTGGAGTTGTATGAGACTGAAAGGTAACATCTTCTAGATTGTGTGTGTTTAGCATATGGCTCAAACAAAAAAAAACATTGATTTGAGCATGGCTCAAAAAGCTTTATTTTTTTTAACATGATTCCTAACCTGCCTGTGGGCAGGTGGGTTTCAACAGGTTAAATTCCTTCAAAGTCTTCACTTCATCTATGAGTCTGGACAGATATGGATGTAACCTGCGACTTGTGGAGGCATACAACCATGAGGCGGTAATTCTAGTTTACTATTGCTTTTGCATGTGTAGCTGCATCAGGCCTGATCCCGCCTTGAGGAGAAACACGCAGAAACAAGTCTAACCAGTCCAGTGTCACGCTGCTGTGTGCCTCGGGCTACACCTCTGAGCTGTGTACATCTTTAACCCTCTCCGTTCACTGTCCCACATCCTCATAACAGTCAGTGGAAAAGTCTCAAACTGCCCAAACTGAAGGTGACCTCTGACGACAAGTCAAAAGTTCATTCACAGTTGTTGTTTTTAATCATTCTATAATGTTTGGGGTTTTTTCCCCATGAAGTGGTTATCATTTAACTCTGGCTTTTCTCTGTGAAATCATGGAAAACTAACACACAGAAACTAAGAATAAAGAATCACACAGTGCTTTCATTATCACTAGTGTCTTCAATTTACTTTATTATCACACCATTACTTGTTTCTTAACCCAACATTCCTGGTAAAACACATTAATTCCAGAATAATATCACAATTATTGATTATTAACAAGAATCGATCTTGAGAAAACAAAATTAGAAAATAGCATGACAGAAACTAATTGAGATAATGTGCACACACGGCGAGAAGAGATCAGGAAATAGGTTTGATTTGAGGAAATGAGGGTCAGCGATGCTTGAGAAAGGAAAACACCCGACTGTGTTTAACTGTGACTGGTTCAAGTTTTCTTTCTAGATTTAAACGCTGACACACACACAAAAAATTCGGACCAGTCATCATCTATTTTGACCTGCTGGATTACTGGCAATGGGGCCGATAGTGTACTCTGTGTATCGACTGATGTAAATTTTAGAGACATGCAATTGTTTCAACATGTGGGGATTTTTAAAGTCTTCAACCCCAACCAGAAAAAAAGAGTGTGTGACTTAAGTATTATCTAAACTTATGGATTAGTCTTTTATGAGTACTACATATTGAAAGCAGCGTTGTTTACACTGTGAATTAGGCCACAAATCTTGTCCTCTCAGAGTTATTTGCTCCTTTGATTGAGAACTAGTTCTGTCTAGTTGAATGACCCCCATAGAAACGTATGTGTTTGCTCGCTTGCAGTGGTGTAGTGTGTGTTCAGTGCATGATTTCCAAAGTCCACACAGTCCCTATCAAATTATCCTACACAGAAACACCCTTATCTTTTACATGGCATATAGAAGATAAAGACGGAGACACTGTGTACCTGCCTCTTCAAATATACTGTATGCATTTGGAAAGGCAGGTACTTTCCCCAGCCATAATGTCAACACGGGCTCCCGACCAACTGACTCACTTTCTCTCCTCCCGTCTCCCCTCTTTCTCCATCCTTCTCTCTCTCTCCTCTGGTGAATCCCCTGATAAATTCAGAGGCGTGAGCAGCTTGATCTCATCACATGTCTGTGGATGCTATGTTATAGCTGCGCAAACCTGCTTGGCGGCTGTCGCTAAGTAACCACAGAACCCGTGCTCGCTTATGTGTGCAATGTTTGGCATGTCACCATAGCGATGTTATGGAGGGCAGGGTTAAATATTTGCAAAGTATCACTTATTAGAGGCACAGGCTGGTCAAACTGTATCTGTCAGGGAGCTCTGGGTAGAACTGGGCCTGGAATAGAGGAGTATAGGAACTAATGAGAGAAGATTTATTCAATTTTAAGATGGAAAAACATGGTATATTAAAGATATGATGTTCTTAAATATCATCGCCACTATCACAATCATCAGCTTCAATTTTATTTCAGCATAACGGAAACCTTAGTAGCTCTCTGGGTGTCTCCTCTGAATCTTGACCCCACCTGGCTGTCATCATGAGCCATATGATCATGACTGGGCAGTTGACAGTTCTCAAGGTGACTCAGACTCCTGAAAAGTCCCTTTCTGTTTCCCTCCGATTGGGCACATTAACACGAGTCATCTCTTTAGAAAAGCAAAGTTAATAGTATCCTCCACAGCACTGATATAAAAGCTGTAAATACACAATGGCTACTATAGAGCAAGAGAAATTAATTAGTTCTGGACAGTAACACCAAAACACAGTTGAATCTGCCTTCAATTATTTATCATATTATATGTTATAAATATAAAATGCTGTCTATAAGTTCATATATATATATTTAACATATATAACATTTACAACCACTGATCTAGTTTCCTGCTACAGGGTTGAAAAGGGTAAACACAGGCCTATGTTAGTTAATGATCCATCTATACAGCTGAGCACAGACGCCATGCAAGCAGACAACAGGGATGTGGTATATTCTATGTGAGGTATATTCGAAATGAGAGTTCTTCTTCTCTTTAGGTCTTTAGGTTTAGGCGAGGTTAGATGTTTTACAGTTACTGTAAACACAGATTATCTATTTCCTTTATTTTCATGCTAGTTTACAGCATAATAAAATCATATTTTTATACCTTTGCTGAGGAGCAGTGCTTTGTCGATTTGATTAATATTTCCCTTATTAGTATGACAATGGGGAAATTCAAACCCATCCTTTTTTACAGACCAGTGAACACACCTTGCTTAGGAGCAGTGGGCAGCTGCTTAGTAGCTCTCTCTTGGTCTAAAAGGGGGAAAAATGGGTGAATTGTACCGTTACTGATTTAATTGTCTTGACAACCCAATAAAGATATATATGAAGAAAAAAAAAGAAGATTTTAAACACCTGTGCTTGTTAAGCATTGTCCAGGTTCTGTTAGATCTGATGTGTGTTTTTATATATATATAAATTTATATTATTTTCTTTCTATGGAATAGTCATAGCTTTGTAACCTTTTGCCTCCATTTCTCATATTACAAATTTTCCCACAGTCACACCAACACTCTTTTTTATGACCTGTCTGACGCAGCGTGTTGCGATCAAGTCCAAACATGTTAGAAAGCTCCATGTTCTCTGGCATGTCACTTAGTAAAACATTTTAAAAACACCCAGTGGAAAACCTGGCATTGAGCACTCACTCACTGAGTCACCAAGGAGAAAAGAAAAAAAAAACAACAACCTGGAAGCCACCGTCAGCAGGAATGCTCCTTAAGCTTGTGTTTGTGTGAGCATGTATGTGTGTATGAGTGTGTGCCCCTCCCTGTTAGAGTGACTTTCCATGCAACTGAGGCAAGACAGATCAGAAACAAGTAGAGCGAGGTAACCACAACACACACACACACACACACACACACACAGAAACACACACTACAAACACACATGTCACCATTTGTTCCTTATACTTCTGTGCCCATTTATTGGTCATCCAGTGAGAGATAGTCTGAAGAAAGGACAAGAAAAGTGAGAACGACAGGGATTATTTTGCCGCACCCTTTATACAGCCTCAAAAAATACCCTCCGAAGTATGTAATGCTGTCAGATTTATAGTAAGCAGAGTTATTTATATCTTGCTGCAATTATTAATAGCTGAACATGAGAGGCCTGTTTGGTTTCAGTGGGCCTGTCAGACCCATAATCATCACAGCCCTCTTATGCAGACAGATGGACAGGCTAATTGTCATTAGAAGCTATTGGCACATTTAATCCTTACAATCAAGCATCCTAAAATCATCATTCAAATAATAAATGCCTCAGTATATCTCTGTAATTTAAGAAAAATGTTTTAAAAATATATAGTTTCATAAACAAACCCAACTGTGACAGTCCGTGGGCAGTCAGTGGCCTAGAGGTTAGAAAATTGTAACTGGAGAGTGGCTGGTTCGAATCCCGGTACGGACAGGTCTAGGACAGTAATGTGCTGCCCACTGCTCCTTGCATGGTGTGTTCACTTCCCCATTGTGGGATTAATAAAGTAATCTTCTTCTTCTTCTTCTTCTTCTAATTCAGGAAGAAATGGGTATTTAAAGAATGTAAAACAACTGAAGGCTATGATTTAACTAGTGACACATAAACACAGATAATAACAGTATTTTATACAATTATTTTATTTTTGTAGCTCTTTTCAAAACCACTGTAACAAAGTGCTTCACAAACAAGGACATATAGAAGAAAGCAGGAGATGAACAAAATACAAACAACAAATAGAACAGCTATTTACGGAATTAACGGAAGTACATGTGAGAAGAGATAACATCAGTATGAAGAAAGTACAGTGAGATCAGAACAGGGAGAAGATTGATGTGTTCTGGCAAGAGATTATAATGAAACTATGGCTGTTTAAGACCTCAATGTTTCATTTAACGTTAATTTTCTCACTTGTTTTGTCCATTTTGTGATACTTTATACTTTTAGCCTATTGGGGTTGTGTGTTATCTGTGGATACTTGGTCTACTTTTCAAAATAAAATAAAAAAATAAATAAAAAATGTAACATTCAACAGAAGCATAACCAATTATGCAAAACTGCATTAACTGAGTATGCAAAAGTTAGACTGACACCTGGATAATCTGCCACATTCAAATCCGTCTTACAGTCAAAGCAAAACTCCTACTTTACTTTTATTTATTCATTTATTAAGCTCTAATAAGTGAAAGATTTACCTATTGTGATAAAAAAAAATGTACTGACAAAATGTATTTAAATTACTTTTTTCTTAAAAAATTAAGAAAAGAAAAAATTAAAACACAAGCATCATAGTTATTATATTTTAATTATTTAAAAATACTGTCATAATGTATGTATAATAATGTAATTGTTTTATATATTTGTCATCATAACTGGTTTTTGTTTTGTTTTATTTATTTTATTGTATTAAAAAGGTTTTTAATTGTGACATCCTGTTTATTTAAAAGAAGCATGGTGATATAATTGTTTTTTTTTTTAAAGATGCTTCACAATAAAGCATCTTAAAACAGAAAAACATGTCAAATAAAGTCTTGCACTGGTGGCCTTAAAGTCACACTGGCTGGAATACATTTACAGGACCTAAAGCAAAAATTCCTTCAGTACATTCCAACTAAACAAATAACATTTTGTTTAACTTTAGATAATTTTGAAATGCTATTCATGAGCTCGTCTGTGTGTCTTCCTGCAGTTTGAGAATCCTTGTGTATTTTGTCCTACGGCCTCAGGTTGAGTTCTTGTTTTTTACCACACGTGAGCACTTTGCAATTGATATTGCAGTAACTTTTCTACACTTGCGAAACATTTATTAGAATGCATGCAGCGTCATTGCCAGGACTTAATATGACTCATGTGAGTGGGTGACTAGCAGCAGCAGTGCAGATGTATGTAGTAATGTAGTGTCCGCTGATATCAGCAGGATCGCAGAAATAAAACGGAAACTAACTTTTTCAGATTATTTAATTATTGGTGACAGAGTTTCACCAGTTCAGAGACCATTTCATTTAATCTCTCTGCTTGACCCACCCCCACATGTTCCCATGTTGCTATATAATCACTCTGTACTAATCAAGCTTCTGATTTTATTAATGAATCACCAATGCAAATAGCAACAAGGTTGGTCATGAGTCAATAACAAGTGCAGCTCTGCTCCGATAATCAAGTGATCTTAAGCTACATAATTAATTTAATGTGCTACAAGTGATTTATACACTTCCAGCGTGTGTGACCTATTTATAGACTTTAAAAGTCAGGTGACAGTGTGTGAATACAGCCCTTGTAGTGTATGAGTCAAGAAAATAACCCTTTGCGAGTGTGTGTACAGTAGTACCCTGCAAAAAAAAACAAGATCACATAACACACACTCTGTTACTGTAATATGTTCCTGTGGGGGGAGAACAGCTGCCCCTGAATTCCTATGAGAAGGAAAACAAAAAAGACTTCTGCGACGCTCACCATAGAAACCAGACGAAAAGAAAAAAAAAGCCACCAACAATAATCTTCTGGTAAAAACATCTTGTTTCACAAGATGAAAGATGATTTCCGCCGTGGGCCACAAAAGTGTGACGAGGTTGTGAATATTCCATAAAAACAACTAAAAAATGTGCTTAGTATGGTAAAATGTAAAAATCTAAATAATAAAGATGATATAGACTATGGTGGAAAACGTGCAGGGTTTAGTACAAAATTACAAACACAATAAAAGTTTGTTTCTAGTGTACACTGACTTTCTTCCTTTTTTCTCTCTTTTATTTATCTATTCCCTGTTAAGCGTCTTTGAGTGTTTAGAAATGGCTATATAAATGCAATATATTATTATTATTATTATATAGAAGAAGAGCCCAAATGTTGCTTATCACTCCTTAATCACTAATCAATAATCCTTTTGCTTGTGTTTCTAATCATGTTTGGACTCTTTCAGTGCTTTGGGGAAGCATTTGCAGCCTGATTTCTGTTGTGAAACCAAAGGAAAAAAGGGGAAATGTAGCTGTATGAATTCTGGTAATAAGGTGTGTGATATACATATCATCTTCTCTCTGTGGGAAAAAAAAAAAACACTCAGAAACTTCACGGTATGCGATGGGGGACAAGATGATTTAGTACACTTCCTGAAAACCTACTATTACTCATAGGAATGTATATACTGGAAATGCAATACACCTGTGTGTGCATTTTATTTTCCTTGTTAGTGTTGGATAAAAAACAAACAGCCATATTGGCCACTTTACATCTGGGCGCTTCAGATCCAGAACATGTTTACTGAGCTGGAATAATGTGTAAGTCTCTGCAAAAAACCTCTGAATGATGGACTAAAATCAGGAAAACAAGTGTGTGCTGTAGGCCTAGATGGAGAGCATGTAAGAGAGCTGTGTAAATAAGCCACTTTGCTTTCACATGCCTACGAAACTGAAGCATTTCACACAGCCAGCTAAAAATACACAGTTTTCTTTCTTTTTTTTTTCTTGTTGTTGTTTTACTACCCGCCCTTCTCTGAGCTCACTCTGAAACTTGAGGCGGAGGGAGGGTCATCCGGGAACAGCACGTAGCAAGTGGAAACTCCTCCCAGACCCTGGGGGGAGGGGTTTCTGGAGGGAGATATATACAGGAGGAGCTCAGCCCAGCTTCAACTTGACTCAAGACTGGACACAGGTATCTAACAGTCAACCCTGGATCAGAGCTGAATCTTTTTCTCTTCTGGCCAAAGGAGTACAGCATGTCCGAAATGCTTGACGACATTTTCACAAAGGTGAGTCGAAGTTAAGGAATTTTGTTTTGGAAAACTTACTAAGGCTGGAGTGGGTCAGCTCTGTCAGCTCTCTCCCAAAGTTTGTTTATTGCTGCTCGTTTTTTCCTCAGTGAATCACTGGTTTGATAGTAAAAACAGATTGAACTGAGTTTAGTCAGAGGGTTTCTTTAGTGTGAAGAGATAATGAGATAAGTGGCGCAGCAGGTTTTTGTTATGTTTGTATTTTAGCACTGTACTTTTCTTTGTTTTTTCTTAACTTCTAAAAGAGCTTGTTTAGGAATTTAAGTCTCAAGATCTGAAACATAACCCTGTTCTCCAGTTTTGCATTACAACTAGAAGTATCAAGATCAATATAATAAACTATGTGAACCTTCTTTGACAGAACTTTATGAACCTGGCCCTGGATGATGCCTTGCTCATCCAGAAACAGTCTCAGCTCAAAGCCCCGGGGCAGAGTCGGCTGAACCGGTCAACCTCCTTCTTCTCTCCATCTGCCTCGAGCCACAGCTTTAGCCCCGAGCAGGTTAACGATGAGGACAACTGCAGTCCTCTCTGGTCGTCCAACATCTGGAGCCAGGGCCCTGCCGGCAAAACGAAGCCGCTCCCTTTCAAGCCAGACCGCTCCATGAGCCTGACCGAGTCGAGCAGCAGCCTGCTCTCTTCCTTCGGACAGATGAAGAACCTGGAGGCTTTTCTTCCTGCTACCACTGTGGCTCCACCACCTGGCTTCCCTCCTTCATCCACCCTCCAACCCCAGGTTCAACCAATGGTGGCCCCTAATCGTTACAAGACAGAGCTGTGCCGTGGCTTCCAGGAGACTGGCAGCTGCAAGTATGGCAGTAAGTGTCAGTTTGCCCATGGCGAGGCAGAGCTGCGTGGACTGTTCCGCCACCCCAAGTACAAGACCGAGCCCTGCAGAACCTTCTACAACTTTGGCTACTGCCCCTATGGCTCACGCTGCCACTTCATCCATGAGGATAAAATCAGCGGAGGCCCGTTAACATCTGCCAAATTCCAGAAACAGCAGCAGTCATGTCCCTCAGCAAACGGTGGTCAAAATCCTCGCCACCCGCTGCGCCAGAGTGTCAGTTTCGCCGGTTTCATGGGCTCACGCAGCTCACCTCCTCCATCATTCCCTTCATCCTTCAATGACCCCAACCTGGGGTTCAGCCGTGCTCCCTCCGTCTCCCCACCTCCCGCTGATCTCCTCTCCCCAGTGTTTAGCGACTCCCTGCAGAGGGAGTCGGCTTCATTCCAGTTTGGCAACCATCAGACCCGTGCCAGCACCGGAGACATCCACAACATTCCTCTCATCCTGGAGCCAAAGGCCTCACGCTGTGTGTGCGGCCATGGGAATAACTTTAACAGCAACAACAGCAGGGTCTTCGCCAGCATGGATGACGGGCACGTCCACGACGGCAATGTGATGTTTCCCGCTCCTGGGTTCACGAAGCCTGCCGGGCTGCAGCGTTTCTCCTCCGAGGACTCCCTGGAGGACAGCTACAGCAGCAGCAGCGGAGGCTCCAGTGGATCAGAGTCTCCAACATTCGACGCGGCCACCAAGAGGCTCACTGTGTTTGAACGTCTGTCCCTGTCCGACTAAATCCAAAAGGGAAGGAACAGAAGAGAACTGACACCTTGTTAACTGCGTCTGTTTATCTGGACTTTTCTTCAGAACCAGAACTGATCAGGACAAGTCAACCTTTGACAAAATAACACTTAGTTCTTAATTTATGTTTGTTAAAATGGAACTCATCTTGGAAAAAACTACACATACAGAGATGATTTTTAGTACCAAGATGTTATTAGACTCTATTTTTATACTTAAAAATATTGTGTAGCCTATGAGACCTTTGTATGTGGTCTTCGATAAAAATTAGCTCCTCTGCAGGTCTTGACAGTAAACAGTCTAGTTTGTACTTACCGTAAATCTGTAGTGATCAAAAATGGCTTATCTTTAGTGAGAATCATTAATTCCTATGCCTTAAAGATTTTCCCTGCCTCATAGGCGATTTACGCTCGGTGCCACAAACAGTATGTTTGATTCAGTAGCCTTAATCAGTGAGACCTGACATGTGTCATTGATGCCATTTTATCTGTGATATGCACTTTACAGCTAATCTAATGGGGGAAACTGTCAATTCTCCCAGTAGCATTCAACCAAAGCTTCATACTTCACTCTGCTCTGTGTGTGTGTGTGTGTGTGTGTGTGTGTGTGTGTGTGTGTTTGTGTGAATGTGTGCCTGTAAATGTGCATGTGTGGGTGCGTAACTGTCATTTTTCTGAGACCCGGGGGTGCAGAAGTTGCAGAATGCTGAAGATCAAAGTGTGCTAACAGAAAAAAATGTATGTCAGAGAGTTTAGATATGAATATCTGTATCCTGACACACTCTGGAGGTCTAATTCTGTTATCTTTGCTAGTTTGTAAATTGCACCCCATCTTTTGTTGTCCCCCGTTTGTTTGACAACCTGGTTCAGGGACTTTAACACCGCAGTATTCCTTTTGGTTATTGGTTGCCTTGTGTTGTTAACTTAAACTAATATATTTATTATGATATTTATTTGCGTTTTAAAGAAAAAAACAAATGTATTTTGTACTTTATTTATGGAGAAATATTTCCAACGTCTGTGAAATACCAATGTGAGAAAAAGCAGTAAAAAAGAGAATCTTATATTTTTAATTGCCTGAGAGGGACAAAATAAATTTCTGAATAAAGAAATGAATGTATGCTGTTCTTTTTGACTCCAGTTTGTCATTATACAGTGAGAATTAAATGCACACACAAGATGCCTTCTGCGTAAAAGATTAAGGCCACTTACATAATTTACTGATTAAACATTACAGTCATATCAAATGTACAGTTTAATAAATTACTCATCTATCATCATCACATCAATCATCATCTAGCTAGATTTGAGTGTAAATTAAGATATTTACATTACATGTCATGATATAGCTAATTTTCCTTCAATATACATATAGTGTTATAAATACTGATATACTGTTTAATTTATGTGTTGATACAGTCAACAATATTGACTCTATATTGTAAACAGTTGCAGGAAAAGGAATAATTTTAAACCTCTCTCAGCCTTACAGGTTGAAGATCAATTATTTTAACTGAAGTTATTTTTTCTGAAAGTAAATAATAAATCAGGGAAAAAAACTGAATGTCAGCCTCATACATATAGTATGTCCATACAGTCTCTTCAGAGTTCAGAGCCATTTTAAATAAACACAGGACTTAGTTTTATAGGTCTTTTCTGCTCTATTACAGGTCACAAACAACAAAGAAATAATAGCCTATGTGGAACTCTGAGCCTTTGTTTCTCGCTCCTGTGTTTTGTGGCATACAGTGTCTTTGTTATGTATACAGTATGGATGACAGCATTTGGATGTCCCTCAAGAACGGTGGCACGTACGCACCTCATCACACAGTTTTTTAATCCTCAGGTAAAGGATGTGATGCTTTGCAGGGATATTCCAAATCTGTGTTTCTGTTAGTAACTGTGTTTAACTAAGGTCCCACAGTGCACACTAAATATCAGGTGCAAACCAAAAACAGGTCAAGAGCAGGTGCCACTGTTAGAAAATCTATGATTGTGAAATCTACAACATTATGGAAACTTCTTGATCTTTCTAATCAAACTTAGTAGTTGGGCAAGTTGGACTACGGTCAGAGGAGACACCAATAACTCAAATTGTTTATTTTTTAGTTACTACGTGAAAGTAACAGGTGGTTCAAAACTTAAAATAGCCTACCTGGCAACAAACCTGATTTTAGTCATGGACCGACACTCCTTATACAACTCATCCGGCCTGAGTAAAACAATGGGGAAGAATGAGGGAAAATCCCAAAATCTAGACTCATAAATAAATGACTCTGTGCTTAATATGAATCAAAAAAACATTGGCTGCAATTTGATTTTTTATATTTTCTCCTTTACATGCAACACATTTTCTAGAAAAATCCATCTAATTAATCAGTTATGTCACACACTGTGTGCTCTCTTCACTGGAATTTTCCAGCTGCCGTCATCTCCAGCTTTCAGCCGATTTGATTGATCACCTCCCTGAGCTGAATGATCAGTGTTCAGAGGCCATCTGATACAAAACCCTTATGGGATTGTGTAAGGCACATTTACAAGTTAAGCAGAAGTTCTTGAAAACCCCTTTGTTGCAATTTCCACTTCACACTCCCAGAGTGATCTTGTGTTGGGCAACCTGCCACTCCAGCCACAACCCTGCACATTCTGTCAGAGCGTTGGATTCTGTGTAGCAAGGCTGAGATCTGGAAGAACAAAATAGAGATAGAAATAAAAAAAAGCCCTTTTATGAGTGATGAGTTGTTGCATTTGTCTGACATTTAAACAGCTATTTAAAGTAACTTTGCCAGGTCTGGATAGTACAGCTTGTTGAGAAAGATTTCTCCGGAAGTCCTTTTCTGGGGAAGTTCTGTTAAATCAGACACTTCAGGGGGCGGATTTTTTAAGAACTACAGAAATGGGCAAAGGAAGCCTCTCTTTTTTCCATAACTTGTTTTATCCTCGCTCATTCTGGAAACGTCACAATCACATTTTAGCCTGTTGGGTCTGGTTTCAACACTGTCGCTGGCCTCGATCCACTCACACACAGAATCTGCTGTGGTTTAATTGTGGTGAGAACATATGGTGGCCCAACCACAGGATTGTGTGATAGTGGATATGTGATATCAATTGAAGAGCTAAAATAAGCAAATGTTCACAGTTTGTATGCTGTCCAATCCCACTACACACTGGATTTATACAAGATAATTTGGCAACCTTGGTGACTATTAAGCATGTCAAGATGTGAGTGTCAGGCTGTTTCACAATATCCTGGAAGTGTCAATAGGTTCAAACAAAGGTGGGTTTGGAAAGAGTCTTAGTTCCTCAATTAGAAGAAGTGTTTTCCCACACACTGTCCTTTACTTCCAATGAACCTTTGACTTTCTTCAGGTTAAAAAAAAAAACCTTTTTTTTTTTCAATAATTGGCTCGTTTGTGTGAACACATAATATAGGAGTAATTAAAGAGAACAATACTTTTTTTCTTTAGTCCAGCCCAAGGAACCAAACTATACTCTAAGGGGTACTTTCACCCACTTTAATGTCTACCACATGTTGTTTCTCTATGCTAAGTGTGCTATGTGGGCCTAACATTGATATACAGATATACACGTCCTGTAATCAGAGTTTCTTTTTCAAACAGTCTTATGGCAGAAATTATATGACACTTGGTAAACTCCTGTATTGCACCTTGCTTATGAAAAACCAAGTTTTGACAGAAATGCTGCTGAAAATGCTAAACATACAGACTAAGCAAAAACTAAAATACAGTTTAGATTGAAATTGGAGGGGTTGGGCTGTTAGTTATCCGAGCCAGTTTTATACTGGACTCAAAACCAAATGCAACCTATGAGAGTAATCCGTGGGAAGACTTTCTGGGGTGAATTATTGTGGAAATAATTTTGATTAGACAAGACCAGTCGTTGAAATGGTGTTCGTCGGGACAGAAAGACTCTTTAGTCAGTGGTCTCAGATTAAATAAAGAGATTGGTTTCCTCTCAAAAACATCAAAATAAAAGGCATTTGTAAATGCAGCAAAATAAAACTCATATTTACGTTTTCAACTGTCCTCTGCCACATTCTTGCGTAGAAAGTAGTAATGATCAACGCCAATGCGGAGTATAACTGATGGATGTCGCACTTGGGGTGGGAGGCTCAAACAAACGGCAAGTAAACGACTTTATACGCAACTTAATAGCTCACGTCACCCTTGTAACTACTTCAGTTACAGCATTGATGTACATTTATTTACTATTTAAACTGCCTTATACGACACATAACCTGGAAGATTTTTGCCCTAAACCTAGGTCAGTGCTTTTGTGGCCTAAATTCAGCCTTTTTTTTACAACCGCAAACCATACATGTATGTATAATGAAGCGTGTGCTGTTTTTAGAATAGCCGCGAGCCGCGAAATGCTCATTTTGACAAACGCTCATATGTGTCATTAGGGGGTGGTGTTGACAAACTCTATTCTGTCGTAGGTTGAAGATGTTTTCCATTTTATTTAATATGTTCATTTTTATGTCAGTTCAATTTGAAGCACTTGGTGCCTGTAATAATAATATTATCAATCTATTTAGTGTACCATTCCTATATAGTGTGTTTTATGTAATACTGAAATGTGCTTGATTTAAAAAATAAGACCACACGCATGTTAAGACTCTTTGTGGGACCAGATTCTAGACACTGAAACCTCAGCTATGGCCACTACTGTGCATTGTGTCTTGTTCCCCTTTGGACCAATGGCAGGATGTGTTGCCATGGCGATGGACAATGACCACAAAGTGTAAACAGCAAAGACAAAAAAAAGGATCAGTGTGTGTGTTTGTGTGTTCACAAATATTAACTTCCCAGTCTGTTCTAATAGACCAGACTGGTTAAAGTTCACTTCACTGCACAATTCTTACATCACAAAATACTGCAGGACTACGGGTCGATTTATTATCCATTTGTCAAACAATATCAAATTAAGCTCAAATTAAACACTAGGCTTCACAGTTTAGGCTCTTAATCTTTTTGCAAAGTATTTTAAAGATTAGTCTAACTGTTACCTTTTATATTTGGCTAATTTTTGTTCCATATCATCTCAACCTTGTAATTCAACAACTGCAACAGGACATTGTGTTAACACAGGCCTAACACCACCAACAGCTTCTGTGTGGGACAGTTAATGATCAACCACAAAGCTGCTGCTGCTGTCAAAACTCTCTTTACCCAAGTCACCTGATCCTGAGCACTGTGGACACACACACACACACACACACACACACACACACACCTTAGAGATAAAGTTCAAACCTGGGTGGAGATCTATTAAAGCAATTAGATATTAAGCAGTTTAAAAAGGTGTGAAAGAGACTGGCAGATACTCTTATCCAAAGAAAAATTAAGCAACAGTAACAAAAGGACAAAACAGGCCTTCATGCACGTCATTAACTTCTAACAAAGAACAGCAGAGAGCTTGTTCTTGGGGGGATTTAGAGCAAGGTACAAGAAACAAGAAACAAAAACGGAGCTGCGAGGGAGGACAAGAGGGATCAAAAGTGCCAAAAGCAGATAAGAAAAGGTGAAACTTCAGCCTCCCAGCACTGCTGTTTAAGGTTGAAAGTTTTCATGGTTTGAAGTAAAGAGTGTGAATGTGTTCTTATCATCAGGTAAAAGGAGGAGTTTGTGTTTTCAAAGCTGCTGCTGGTCGGGCCTGTTCTGTTGGAACTTTTCAAGCCACAAAGGTTGGATACACCATCCAGAAACAACACGCACAGTCACATTCCTACCTGCAAACTGTGTGCGTGTGCTTTTGTGTCTATACTCAAGCACAGCCAGGTTTCGACCTTGATTTTTTTTGTTTTTTTAAGAGCTCCCAAAAACCTCAACCTCCCTCCCTCCCTCACTCCCTCTGTTTCTGTCATAACCTGCAGATTAAGCATTACGGTTGGGTAATCTTTCAACCCCAAACCTTCGTCAACCAGTCAGAGAGTGACGGAGTACGTTATGCAACTTCTCCTTTGCTAACTCAATGGAAAGCACTACCCGGAAAAGATAAAAACCTGAGGTTATTGCACCCTAAAATACTTAGAAACCAGTAATTTGAGCTTTGACCCAGTACGCTCCTTAAAAACCAGCTTCATGCGGGAGTTTCCTGCAGTTTGGAAAGGCCTGTATAAAGAGTGGTAAGCAAACTCAACAGCACTGACACAATCATGACCACACCCATCTCTAAAGACAAGTGGCGAGCTCTGAAGGGTCATTCTTCATCTTACACTCCTGTTGTTTAACAGCAGAACATATTTGCTTCAATGTTGCATGACTGCCCTCCACTGTTCATGAGGTTGCGGGTTTCCCATGATCCTTAGCATGGTGACTAAAAGTTTTTGAGTCACCACTGTGATTCACACTCACGTGCTATCAGAAGGAGGGTCAAGGTGTGAAAAGAGTTAGTGGGACACGGCATTGGTGTGTGGAGATGTGGAGAAAACATATCAAAATATTTAACTTTCAAATATATATTTCATTTTCTAATTTATTGGTCAACTCAAATTCAGAGAGATGTTACAATTGCTTCTGAAGAACTCATGAGAAAACTGTTTTACTAACTGATTATGACTCATACCCATAATTTTCTGTCAAAATGACACATCTCATTTTTGCCTTGTTTTATCATTACAGACCACTAAATCACTAACAAATAGTATCAGCTAACTGAATGAGTGATTACTAAGCTTCTTATCTACCTCTATTTATTTGAGTTCACTGCTAGTCGATGCAACTCTATTGTTTAAAGTGTGGTTAACCCCACAATAAACAATGTGTAGTTTTGCTTTAATCTATAATGGTAAGTCATTTTGGTGTTAGCTTCCAAATGTTATATCAGCCATAGAGATGTCTGCTTTTTCTCAAATACATAGGAACTATCACACTTAACCTGTGGTGCTCAAAGAGACAAAAAAAGAACCCCACAAGCAAAGAAAAAACCCACATATAATACACATAATATATTTGAAAAGCTCAACAGCAATGTCTCTTTCCAGAAATCATGACCCAGTTACTCAAGATTTGTTCTGAGCAGCTTTATGTAGGAACTATTTTCTTTCTAGTATATTTCCTACATAAAACTGCTCATAACAAACTCTGTAACTGGGTCATGATTTCTGGATAGAGACATTACTGTTGAGTTTTTTGGTGCTTTGAGCACCACAAGTCAAGCGCCATTTAGTTCCATTATATTTCAAGAGAAGGCAGACATCCCTACAGGCAGTATCAACTCACAAAACCAAAACAATCTAGATTGATGAATAGCACGACAGCTAAGGGGAAAATATGCATTCTTAGGCTTAACTGTCGCTTTAAAGAGAATGTAGGGACAAAGGAGATAGAGTTCATGAGAGGTTGATAGGTTATATATTATGGACAGGACACATGGCCTATAACCTAAGGTGCATACAAGTTAATCTGCTTATCCATCCATGCACCAAAACAAACAGCCCTCCCCCTGCTAACCTACATACTGTATTTACCTACGTATTTAGCTAGAAGGGGAGGAGGAGGAGAGAGCCAGAGAAATTAAGGAGAAATAGCAGCATCAGTAAGTCAGGCTTGGCAGTGAGAGAAGGAGGAAATATTTGAGTAGTGACATCACAGCAACAGAGTGGAAGTGCTATCCTTTTATAGCCATGTTCTCTCTCTCCCCGCCACATTCCTCAGCTACAGAACTCAATCAACTCCTCCTCCTGCCCTCTTTTCCTCAGACTTCACTCCTCCGCCGGTCCAAGTGGCGTGACGCAAACGCAGGGGACAGGGGGAGGAGACGGAGGAGGAGGAGGGGGAGGGGGAGAGGAGCTGGTAAACTGTGAGGGAGAAGGCAGCGAAAAATTCCCTAAACTCCCCCCGACTAAAGCCCTCCTGACCACTTCTCTTTTCCTTTCACTCCACTCTTCCTCTCTCCACTTTTACTTTCACTGGCTGGTGTGATTTGGCACAGCCGGTAGACCTGCAAAGAATTCATTACAAACTTCTCTTTCTTCCAATTCACAGGAACACCTTTCATTGTGTTTCTAAGGTATCTTGAAAAACCCTTCTTTTCCTAGAAATGCCTCAGGGCAACGTTTCACATTTTAAACAAACATATCTTCGTTTTAAAACCACAAATAACAAAGGGATCTGTGCTATGAATTCAAGTCATACAAGAAAGGTTTGGTAAAAAACAAACCTTCACAAAGGCCAACAAAACATTGCATTTAAAAGTGAGGACGTAGCATAACGTACTCATCCACAAGAACAGCTATTAAATAAATGTTATAATAGAATGGCTGATGGTGATCTTCCTTTTTTTTGCGAACAAGAAGTGAAACTAGATGATCTAAAAAGCAGAAACGCCACCATGGCCTGTTGCGCAGATATTAAAAAACGTCAATGGCAAACTTAAGCTATGATGATACCAGAGTTCGAGCTCATACGCATTTATGATGATAATTTATGGCATTAAAGGCACAGCAATATACTGTATATACACAAATCAACTTAAGAGTCATTAATGTGTCATTAAAGTGTTTCTTTAGGTGCTATTACATTCTTGAGGGCATGAGTAATCAGAAAAAAAACTTTCCCTGAACTAAAATCTATTTATTTTTATAAACAATTCATACTATTGAGGGTAAAACAATATGAAAACAAGCAAAACTTATTGTATTTTATATAAAAGACGCAATTAATAACATTAGATGTATGACTTTGTTCACTTTTACACAAGTTTCTATGTTTTCACTGAAGCTGCTATATATTTAACAACACAGAAGACTTCCCTGCTACACTGACCATGAACTGGAGAGCAAGATAATCATATTATTATCATATTCTTTGGCTTTAACTTGTTTTACCAGCCCTGTCCCTGACAACAGGGATAAAACTGACCCTCAGTCTAGAAACTACTTTGAGGCCAAGATTATTACACGTTTGTGAGTAAGTCTAACATATCAAATTATAGCCATAATTGTTAGCCTTTAATAAACCATTAGCCCCGGTCACTTCAGTTACATCGGGGTGTTGGGCAGAAGACGAAAGTCCCTTCAGACAGTTTCACATCTGTTTGTGTTATTAAAGTACATCTTTCACAACTGGCTGGCCCATACAAGTTCGCTGCACGCTTCCTGTTCATGCTCGCACTCAGTACATGCTTCTGCTTTTAGATTTCACGCTTCCTGTTTTTATGTCTTTTTCTTAATATGGTATGAAAAAATTAGCACTGCGTCAGTATGTCTATTAAGAACAGATGTGTGATCCGCACATGCTTGCTGAGTTAAAGTAAAAATACCAAAGGAGAGGCCCACTTTGGTTCAAAACTGTACCACAATCTAAATCCATTGATTATTTAAATCTATTAAATATTATATGTGATCAATAGGCTGTTTTTTTAAATGTACATGTTTGTCTAGTTAATTGAGTATATCTGTCTGTCTCTGACCGAAGTCTATTACTTCTATAGTATATTATATAGTCTATACTATATTAAAATATAGTGTTCAGTCATCACAATCTATGTTTTGTCTGCCCCTTCGATCTTAATCAGTCATTATTCTAATGGATGCCTTATTAATGCCTCAGAATTAAATTTCAGTGGATCAAAGGATTACGTGTTCATGAAAAGGATCAGAGAATTGTTCTATAGACGAACACTAATATTCCACTATTATTACGAATATTACAATTTTTCAAATTTGATAGGGATTGTGTCTGTTTCGATATTCTGATTTAAGTGTTATTCTGAATGTATGTAATGTTTTAGGGTCGAAGATCGGCAGACATCCACCCAGGAAAACAGCGTTCATGTCCCGTGTGAAAACAAAACTAAATGACATTTTACCTAACTTTCAGCACGCCACCCTCGAAACTACATCACTTCCAGCATTTATGTACAGTGCAGTGCCCATAGGAAGTATGTATTTGAATAGTGTGAGATTGTATTTTCTATGTAATGCTAATGCCTCTTGCTAGTGTAACCTTAAATAACACAGAAACTATATATTTCCGTCCGTATTATGCTTAGCTAGTAAATTAAGTTTTGTTTTTCCTGTTTTTAATGGATCAAACTGATGCAGAAGAAAGGGCTTAAATCTCCGCTTAGCATGCTAATCGTGAGATAGCACATTACGCAGTATGCTGCTCTAAAAGTACATTAATATGAACCCAATTAGCTGATATACTATATTGCATGTAAGTATCTCATATCAAATGATTATAGGCATTAAGCTAAGCAACATGAATGTCATCCCTGAATTACATAGTAATGCAACATGAGAAGTGAATAAAGCTAAATAGACAGATGAGTCAGGGTGGAAATCCAGAGCAAACTGGGTTACTGACCAGGTGTAGGCCTATCACACAATGGGGCGGGGCTCCCCTAAAAGGCGTCCGATCGGAAACAGTGCAATTATATTTTGAAAAATGAATTAAAGAATCTTCAAAATCGAGGATGCACACCTTCGTGCCATGTAGTAGTAGCTGAATGTGTAAAACAACTGTCTGCTAACATCTCCGCCATATCAACTTCATAATGTGATATGTCAGTTTACTGTTTATATCAGTTTTCTCACTGACCAAAGAATCTGTGTCTCCAAGTTTGAGTCAGTGCGAAAGCAAATATACTGTACAAGGTTGACATATAATTTCAGCTCATTTTACACAGAGACATATATAAATAATCTGCTTGATTGACTCTAGCCAAGTTAAAAAAAATAGTACAATTCCTCAAAATGCAAATTATTTTTGTTTTATTTATCAGATCATTACTGAAATGACTGGAAAAATAGGCCTAATTTACATTGCCACATTAGTGATGTACACAAACATTATACATCATCAGAGAACATTAAAAATTGATTTGTTGCCTCGAGTTATGCTTCCCGTTTCTTCTTCTCCATTTAGACATTTTCACAACAATCACCTCTTCTCTCTCTGCTACAGACAATATCCTCATTTTCCACTGCGTGACTTTATTTTCTATGGGTCACAGCTTTTAAGACATTGTGATTTAGGTCCTGATCCTTAGAAACACCAAAGCCTCGGGAATAGTATTAAAGCTCAGCTGCTTCTTGTCAGTGGATGTGTTATTTTAAGCTAAAATCAGCAGTGGGCTTGTGGCCGCTGAGCCAATTCATGACACAGCACACACATCTTAGCCTGGAGGACAATAGGCCCCTCTGTGAGGAAGCGCTCACACACATATGCACATATACACACTGCTGTGTTTATACAGGTGGGCAGAAAATGAAGTGGTTAGCGAGGTGTGTGTGTTCGTGTGCCTGTGTGTGCGGTGAGTTTGGTTATTGAAAGGAAAGGAATGGATATGGCGTGTGTGTGTTTAGCCTTGGCTTCTCTCCCAGGAATACATACCACAGTGACACTGGCAGTGCAGAGACCAGCAAAATTCCTTCTTATGAAAATAAGTATCACAGAAACGTAGAGCAGAGAGAAGAAACGAGAGGAGAGGTCACAATTTATCAAGCGTGGAGCATCATAAATAACAACGTGTGGTATATGGGGGAGATCATAGGAATCTGCCCCATATATGCAACCATATGATTTGCTGATGAAGACCATGACATGTGATTGAAAGCTCAAGAACTTCCATGTTCTACTCTGATATATGAAACGAGTGTCACGATTAGATTTTAGGGTCATAATTCTATTTAAACTTTTTCTTTAAGCACAAACTAGCGTTAACCTCTGGGTCTGAAAAATTGAGCAAATGCTGAAGTGTTAAAAGCTGCAGTTCCTTGAATGGCCACTAGAGGCTGGCTCCAAAAGTTAGTCAACACCAACACCTCCTATGTTAAAATCATAGACTGTATGAATAATGGACGTAGTCACCATGAAGTCACCCGTTGGTTTGTGGACTGCCCGTTTGAGGCTTCGAGTTCAGCATTACACTCGTCACCATCTTGTGTCGGCATCTTTTTTTTTAAAAATGGGGAGCAGACCATATTTGTACTGTGGAGGAGCGACAGGGATCTGACAACACTGACTACACGCCTCTCTACAACGGCAACCTGAGCGAAGTCGCTGCTAATTCATGTTAGCATTAACTGGAACATTAACTGGAACATTAACTGGGATGTTAATTTCGGCTACCAAAAAACAAAAACAAAATGTATGTTACTTACCTAAGAAAAATAGAGCGACATCGACTCCTTGGAGTGTCTATTAGTACAACCAAGCGCTAAACAAGACATTTTTAATGAACGAAATGTTGAAAAAAAAAAGTTAAGTGAAATAGCTACCTAAAAGGTAGCCATGGCCCAAATCATAAATTTCTTTATCTTCTATTTTCTTCCAAATGGGATCATTATTTACACAATAAACATCATAATGTCTTGTAGATTTTTTTACTAGCGATTGAGACCATCGTGTTGTCCTAAAAAAAAAATTCTGAGGTAATAAATCAAGTGAGAAGTTTTATCATTTTGTATTGAAATGAATGGACAGAAATGCTTCTGCAGCCACGGCCAGCAGCCCCTCCTGGAATTTTCTGCAGCTTAAGACACCTCCTGGTTTGCCTCCCTGCTCAGACACAGAGGTTGCCATTTGGTTTAAATGTCCAACGTTACAGCAGAAATAAACCTGTTTACAGACTGGTACAAAAAAGAAAAAAGTTGTGGTACTCATAGCTTATTTCATCATTTATGAGAAATGTGAGGGGGTGAATATTTATATAACTCATTCATTAAATTATCACAGGTGTCACAGGTGGCATGTTTCAACAGCCAGCCTTCATTCAGCTTCACCGCTCTGCCTTTCTTTGGATAAGCTGGGAGTTAGGAGGAATAAGGCACTACCATGATATAGCAACAGCCAGAGCCACCACAGAAATCTTTGATGTTATGTCATGGAGGTGGCATCCATTTTTAATGTAGTCTATAATTCCAAAAGTCAACTAGAAACAAACTGTTAAACAAAAAACTGTGAAAAATTCAAAATTCATTCTTTACATAATGCACAGGGAAGGCAAAATGTTGCCATAGAGGTGACTTCTGTTGTTTCTCAATCATTTCTGAATCTAAATACAACTGAAGGCTACCAGTAAACTACACTGTGTTGCCTTTGAAGTGTTTTATTTTCTTCCAGATGCGCGCAAGGGAAAAAAAATGGATGAAATTGAAACCTCGTTTTGATCAACTTCAAATTAAAATCGTGGCAACTTTTATATTTACCCTATCATGAGAAAGATAAACCCAAGGATTTAGAAACTATAATCAGTTCAATCAACAACTCTCGGTTTCAACAAATATACCTTTACATACACAGTTCTGTTTTAGGAGTTTTGTATTGGACTGCACTAGATTGTACGATTGCTTGAGACTGAATGCAGTAAACACTAGTTACAGCAGCACAATAAATGTATCCCCCCTCCCGTCCAGCCCTGCCTCCAACTGGGATTAACAGTAACACCGTCATTATAAGAAAGCAGCGGTCAAGAAATCACCGTTACACAAAAACAGAAAAAAACATGCTGTATAGCCATGGGCCACATGTGGTTTTAACCTGATCAAGCCCATATCGGGAAGTTTCAAAGACCAGGGTACATATATGCCTGCGTACATAGAGATGGGCTGCGTTTTCGGGAAGTGACTCGTTGTGTGAGGTGGTTTAGCAGTACTGACGGCTGTAAAAAGGGGAAGCAGAGATTGTGATGACACTGGACAAAGTGTTTGGCTTGCAGTCCTAAAAAATATTGAGCACTGGTTAACAATGGGAGAAAAATGATTGGGGATTTTCATGATGGTTGTTCCCAGAGGTGCGTTCTCTCCTTTCCTGTTTGTTCCTAGGAGAATTTAGACTGGGGTTTGCTTTTACCACAGCCCCCCCTCACACACACACTTCATCATGACATAATGTTTACGTTACTCTGGCTAGAACGCTCCTAAGGAGACAGAGAATCACATCACCTAGAAACGCTTCCAAACAACAAAACCTGAAGGTGAATGTGCTTGAGATTTGTCATCACCTTCAGGCTATTCACATTTTTAATAAGTTAGATGTTTCTTTGCCACGCATGCCGTCATTAAAAAGTCTAATGAACAACACTTAATGCTGTAGAGGAAATGTAGCCACTTTTGGATGAGCGCCTGCAGTCCTGTATTTGTAAGGCTTTAACAATGAACTGCCGGTCATTTCCATAGGGAGACATCTTATCTGTCTTTACTGTGAAAGGACAATGAAACATAATAGAATCAACAAGATTTCATACAATATAAAAGATAACAAACATCCAATAACCCAAAGTAAGAGGCTTTCCTCCCCACAAAAACGTCCATATAGTTTATTATACATTTTATTTATTTTATTTATACAAGCAGCTTATTACGACACATATCCGTGTTTGTTAGGCAGTGACCTCTAGTGGCCATAGAAATTATGATGGAAGCAAAGAAGTAAGTCAGGTGATCGGCGTAGGTAGGAGGTCGGAAAAACAGAAGACTTATGGCCTTGGCTGTAATGTACAATCAAAATCAAAATTACTTTATTCATCCCCGAGGGGAAATTCAGTTAGTCTATTAGCTCCTGAAGAATGAGACAGCCTGATGGCTGTAGGAGCGAAGGATCTTTTGAATCTCTCCGTCCTGCAACGGAGAGAGAGGAGCCGTCCACTGCTGTTTTTTTGGTCCATAAAGGTTTTGTGTAGCGGATGATCTGGGTATTTCAGGATGGCCTCGAACATCTTGACAGGTCATCTCTCCACCACCTCCTCCAGTGTGTCCAACCTGGCTCCAACCACAGAACCAGCTCTTTAGACCAGTCTGTCCAATCGCCTCTAAATTGCCCATAGGTGTGAATGAGAGTGTGATTGTCTGTCTCTATGTGTCAGCCCTGTGATAGTCTGGCGACCTGTCCAGGGTGTACCCCGCCTCTCGCCCAATGCCAGCTGGGATCGGCTCCAGCCCCCCGCGACCCGAATGCGGACAAGCGGTTAATGGTAATGGATGGATGGATGAATATACAATTTTCAATTTTTTTTATTATTTTTTTTATTAGATGATCTTAAAGTAAGAGTAACAGAAACTATTTGGAATCATGATTGATGGTTTCATCAGTTACATTACAACTGGGCAACATCCAAGTTAAACTTATGTCACATAATGAACATAATGAAGATTTTGATCCAATAAGTGGAAGTTAGCAAGAGTTTTTACACAGATATGACTGCAGGCTACTATCTAACCAAGGACAACAAGACTGCAGTCTTCAACGACATTGAGTATACTATAGCACTATGATGAAAGCAATATGTAAATACTGGAAAGGAATTACACATATATATGCCCAGAGGATGTAACGCAAACCAGGAAATTTGGACAACACATTCAATTCCAGGACAAGGACACTAACATCAACAGCTGGCAGCGTCATTGCCATGATTCACAGATAGTTAACAGGCATCCAGACTGGTACAAAACATGGAAACTACTGGGGGAAGTTGTCAGAGGAAACAGTGTAGCACAGACACTTCCCATCACACAGAAACTCACGTACTGTCATGAAACACACGCACATACAGGGAAGCACACGCAGAGAGGGCCATACATCCCAGCTTTTATATCAATAACTAACAGCAAGTACTAAAATACAAGGAAATGGAGGAACACACACACACACACACACACACACACACAGAATTGTTTGTATACCAAGTCTCCTGGATACCCATACATAAATAAAAGAAAGTGGAAAAGGTCATTTGATATGAGGCTCCAGATCCATCAATATCCCTCTGATCAAACACACTGATCAATATTATGAGCTGTTGCCTAGATACAGTTGGATGAGTGCAGTGTGAGAATATACAGACGGGGAATCATCCTTTGGCCCGCAGTCAGTGGCATGGAGACACACTGACGCTCATATCCACACATTACTACTACTGCAGCGCTACTATTCTAGTTGGATAAGATGTTTTTTGGAGGAGGGATTGGTTCCATACATACAAACATACACACACAACCCATGGCTATATGTATAAAGGATATCTTGTCACACAGAGTGTGAACACAAAGCTCTCATAGGGTAAAATACATGTAGGAAGAAGCTGACATGAATAGATGTAAAGTTATAAGAAAAAAAAAACATGTATAAAAAAGTGGCTTTGCTGTGAATGTGAATAAAACATACATTCTAACTGAAAATAGACTGCTAAACCTGTTGCCCCACTTAGGGATAGGCTCAAAGGCTGAAAAATCCATCTTCACATACACAGTGTTGGAATATTACTAAGTACATTCACTCAAGTACTGTACTTCATTACAATTTAAGGTAAATAGTTCTGCTGGTGGAACACACTACCAGTTCCTACCAGAGCAGGGGCGTCCCTCTCTACCTTTAAAAAACTCTTCAGAGAGCATCTTCTCTCCTAGACCACATGATAAGTTTACTCCTCAAAGTTTGATTGTCACTAGCACTAATAGCTCATATTGCACTATACCTTGATTGTTTGTTTTTACTCTTCCTGTAAGTCGCTTTGGATAAAAGCGTCTGCTAAATGACTAAATGTAAATGTAAATGTAAATATTGCACTTTTTACTACACTACATTTAGCTGACAGCTTTAGTTACTTTTGACATGATCATTATAAATTTAAAATGATAAGATATTTTTGATTAAACATCATAAAAGTATATGAAGTAGTTAAAATTAGCCCTGTATTGAGGAAATTATAATGCTGCTTACATGAATGCATAAATACAAATAATCTAATAATATTTTTACAATATATAAAAAAAGATCTAAGTGGGTTCATTCTGCATAACGAGTACTTTTACTTTTGATACTTTAAGTACATTTTGATGCAGATACTTTCACTTAAATTAGGTTTTTAATGCAGGGCTTTTATTTGTAGTGGAGTAATTTTACAGTATGGTGTTAGTACTTTTACTTAAGTAAGGGAGCTGAATACTTTTTCCACCACGGCACATACATAATCACAATAATAACAAACACACAAGCCAGTTCGCCTCATGGCGGGCCTACACTAAGAACTTCACACAGGCACAGTGCTACAGAAAGGCTTAAATATAAACGTTTAGAAACATATAATATTTTAGATAATAGAAATGAACACCAATATCCTTCTTACACATTATGATGTCTTGCTTTACACCAAGGCTTTAAGATAAACACATCAGTTACAGTAAATTCATGTTTAATGTTATTTTGCCGTATGAATTGCTACCAAGATGCTTTTAGAGATGCAGGAAAGCTGATTAAAGAAGTATTGTTGGGTCTGCACAAGGGAACTCATTATCTGTGCACACATTTCTGTGCAGCATCGAGTATGTGTCACACAACACTGCCAAAAGGAGGAAATATCTCTGCTCCTGAGTTGTTTTCTTGTAATGTACTTGATTGTATTTACTTTGAGTTTAAACGTTTGTGTGAGAACGTTCAAGATACATCTCTGTATCATCTGTAGGTTTTAAGACTGTGAGCCATCTACAAACATGTCCATCATTAAATGTGATCTGATAAGCAACATGCAAACCCTTCATTATCACAGTTTCATCTCAACAAAAATACCAAAGGATTTGCTTGAGATCTAAGAGGATTAAACGTACTCGTTCGTTTTCAATCGTCACGAAAACTATAACTATGATGATGTGATAAGTTTCCCTCGTCTTCAGCAGGCCCGTCGCAAAAACCAATAAACCACCAGCAAATGATCTCGAGGGGGGGAATTTCACACTGAAAAAAAATGCCTGACACTGCAGAGTAGCAGATAGGGCGTTTTGTCTGTGTTCCCCCTTGAATAAATACATCTGTGGCAATCCAGCTCTTCATGACGCTTCTTCTACATTTGTTTGCATTTCAGTATCCAAACACCTGACATCACTCTGCACTCTTTCTACATTAATGATCTCGTTCCTCTCCGAGCCTGAGGCAATTATGAAAAAAATCCCTCTCTGAGATTTTCACTGAAGCGTATTTGTAATTAGTTCCAATTATTTTTGACATCTCAGTTAAGTAAAGTCTCTTCAGAGAGAATACCGGGGCCAACTGTTCAAATGACATTTGTTTTTGCCTCTCGCATTTTTTTCAAGGTGAGAGTATTTGAAATGCACACAGCCCACTCACTTTCACTCTGCTTGTCTCTTTCACATACATACATGCTCCTATACTGTTTATTTGGGCTTTCTTTCATTTTCAAAAGACACAAAAGACTATTAAATCATCCTTTACACTTTCTCTGTCTGGCTCAACATGTTGCTGCTATTCATTTAAAACATCAAGCACATTTTTCCATTAAATAAAAATGAATTTCTCAGGAATCATATCTTCTGCTTAGATCTCACCACAGAAAGAAAACTTGGAACTTGAGGTTAATTATCATTCAGTGGAAATCTCTGATCACATTCCTTGTGTTTACATTTTCTTTTGCTTGTTTCCTGAATGAGCGACACATTTAAGGCTTTGCTGTTCCTTCTGGTCACACATGAGCCAAACAGACAGAGTGATAAACCATATATGTGTTGTTGCAACAAAGATTTGGCTGTTTGTTTTGTTTTGGGTTCAGGAGGATCTCCAGGAACTGTTGCTTAACACACACACACACACACACACGCACGCACACAAACACACACAAAGTCTTGTGTGGCTCGGTTCCAGGGACCAGGATTGATTGTGTAAGTTCCCCTGCCTACCAGTCTCTGTGTTCACTCAGCAGCTCTGGCTCGCTGCCTTGGCCTCTTTTTCTAAATATGTGTGTCTCATAAAATGCACTTGTTTCATCTGTATAGTAGTATGCACACATGAAAACATACACAGCCGTAGGTTACAGATGCAGATGGTGTTTCTAATTTCTTGATACAGAAACTGAATTAGCCATATTAATCTAATCCACTCAGTGAGGTCCACAAAACTAACTGGAAGTGGTGCAACAGCTCCCCTCACTGGTGAATCAGACATATAGAGGAATTATAAATTGTAGTTTGGTCTTTTAGAAATGTCTTTGCCATTAAATCCACTCTGATACACACCATCTCTTGCATGAATACCCTTTCATATCATTACATGTTAAATACATAATCTTTTCCATGTGGCAATGAAATCAGGTGTGATCTATGACAGGTTTACTGTGACACTATGCCAACCTGTCACAACCTGATGTTAAATTACACATCTACTTATGTCCTCTATTACAAATAATGACTTTCAAAGTGGATATGAGGCACTTAACGTAACCCAAGAAGTTCCTTGTGTACTGCCAACGTGGACATTTTTTTTAAAAAGAGATCTAACATATTGTACTCGCAAAGGCTGCTTTAATAGTAACCAGACTATTAACCAGAAAAGAGAAAACTCTCTTTAAGAGATTCTTAGTCAACTAACTGTATGGTGGTCTGTCAAAGTGAATTTCTCCACAAAGAATCATGCAAAGACAGCACTTTAAATCATGTGTTTACCAGAGATGTGGTCACAAGTTGTCTGAAAATACATTATTCAGCCTGAGAAAAAGCAAAGAAAAAAAAACTAAAGAAAACAGAGCAGGCAACATGATTATGCTGCATACATTAAATAACTTTGTCACTTTACAAGCAAAATACAGCATCACCAAGGCAACTACCACTGGGGCTACTCCACATCAGCTGCAGCCACAAACATACAAAGATATACAGCAGAGAGAGGGATGCACATTTTTACACACTGCAGGGTCTTGTTCATTTCCCTCACTGTACAGTGAGTTATCACTGTATTGTACTCACCTGTCTGAATGACTGTAGGTAACTTCTCTGCTCGTTTATTTTAACAGTCCGCTCGGCCTCTCTGTCCTCAACGTTTTCAAACATTTCAAGCTAATTGGGCCTATTCGGTCATATCAGGGGTAGTTTCATAAACAGCAGAAAGGCCTGACACATCTTAGTAAAAGTGGGAGTACGTGTGGAGGATGTCCAAGAAGATGTTAGCATTTAGCATCGCTACACCCAGTATGCAACGTAGTCGCAGGTGTATTTGATTTATGTCATTAGGGGGCTAGCCAGGTGGTGCATTAAAGGCCAGTGCGATCTTTTTCAAAACTTTACCGAGATATAATAATGTTAATCTTAACACAAACTATCTTTAGTTTAACCCTCTGGAGTCTCCAAAAGCACCAAAGCATGACTTCGTCATCACA
Organism: Centropristis striata; assembly: GCF_030273125.1. NCBI lineage: Eukaryota > Metazoa > Chordata > Actinopteri > Perciformes > Serranidae > Centropristis > Centropristis striata. Next base: position 35,962,080 of record NC_081520.1, on the reverse strand, counting down.
TCCAGACTAGAAAACAAAGCAGCGTGGAGCCCTACTGTAAATTTACCTCTAAAGTTCTAGCTGTAAACTCCATGAGGCCAGTTTCAGTTTGATGATGATATACCAAGTAAAACTGACGACAAGGTCAAATATATTTTGTATAAAATTATAGAACTGGATGTAATCCTCTTATATGTTATATTTGCAACCTTTGTTCACATTTGCAACATTTAAAATTCTTTATTGAGCATGATAGTGTTTTGAAAGTTAAAAAAAAAAGATTCAAAGTCACATTTTATGTTGAACTAAAGGACTACAAAAGACACAAAATGACTTACAAAGACACAAAATTACAAAAAAAAAATACACAAAATGACCAAAATTGTTACGCTAAACACACAAGACACAAATAAAATAGAGTCACACTATAATAAAAACCAGAGTTGGATGACAGGATCACACACAATCACAAGATCACATTTATGTTGGTTTTTCTTTGTTTCTTTTTGGTTCAAAATGTTGATCCAGTAAGTCATTTTTTAAGTGGTGTATACAGTCAGGATGAAAATGATTTAAAAATGGACAAAATAGCCCAAGACTCCATAGAGTTAAAATGCATTGTTGTACATTTGACAAACTGCTCGGCCCGGCCCAGGTGAGGTTGCACCAGTGAATGTATTGAACAGGTATCTTTTTTTCCAGTGTTGCCTCTCTGGAGCTCTGCTGTCCTGCAACTACAAACGCATCAGCATCAAATTCTAATTCAAAATTTAAAATTACTTTATTTATCCCGGAGGGAAAATTCAGTTAGTCTAAGGTTAGGAATCTGGCTTGTAACCCGCGACCCGGTTTGAATTCCAGGACTGACAGGTCAAGGACTGATGTGCCCTTGAGCAAGGCACCTAAGTCCCCTGGTGCAGAATTGTGCTGCCCACTGCTCCTAAGCGTGGTGTGTTCACTGGTGTGTAAAAGGATGGGTTAAACGCAGAGGACAAATTCACTGCTCGCTGTTTCAGTGTGTGTGTGTGTGTGTGTGTGTGTGCCAATAGCTGAATCTTTATGTCAGTTCTTGCTTCACAGCAGTTCAAGAAAGAAAATCAGACCAGATATGACAATAAAGTATAATTATTGTCATCATCATGACAAGCATGTTATTGTTATTTATTAGGTCCATTGTGTAGCCTACAGAGTAAACATTGTCTCAGAGACATTAGCATAGTAGCTATTTTATGATTATAATACATCAAAAATAATAATACAAAAGTAATCCTATGACATGTTTAGATCCCAACCCATATAATCTGGTTGTTACAACCTGAGCTCGCTGTGTAAATTAAAGGACAGCACCATCAGTGGTGCTGGTGCTCATTTGTAATCACACTTTAATCCAGCAGAGGGCACTGGAACCGAGCAAATAGACAAACACCATATACTTTGCTGTTCCTCTTCTGTCAGTTGTGAATAAATTAGACTACAGTGTGGTCACCCAAACAAAGTATTTGAACATCTGACACAAATATGCAATTGTTGAGCATTTCATTCCCAAACCATGGACAATAATGTGCTACTACAACTGCTGGGGTGGCCCTAATATTGGGTGATCTGGCTTAAAGTTGAAATTCCAATTCATCCCAAAGATGTTGAATAATAGGCCAGTGGAGTTCTTCCACACATGCACCAAAAGATAGACAAAGCAATCACAAAGTGACACTATAAAAAGACCTGTATAAACAGAATAAAAGCTAAAAAAGAAAGAAAGAATAAAACAGATTAAACAGTAGAATAACAACAACAACAGTATGGTGGAAAAACTGCTCCAAAGCAAAGTACAAAAATATGGAATCAAATTATTAATCATATAATATACCACATTATGTCTTTTGTAGGACCCAGATATTTTGCCACTTTCCTCCAAAACAAATGAGACTGATGTGAAAAAACAACTGATGTGAACTCTCCTCCTTCACTCTCTCACCCTCGCTCCACCCTGAGTCATTGTCTCCTTTTCCATTGCTACACACCTTCTGCAGACATTTGTCACTGCTATCTTGTTTTGAAACCTTCACCGTCCTTCTCTCTTGCTTCCCTTCTCTCTCACTTTCTAATTGAATCCACAGGAGTGAATTCCAGTGGGCTGGAGAGGGAGGAGGTGATGTCAGAGGTCAAAGGTTAGGTTATAACCTCTGCCCTGTGAGTAGGACCCTACTGTGCAGCGTTTCTGGTTGTGTGTGTGTGTGTGTGTGTGTGTGTGTGTGTGTGTGTGGGGGGGGGGGGGGGGGGGGGGGGGGGGGGGGGTGCATTAAGCAGAAACAAGAGAGAGTCATAGTTGTTATGTATTTATGCATAACTAAACATTCCAGTGCAGTCACTCTGGTTATCTTGGCTATTCATGAGGTAACTGCTATGCCTTTATGTTAATGATTTGATTCAATGTGCTTCATTTGACAGTCCTATCCTGTATTCATGTGGTGTCAGGACAATCTGAAAAAATTTGGTTGTGATTGGGAAAATTTACGCAACTTTATAAATTCACATAATGCACAACATTTTTTACTCACTAATCTGTAATTGGTAATATGGTATTAGGTTGAAATTGTTAATTGCTGTCCACATAGACCGACCAAGATTAGTTAAAGCGTTATTTATTAGCATTAACCCTGAAAACAAGGGGTAAAGCATGTGTGGTTTTAGTGGTGTTGTTTAAACGATCTGACCAAAACATAGAATGCATCTACTTTGTAACAGCCATGTGGTTACCACATTAAAACTTAAAGCTCATGAACATGTGTAAGTTGGAAGAAGGACGACGTAAATGTCAATGCAATGCACCATTATTTAAAGCAACCTTACATAGAATTCCATCTGAAATATGAATGTGCATTTGGGATGATTACATTACTTACGATCAAAAATTGGGGGATCGACCACTTTGACAACAATGCATGAAGCAAGTGCAGCAGCACAAGACATAGCAAACCAGCTAATATTACTTATATTATGTATTATTATATAATACTACATATCACAGCCAGCTTGGTGTGTGTCCTGCAGCCTTTTATTTCGGGAATTTGGAAAATACAATAAAATAAAGTAGAGAGAATTTCAGGTTGGTTATTCCTTCCATCAACAGGTGGCATATTTTTGAACCACAGCTGAACAAAACAAATCCCACGACTGAATGAAAAGGTGCTGCTAGTTTGCTCTTGATTTCATTGCATTATTTTTCAGGCACCAACTGTATATTTGCTAAAAATGTAACTGTCAAAGAAACTCTCCTCCTAAATCCCAAACTTTCTTTGTGACTCCCAAAGGCTGTAAGCACCAACACACAAATGCACATACACACAAGCACAGAAGTGAATGGGGCGGGGGGTACATTGTGAAAGAAGGAAGGTGGAGAGGAGGAGGGGGGTGAAGAAAGGGGAGAAAAAGAGGAGCAGATGTTCATCAGGTCTTCAAACCCCTCCTCCCCTCTCCTTAATATTTCAATGGCAATAGTAGCCTCTTATCTGAAGAAGCCTGTGGGGCTGTAGAGGAATGACTTCACTTAATCATGGGAGTTTCAATGGGCTGAGTGTGCAAGTGTGTGTGGCATTCTCTGTAACACACACACAAACACACACACACATACACACACACACAGAAAACAAGTGGTGTTGCAATGCATTTGTTTCACTCTGTAAATTGTCTGCAGACACAAACACACACACAGTTAGCTAGCTCTTCTACCATGCTAACTCAACTTGCATCAATAGATCCCCAAACGCATCATCATTGCTGTTCTTCCTGTTGATGGAAACACACTGCAGTGTTTGTTAATAAGGAGTCAAATATTTCTAAGAAAACTACTTCACTGTTTCATCACATTTCTTCAAAAACATCTTAGGTAAGGTAAAACGTCTTAGGTTACAACAGCTGTGCCCTGCAGTCAGTTGTCTCAGGGCAACCCCATGGTGTAATGTCACCTCAGTAAATCTCTACTAATATTAAACAGATGTTGAATCAGCAAATGCTTTCCTAATGACTTCGCTAATTATTTCACTGCAGGAAGATTATGTGACAAAGCAAGGGAATGCGTCCCATGACACATCTTTATACATATGCTTGATTAATCCCAGAACTGTAAATAAATCTTGTTGCAGATCCAGTCTTAACAAAACCATCTCTTTCCTCTGTTTCCTTCTTAATGCCTTCCTCTCATTTCCCCTGTTGCTTTTAAATAGCCCCCAATCCTGCCCCTTCATCCCCCCCATCTCTTTCCTCCTAACAAGCCCTTCTATCCCACCCATTCATCGCGCTCTGTTATTTCCACCGTGTGTGTGTGTGTGTGTGTGTGTGTGTGTGTGTGTGTGTGTGTGTGTGTGTGTGTGCACGCAGGGGTAGAGTCGCAGAGGGCGGGCCATTAGTTTGTTAGTTGGTTCTGCAGTTCATTGAGCTCATTGTGCTCCAAAGGCCCTCGAGCCCAGCTGGACTCAACAAGAAGCAAGAACTTTCTTTCAAATCTCTCTCCTCCTTTTCTCCTCCCTTCTCCCCTCCCCCTTCCCTTCAGAAAACTCCCCCGTCTCTCTCTCCACTTCCAGTAATCCCCAACTCACCCAAAAGGGATTTGTTTATCGAAGTAAACTCTACTCTCCCACCAAATAGCTTGTTTATAGATAACACTTGTTTACTCAACCAAATTAGCAGAAGAGCCTGCTTTCCTCAAGGCATTCGTGTTGTTGACATCTTGCTAATGGCTTGTTGTTCTCAGTGGTGGTCTTTATCTTCGAGAAAAAAACAAACACACAGCCAAACTCTTAAGACAATGACTAATTAGGGCAGTGTCTCATGTCTGGGTTAGCACCCAGAGGTCAGTCGCAATATAATTAGGCCTTGTTCACACTTGGCATTAAATGCACCATGGGTGAAAGCAAGCAGGAGTCAGCAAAGCCAGAATGCACACTGGGATCCCAGATATTTGTCCCCATATGTGGAGCATTAGGTTGGCCTGGTGGTTAAAGATGGTGTTCTCAATTTGGTTTCTGGCCAGGGACCTTTGATGCATGTCATTCATCTGCTCTCTCCCCTCATTTCTTGTCACCTCTTTAACGACGACCATTGAAAGCAAAAATGCAAATGCACCCATGACTACACTGAACTTTTCAGAGACTCTATAATCTACAATAAAACCCTCAAAGACTTTTTTTTTAACAATTCCAAGTATAATTTAACTATTTTTTATTTGTAACACACAGCAGATGGGACTTAGCCAGTGGAGGTTGTCAGTTTCCTAATGATGTAATAAAATGTGATTGAGGAGGTGAAACATAACAACAAAAGGTCACTCAAATGTCTGTTAAAATAATTGATTATTTTCTATATTGGTATGTGATTTTATGCTTTATTTCTCTGTGGTCTGTCTCTGTTCTCTGTGAGTGACGCAGGTCACTATCAAAGGTCAAACCTTGACTGTAATAAATATCTCTATGCATTTATATTAAGTCAGACAATATGATTTGATACATTGATTGTGTTTGTGTGTTAATATTGATGTAGAAAACTATGATTACTTTAATTACATATATTCCATTTGCTTAAACTGATTAAGATTCTATAACTCACAAAGAATGACATCCAGATATATTGATGCACAGTTTTTGCTGTGTGTGTATGTGTGTCTGGAGAGGAGGGCCACAGAAGGCCAAGTGAAAGTCCCGTGTGAAAATGTCTGTAAGTCATAACAAGGAAAAATGTTTGTGCTAACAAGTTTGTTAGCAGGCCAAAAGGCCTTGTCCTGGGTAGCAGGGATTGTTTTGCCCAGGTGGCCTGATGTGTGACGGTATGAAAGAAGACTGGCGAATCAGCGATCATGAAGGCGGGACTTCCTGGAGGAAATCAACCAGCATGTTTTGTAAACAATTGTAAGGTTATTTTAATGGGTTCCAGGGAGGGAGACGTGGTTCAGATTTCACGAACTGAACACGTCTGTTTGTATTCAGGGACATGAGTTAATTTTGAACCCGGAGATCTCTGTAAAGTGCACATTTTTTGACGTATTGTAATAAAACTTTTGTTAAACTGAGAAACTTGGACGTCTCCAGCTCTTCATTTCCCCATCAAAGAATGCGCAGAAAAATGGTGAGGTTTTTTCTGTTGGTGACAGATTTTTTCTGTCGGTGACAGATTATCAATTTTCAAGGTTTCCTCATGCAATTTTTCTAACAAATGGTGACCCTGACGTGATGGGGAATGGAAGCTGGAGGACGTGAGTATTAAAATTAATTTTTTATATATGCTTGATCTGAAATGTAACCTGTAATTCTCTTTGGAAATAGATAACAGCCTGAATTATTGCTGATACCACTGACATCCAGACTTTGTTGACAACAGCAGGGTACCCTAAAAAAGGAAGGTGAGCACAAACCTTTTTAATAAAATCTGTGCAAATTGGCCTAATTGCAAAATTGAGTTGTTGTCAATAGAAAACAGATGTCATAGTTAGAAATACAATACGTCAAGAAGATTTATTGACTTATAAAAAATAATAAAAATAATAAAAAAATAAATAAAACAAATAAAACATTTTATTTTAATTAAAAATTAAAATAGAATAAAATAAAAATAGAACAAAGAGGGGGCATACGACTGTCCAGCTCGAAGACAGGGGATAACGGTCCCGCTGTAAGGCCTTTTTGATGTAAAGGGGGACCGGGGTGTCTCGCCGAAAACAGGGATCCGCGGTTGGAGTCCGCTGTATAAACTGCAGAAAAGGTGGATTACGTGATTTTAATCCAGCCTGAAGACAGAGAATACGGTTCTCTGTGTTGATTTTAAAGGGGGATTTTCTTTTTAGAAAATCCGGCCAAAAATCAGGAGGCAAAGTGTCTCGCTGTATTTCTCCAATCAATATTCCAATCAAAATGTTTGAATTAAGACTGTTCTAATCAAGAAGTTTTATTAACATGTGTGTTTATATAATAATCAATCAGAGTGATTAATGAAGGGTTGAAATGTATGGGCTGGGTCTTTTCTCATAGAGTTAATTTAAAGATTACACGTCTTGTGTGTCTACTCTGAGAATTGTCTGTGGGGATTGTGGGAGGTTTGTTGATTTAATTGATGACTCTGTCAAGATTGTATTTAAAACTGTGTGCGAACTGAGTTAACTCCAAGTGTCTGAGCGCAACATTTCTTTTAAATGTTGTAGAAGCTTCTCAGTCTGGTTCATAACACGGGGCAATGCGTCCAATACAATCTCTGACTCAGCATGGGTTGCAAAGTAATTTATCTGAACATATATATCATAGAAAAAAAGGTTCTGCATTTCATTCAGTGGAGTAAAAATTTGGAATGGGATGTGTGAAGAATTAAACACTTCAAAGTCAAATTTAAAGAGCATGTCTTCACTCAATATAGGGATGAAAATAGGTGTGTGAGATGAAAAGTGTGTGCTGCGTGGGTGTGTGTGTGGGGGATGGTATCAGGTGGTGTAGGTTAATAATGGTGATAATAAGTTTAAATACTACATTACTATGTGTTATACATACAAAAATATAGGTGGAAGTATCCACACACTGGTCAAGGCCAGTCACTACCCTGCTTGTACTTAAAATTTGGATATTTTTCTTTTAAAAATATACTAAGTCTTACTTTAAATTCCTTTTGCTGGAGAGACATCTTTAATTTACTGTTAGTACAAATTTTAATGCAGTACGTGTAAAAAAAAAAAAAAAAAAAAATTGTTTTTGTTTGTTTGTTTGGTTGTTTTTCCATTTAAATAAGGGTATGAATAATCCTTATACCACTGCTAAAAGTTTAAGAGACTGTTTCTGTCTTGACCTTCCCCCAGAAGTTGTTTTGAGCATGTCTGTGTGAGTGAAACGTTTTTGAGCGTGTCTGAGTGTGTGATTTCTGTAATGAATGTTGAAAGAGGGTGATAAGTTTTCACTACATATTTAAAAAGTACTATTCCAGATCTGTAATAAGTACAAAATAATTGGGACACCTGCACAATCTAATGAAATATTCATGTCCAGTAAAACAGCTTTGCCAGTTTCTATTTTGGTTAAAATTTTACCTGCTCAGTTTTTATTGTATTTTATTTTTACAAAGTCAAAGGTGATTGATTGACTTGTTCTGTAGTCACTTTGTTTTACTTAATATATTTGATAAAATGTATTCAATATAAATGTGTCCTTGATTTTGAGGCAGTTGTTTAAGTAACTTTAAATATAAAAATGTTTGAGAAGTATTCTACTTATTTTGATCATATTAAATATAATCTTTATGTGTATGTAATTCTAAATCAAGAGAATTTTGTCTGTTTCTAATTGACAGGCACTTCCTTGCGTGCAAACTGTTGCCTCATTTTTTATTGAGTAGCTATTGTTTTTTGTTTTTACAATGTACAGATATATAAAGTGTTCTTACATTTTTGAGTAAAATGATGTTCTTGTTTATGAAAAAACAAATAGACTTTACTTAATTTGGTTAAATAAATATAATTTAAAACTTGGGTGGAATGGAATTAAGTAAATGTTACTTAATATCTTCAGAACTGTTATGTTTTATGGAATATAAAATTTACTTGATATTGCATTACATTTTACTGAAATCATTTGTGTGCAAATACTGACAATATATTTTTTAAGTAAATCTTTTGAGTTATTTTCAGTGTGGAGAGAGAAAAGAGAGAAGCAGGCAGAGAGACAGAGGCTCCAAGGTTGCCTGGTGTTGTTCTCTCCTTCAGGCCTGATTGTTTTGTTTATGGAGACATAACATTTTTCTTTTCAAATTAACAGTTACACTCACTTACCTATTCTGACTTTTATCTTTGGTTCATGTTTTTTTGTTTTCCTTTATGAGTTGTGTTTTGGGTGGAGGAGTTTTTGTTTTGTTTTTTTCCTGCTCTGTGTGGAAGCATAGTATAATTGTAATTTACTGGTGTGCAGAATGTTACTGTAATGTAAACAAATGTTCCCCTGTGAGGCCAAGTGGCGTTACCCCTTTGGGTTTCGTCTTATTTTTTGTTTTACTAGTGCTGTGGTGGCTCTGGTTAGAGCATTTGTCTCGGGAGCACATCATGGTCAAGGGGAAGTGGCCAGTTCTGGTTGCTTCCCCTCGCCATGAGTTTCAGTGTTTAAATACCCGCCGCTGGTCATCCACATGAAGACTAGGGTTGAGATTAGCTAGATAGTAATGGTCAGGTAGTCAGCTAGAGGGGAGCATTGTTTACTGTCTAGGCCATAGTGTTTGGCTGGTTTTGTATTGATTTTTTGCACACACCCAAGTATGACAAGTGTTGAGTTATTTTTATTTCTCCTTTCAGTGGAGCTTGTTGGCTTTCTGCGCAAAAAAGCAGCTGTTAAAAATAGCACAACATTTTGGCCTTGACGTTGGTTACAAAATTATAAAAGACAGAGTGAAACTTGTCTTGAAGGCCAGTTAAAAAAAAAATAAAAAATAAAAAATAAAAGAGGGGGGATTTATCAGAAGTCCCGTCAGCATATTTAAATTTTGTCCATTCTTTATATTGCAAATATATATTTATATAGCAAATTGCAGCCGTTTTAAATGCAGTCTGTTTTTACCCCATTGGTCAAAGTTATGTTTTGGAACTGATATAGATTGTTAACGCAAGTTGCTCAACTTCCTGTGTAAGTTGATGTGATATATTGCTAAAAGATAGATGACAGTGACATCTTGCTAAAAGATAGATGACAGGTGGTTGAAATCAAGTGAGTGTAATAGATGGAAAAGAGTACGTAGGGGAAGAGAGACAAAAAAGAAGGTATTAGTATGGGTTGACAAGAGAAGAAAAGATTGGGCAACTTGCTTGCTACGAACTGTATGTAATTTAAAAAAAAATTTTTTTTTTTTTTTTTGGATGTTTGAACTCACAATCTGCCTGAATTTATATTCTTGCCCCAACATTTCTTGCAATTTATTCTCCGATACTGATTCAGTTATCAGTGTACTGAGATATTTTGTTACATTATGGTTTCATTTCCACTGAGTGTGCTTCACTATTCTACAGTGAATGTTTTAAAGGGCCAGCCACTGTGGGTGAAAGGGGGGTGCCCCTGGATTTACCACAGTTGGATCATGTGTCCTTTTGCTGTACATTAACTGCACTGGAAGCCTCCTGTCCACACAGGTCCAGGAGACATGACAGCTCCAGACAGAGAAAAGCTCTGGCAGGGTGCAAGACCCTCCGAGAGTGTGTGTGGCTGAAGGTCATCAACAGGAAGTGGACAGAACCACGTTGGGCAAGTCCATATCAGGTTAAAAAAGAGCTGTGAGAATCATACATTCATGAAAAAATCATATTCATATAATCAATTATTTTTGACATTATATACTGCAAAACATTTTTGATAAATGGGTACAGAAAGATTGTTTTGGATGTGTTGTCCTGTGTTGCTCTGCTATCTCTCTTTATAGTGCTTCCTGTTGTGTCACCTGGAGCCGAGGGGGAGAGTGGACGGTGGTAATATTATTATATTATGTACAGAAATTGACATATTGATGACACAAGCATAGTGGTGTTGTGTGTTGTGTGTATTTCTCATATCTGTTCTGTCTGTGTTTTGCATCTCCATGGTTATCGAAGGTAAAACCCTTTCCCCACATCAAATGACATAAATCCACTCTGAAATGCTTTGCTGCTCACTGATATTGCTACTATTCATAATTTTGTTTGAGTTGGCCTAATGAATGTTAGGCCAAAAGAGGGAATTGTTAAAATAATTGATTATTTTCTATATTGGTATGTGATTTTATGCTTTATTTCTCTGTGGTCTGTCTCTGTTCTCTGTGAGTGACGCAGGTCACTATCAAAGGTCAAACCTTGACTGTAATAAATATCTCTATGCATTTATATTAAGTCAGACAATATGATTTGATACATTGATTGTGTTTGTGTGTTAATATTGATGTAGAAAACTATGATTACTTTAATTACATATATTCCATTTGCTTAAACTGATTAAGATTCTATAACTCACAAAGAATGACATCCAGATATATTGATGCACAGTTTTTGCTGTGTGTGTATGTGTGTCTGGAGAGGAGGGCCACAGAAGGCCAAGTGAAAGTCCCGTGTGAAAATGTCTGTAAGTCATAACAAGGAAAAATGTTTGTGCTAACAAGTTTGTTAGCAGGCCAAAAGGCCTTGTCCTGGGTAGCAGGGATTGTTTTGCCCAGGTGGCCTGATGTGTGACGGTATGAAAGAAGACTGGCGAATCAGCGATCATGAAGGCGGGACTTCCTGGAGGAAATCAACCAGCATGTTTTGTAAACAATTGTAAGGTTATTTTAATGGGTTCCAGGGAGGGAGACGTGGTTCAGATTTCACGAACTGAACACGTCTGTTTGTATTCAGGGACATGAGTTAATTTTGAACCCGGAGATCTCTGTAAAGTGCACATTTTTTGACGTATTGTAATAAAACTTTTGTTAAACTGAGAAACTTGGACGTCTCCAGCTCTTCATTTCCCCATCAAAGAATGCGCAGAAAAATGGTGAGGTTTTTTCTGTTGGTGACAGATTTTTTCTGTCGGTGACAGATTATCAATTTTCAAGGTTTCCTCATGCAATTTTTCTAACATGTCTCAAGATGCATTTAGGATGCATTATGATGTGAGAACTGCAGGCAAACTTGATTCTATGCATCTCGATAATCTCATGTATGTGGACGATACTGCATCTAAACTTTACATTGTAAAACTGAGGTGCTGGTTTCAGAGGCAGACAAAGGTTTTCAGTAACAGCAGAGAGTTAGAAGAAAGAAAAAAGGGACAATGTACAATAAAGAGTCAAGATTTAAACTTGGGATGCTGTTCTCATTCTGGACACTGGACAACAAGAGCCCCCTTTAACTGCATATATGTGAGAATGGAAACCAATTCAGCTGCATACATCAAACAAGACAAAAACATGGCTGACTGAGACAACCTCCAGGCTGTATAGAGTGGACCTATTTACAATTACATCATCACAGATCACAGTCTTGGGGGATGAGGGTAGAGGGTTGGGGTGGCGGGGGTTGAGACCCTCTGTCAAACACACACAGGCATGTACACACACACACACACACACACACACAGACTTAACAGTGACCACTTGGTCCACTTGGTCACCAAAACAAAGCGTTTGGGCAGGCTTTGTTCTCAGCTGAACTCATCCTTCTGAAGGGGCTCAGATGTGCTGGTTTCAAGAATGTTTCTCCTGTAGCTGGGGCCCAGCATCTCAAAACTTTCATTTATGTCAACCTTTTCAACCAATTTCTGATTTATTTATTTTCTTGTTGAGAGCTCTTTTGAGGACTGTACACTGTGTCAGTCATCTTATGACAACATTTCCCTCCTCTTTTCCAAAAGTGAACACTGTCCAAGATGGCAACATGTGTTAGTGCACACTGTTTTTCTTGTTCTTTTGCACCAATCCAGCACAGCAAATTCCTTGTGTGTGAAAACCTACTTGGCAATAAAAAATATTCTGATTCTGTCATCTCGAATTTAAGCCTCTTGGCACTTATATTGTAGCCATACATGCCTACTCTTGCAGTTTGAGCAGCGAAAAGCTCTGAAAGCTGTTTCTTTCCCCTGTAGTTGCAGCCAAATGTTTGCCAGCTCGTAAGGCTACTGGGCATGCTGTCGCAATCCCCCTTACAATCCCAGAGGTGTGACAACTTCACTCCTGGCAGACCTGTGAGGCTGTGTGTGCTTTCTTGAAATTCTGTTTTTGTGAGGACCACATGTCTTATTTATTGTCAGTGCACTTTGACAGTTTTTCCAGGTTAAGGCTAAGGGTTATGGCTTGGGTAGTGATATGGTTTAAGCTGAGGGAATTTGGTGCTCGCAAAGATACAGAGACAAACCTGTGTGAGTGTGTGAGTATAGTCCTCTCATATTCTCATGGCTTTGCTTTGCAGTGGAATTTTTCACACATCTACCTTTACCTTTGAAATCAAAGACTTCACTCCCACTTGTCTGTCTCATAGGGCTAGGCTGTCTCCATACTGTCCTTTCTACCCATGTGTTCAGTCCTCCTGTTTTCTGCATCTGTTCCTTTTTTGTCCTTGTGGTTGCCTTTTCTTGCTCTTGTTTGTCTGCTCTCTATTTCTTGTGGCTCTCTTTGTTTTATAACCTTTCTTTACTTTGTTTTAGTGGCACCTCCTCTGTCCACACTGATAAAAACACATACTGTTTAGTCACTATCTAGCTGAAAATAACTCCAAAACAAACAAAAAAGATCAGCCTATTTATGACTTGTATAAGCATTTGCCATCAGCCAGCAGATGTTAGCATATAGTATCAGGATTATCTCTGTATGGTGCTGTTTAATGGTCATCTTTGTGTCCACAGGCTTTCACACTGGTTCAACTACTCCTGATTAATTTGATTGCTCTAATTGTTTTCGAAAATGGTACTGGTTTATTCATTATAACTGCTTTTTGTATGGCATATTAATATTATGGCCAGGTCATTCTTACATAAGAGGTTTTAATCTCAATGAGATTTTTACATGGTTAAATTATGGTTGAAAGTGCACACTGCATTAGGTTTAAATATTTTAATAGCAAGGATGATATCACACGACCTGCACTTACCAGAACAACGTCCTGGAGGATATTTTCGCTAAGACTCTGTAACAAAATGTATAGCCTAACTTCAAAAAATATGTTTTTTTTTAAGTAAACTCAATAAAATCCAACAAGTATGTCTGTATACAGATATATATGTATACGTATGTCTGACAAACACCACAGACCTTTGTTGGCCTAGTTAAGTTAATTAGCTGTTAATTTAATTTCATTAGGTTATGGTGCAGCTGAAGATAACACAGAAGCATATTTCAAACATAGTGGTTTAAAAGTTGTCTGAATGAGATAAGAAATCAGCATTTTTAATGTTTAAGTAGGCCACTTTAAAATAGGGTATATTTGTTGCACTGTGAGACTGGAAGCATGAAGCTAACTTCAGGGCCGGTGTTACGCAGGCATATATGAGGGGGCAGTCAGAAATGTGAAGGGGGCATCATGTGTACACATCATGCTCCAGCACTTTTTCTGTGCTTATAGTAACGATGCTTTCTTCATTGAAAGGGGTCTATGTGTCCAACCCCAACCTTGAGAAGTGAATTGCACTTTGTCAGGCCTCTACCTTCAGACCTGTCCAGGTGTCCCACCTGAAGACTAAGCTCCTGCTGGTTTAGCTCTTAAGGTCACTGAGGTACGCAAACCCCCTGACCACAATAAGGTGGCAATCCCTCAGGGGGGAAACTGAAAAATAAAAATACATTAAATTAATAAAATAAAACATCCTTTATCCAGATTTCAACCAACAGTTGTGTATCGTGTGTCCCTTTTTCGGCGGATTTTCCCACTACTGCAGATAATTTTGTCAAATTGTAATGTATATTAATTTTGTGAGTATATTAAAATGTGCTTTCTCAACTTCTAAAATTTTGGATTTGAGGGGGCAAGACATTTATTGCCCCTAACTCCATAATCCATACTCTAAGGAGAATGATGCCAAAATATAGAGGTCCTATAATGAAATATGGCCCTATTCTATATTTAAAGAATTAAAAATAGGTAATATAAAACAGCTTTTTTTATCGAGCTGGGTGTCCTCTTGCAGTTCAGGGACTGCTGGGTCTGGTGAAAACAACTTTGGGCTGACTAACGGAGGGAGGCGTGGGAGTGGCTAACAGCAGTGTTAGGTTTTAAATCCACACGTGGTCTGGGTCTTGGGCTTGTTTAGCACCGCGTACACAACCAGAAACTTCTGACCAACTCATGCCAGCGAGTTGCCCACGTCTATCACTGCGGGGGCAGACGGGATCGGACGAAACTTTTGACAACTCAACAAAATGCCATCTTTCCCCCTCAACCAGTTTGCTGACCTGGAAGAGATGATGTGCAAGGTAAAGGAAAAGCGCAAAGAAAGTTGAGCGGAGCAAAAAAAGTTGGCTCTGTCACGGGTGGTTTACGTTAGCTAGCTAGCTACACTGCTAACATTAACTTTACGACGTTTGTTTCTCCTTCTTTTCCAGTGTTGCTAGGCAGATACTGCTGTTGTCCTCTGTTAATCGTATATATTTAACTCTTAGGTTGATGATTTTATGAGATCTGAAAATAAGCCTGGACTTTAAAAGCTAACTTTCGCTGTAGATGTTGATGTTACGATTCATCGTAATATGGGCCCTTAACCCTCTGGAGTCCATCTATTTATTGAAAATCCACATGTTTTACTTACAGTAATAACTTTATGTATGTATGATATGTAGACAAGCTGAGAAAGCCAGTTAAAGTGCAACCATAGTGTGCCATTTATGTTTCTAGACCATTTTTAAAACGCGAATTTTCTTTCTACAATGAAAACTATTACTATTTTTCATTTACATGCAAAAGACTGTTTTGTAGTTTTAGTATTTATATTTTTATGCTGTTTTTGTGTGTATACATGTTTTTTTTTTTTAATGGTACATTTCCATAGACACCTGTGTCTTTTGTTTGTATTTTGGGTTCCTGGAAGCTTTATACTTAAAATAATTAAAATTAAATTAAAAATCGGACTAATAGCCAAGTTTGTGTGGAGATAAAGGAGCCATGCATGTGATGTAAGGACAGACTGAAAGATGCTAAACAGAGACAGAAATGAATGATAGGAAGTTGACATATTTGAACCAAAATCTCCTGGACTTCAGAGGTTTAAATCGTCTACTAACTGGCCAATTTAGCGTTTTAAAGTTAGTCTTAACTTAGTTAGTTAGAGTGGTTATTCTAGGGTCCCCTCCACTGGCCACACATCGGTTACAAGTTGTTCTCTGTTAACGGTAACAACAAGTTGAATCAAAACACCACGGCAACGTTAGATCACTAACTTCACAACTGTATGATCGAAACAACAGAAAATCGCCAGGAAAAGTTGTCAAGCTCAAGTGATAGCACGGAGATGTTTCTAATTCACTGGGTGCCAGTAAGTAGAAACAAGTTGTGTTACTCAAATTTTTGTCTAGTACGAGGGTTTTACTGTACTCCATGCGCTGCATACGAATATCACACTTAACACTTAAAACAATCGCCTAACTCGTTTTTTCAAGTTTTGCAGGAAACACAAAAATCTTCACCAAAAGTGTAACATATGACATTTATTGATCATTTCACTCAAAAGGGATGTAACAAAGGATGGCTATTGGCATAGTAATAACACTGTGTGTAAATTATGTAACTTAAGAGAAATAAATGACTTAGGCAATTATTTTGAACATGCCTTAACATGACTTAAGCAAGACATGGTAACTTTATTTTGAAGGTGTCTACATAAGAGTCACACAAGCCTGTCAGAAACATGACATGACAGGTATCATGAGCATTAACGTTACTTCAAAGTGTCATTAATGTTCATGACACATCCCATGTCATGTTTATGACACGCTCATGTCACTCTTATGTAGACACCTTCAAAATAAAGTGTTACCATATCTTGCTTAAGTCACAAAGGCATGTTCAAAAAATTGCCTAAGTCACATTTTATTTTGACTTACGCATAATAATCCGCTTAAGTCACACACTTGACATAGGCCATTATCTTAAAGGGGTAAAATCACATGATCTGATCAACAGAGGATGTAGGCGATTTTACCATAGGTGGCAATGAGGAGATGATTTAGGCAAAAAAAACAATTTTGACAAAAAATGACGTAGGAAATTATTTTAATAGTGTTACGTTGTACTTTAACTTGCCTTTTTCTGTTAGATGAGGCAAGTATGTGTAGGATGCCAAGTCTCAAACCGTTTAAATTTGTTGCTGTGCATTTAGAAAGGCAGGAAAAGTCGTTGCTGATACTGCTACTGTTCATGTGAGAAGCTTTTCAGCTCTGCTCTGTTACATTTGTAAAGAGCCACCCCACTGCTCAAATGGCAGCAATGTGATTATCATTTCAATAATTGGTTTCAGTTTAGCATTGTTATGGTAAATCTATAAATAACTGTCATATAAACTGCCAAAAGCACATGAAACTCCTCTACAGTACTATATACTAAACCCACTCTTAAAGGATACTACTTTGCCTTGAATATTGCATCAAATTAAAATGATCATCCATGTCTGCATTTTCATGTGAACTTTCACTTTCTGTCTCCTAGCTGTTTATTTAAGATAACATGTGTTAGGCCCTGAGAGGAAATGTGTAATAGACAGTTAGGATGGACTGATCAAACTGAAAACATAAAAGAGGGTGTGTCATATAAGACATGATGCTAGAGGACCATGCAGCTAACTTGGCTTTTTTTTAATTTACAGAATTGGTATATTAATTGTAAAATAACTAGGCTAATACTGTGTTTTTGTCTGTTCTTTTTACAGCAGTTACTGAGTCTCGACTTGAGGGAGCAGAACGGACCACTCAGTCTGGCGATGAGGACACCAGGATGCATCGGTCAGCCACGCAGCAACATGTCCTTTTCCCTCTCCTCTCTCTCCTGCCTCCCTACTGAGCCTTCAGACGGTGCATTTCTGACCTCCAGCCAATGGGGGCAGCAGTCGGAAAGCTCTCAGCCCTCCCAGCTTGCTAATACCACCCAGTGGGGGAAGTCGGGCTTCCTCGCCCAGCGCTCCATCAGCATGGTGGAGACCGGCAGCACCAAAGCAGCAAGTCTAGGCTGGCCCGGAACTGACATAATGCACTCCCAAAGTGACATCAGCCCCACTGCACTGAACACTAGCTCCTCCTCCTCCACCTCATCCATTTCCTATTCCTCATCCCGCTATAAGACTGAACTGTGTCGATCTTTCACCGAGAGCGGCTTGTGCAAGTATGGCGGGAAGTGCCAGTTTGCTCACGGGATGGACGAGCTGCGGGATCTTAACCGACACCCAAAATACAAAACTGAGCCGTGTCGTACGTTCCACACCATCGGCTTCTGCCCCTACGGGATCCGCTGCCACTTTGTCCACAACAACGAGGAGGAAAAGAAACACTCCTTCTCTCGTTCCTCCTCGTCCTCTTCCTCCTCCTCCTCAAGCATTTCCCAGCAGACGCCCTCCTCCTTCCGCTCGCACAGACCTCCACTCGTCAGACAGAGCTTCAGCTTTAGTGGCTTCCCTTCAGCCCCCCAGCAGGCCCTTCAGCCTGGCCTCAGCGCTCACCCTCCTCCTGCCACTGCTCCTTTCACACGGGCTCCATCGGCCTCTCCTCCCTCCTGCGCTGACATTACTGATCTCCTTTCTCATGCCTTTCTGGAGATGGACTCTTCCTTCGAGGCCTCCCCCGCCCACCAGTACCAGCCCCCCATGGGCCAGGCCACTGCAGCAGATGCCCGATCTCCATTCCTGCCTTCCCCAGACTCTGGCTGTTCTCCGTGCGGGCTGTCTCCGACCGCCTCGCCTTCCCTGAGGCAGAGTCCCAACGCTACCGGGGGCTTTTCCGGGCCACTGGGTGCCCGCTCTCTGTCCTACACCTCTCTGTCAGACCAGGACCAGGACGGAAGCAGCTCCGCCAGCTCGCTGAGCGGCTCTGAATCCTGCGGAGGATTTACCGAAGTCAACGGCAGACGTCTGGCCGTGTTCAGTCAGCTCTCTGTCCCTGAGGATGCTACTGGGTTCTGCCTTTAGGTTGCAGCGTGCTGTGAACACAAACAAACATTTGCGTACATTCATACACAAACATGCAGACCCAGCATACTCTCAAAACAACATATGCAGTATACAAACACCCATGCTCAAGCACTCACAAGAGCCCTATAAATGCACACACACCCTCACACACCTCAGACGTTCATTGCACCTGTGTGGCATCAAAGGAAGTGACTCAGATCATACAGAGCGATTCAGCTATAAGATTTATGTGGTTAAAATGTCACCGTCATGTGCGTAAGGGAAGCCGCAGTGATGCAGAAATGTATGTTGCCATCAAAACAGAGTACATATCAAGAAAAAAGTGCTGGAAGCGATGGATGCTTAACCAAAACAGCATGTTAAGATGGCAAATTGCCTCATAGATATTGTAATCACAGTGTGATTGGCCTCAGTGCTGCCTGTAATTGAGTCAAACCACACCATCTATATTACATTTACTAATATCTGAGTGATCTAAAGAATGCGACAAAGCCAAAGACATCTTTGTAGCTCAAATGTTTTGATTATGGTGGTGCAACACACAATGTGACCAATGTTTTAGGACTTGTTGATTTTTTTTTTTATTGACTGTACACAGTGTTGTGTTTATAAGCTGGTGAAATGTTTTTTCCCCTCATTACTACAGTCTGAGGTTCTGTTTAGATCACTGGCCTTGAACCCGAATGTTACAGTTCTTTTTTTTTTTTTTAAACAATTGAAGTGTTATTTACCAGGTCATGTCACAAGATCTGCTGGTTTGTTCGGAGACGAGTGTGGCCGGGTGTGAGTCTTTTTTTTTTTATTTAGAGAAGTAAGCTAGTGTTGGTGAGTTCAGGTCCCTACGTTGTTAAGATGATTACAAGTGTTCTCTCACTCTCTCTCGTGCATTATTGACAAACTGCCACCAGTAAAATGACCAAATTTAACCTTAGAAGAGGAGGAAGGGGGACTCAGTTTGAGCTAATCATAAAAAGCAGAGTGGGCTCGATCATAATTTTTCAAATCCCAATGTTCGTGACATTTACTGTATTATCTACTAGTGGGAAAAGCAGAACATGGGAATCTCAATACTGAGAGTCAGTTATGGACCTAAATGAGATACCAATCACTTTATTCTGCATCTGTGTGTAATATAATCTGAACATGGGTCGAGTTTAAAAGCACTAGACATGGAAAGAAAGTTTAATCGAGTCAGGCAAATGTGTCATGCAAGTCCCGTTTTACTTTATTTTTTTGAAAAAATTGTGGTGCTAATGTGTATTTTAGATTATCTTAATCACAAACATTCCCAGGAGTGGGATTTTTTTTCCTCCCTTGTCCATAGGCAGCACTGGTGTTTCATTTATGATTAATATTCATGTTTTTGTGACTCACCCCACCATCTCTCCGTCAGTATTAATACTTCCTGTTACGGCTTTGTACTGTTGTGAATGTGTGGCCTTCCTGGTCACATGTATGTGAACTGTGCACCCAGGTCTGTTGCCTTACTGAGCTAGATCCACCATTCTGTAGGGTTAGGGTATGTATGCTTAGTGTTATAGAAATGTTACTTGGCTGTTTTTGTATGTTTACAATGTAGTTTGTTAGAAGAACAGAATATGTGCTGTTACTGGTCTATTTAAAATTGCCTTTTCATCAACATGTTTGAGGCCTGTTTAGTGTTAAAGGTGATAATCTTTAGTAAATTAATTTCTTTAATTTATTTTTAACGTATTTATAGAGGACTTTGGAGTTGGTAATGCTTGTATCAAGTTTAATATATTTGGTTTCTCTCTTTCTTTGCTTTTTTGTACTGGAAATAAAGTTTTTTGTTTTGATTTATCTTTTTAACTGCCTGTTTGTTCTGCTGTTCGACACATCCGCTCATCATTGAGGTGCTGATGCAACAACACAAGAATTAGGAGACCTGTGGTTGTTTCCTTCAATTTTCTGCCTAGTTGTATGTATTATATACTGGCTGTAGTATCTTTCAAACAATGTTCACACATTTGTGACGTTTTAGATACAAGGTGCAGGAAGGAAGCAAGCAGGAAATGAGTGAACTGTCATTTATGGTTTTCATTGAAGATCAAATTCCCCTGTTGAGGTTAACTGAATAAGTATGTGCATTGTGTCAAAAGCAACAAGTAAAATAATTTACCTTAGTTGATATCTCATATTAGTTAGACTGGTTGGTAAACGGCACTGAAACTGGATGATGAGGCCAAAAATATACATGTTTTTAGAAGGTTGGGATAAGAATTTTTCAATCCATAAATGAATATTTGATCCTTTAGTTTAGCTGTAAAGTTTTGTTTTGTTTTTAAATCCCCATGCCCTGGGCACAGTTTATAATCCGTGCACAAGGGTTTACACATGGCTCTTTTTTTTTTTGTTCCCTGCTGACCCCAAGGGGCTCCATACATGGGTAGTCACAGACCATAAACTTTATTTTCATCCCCATCCGATTCTATTCTCAGAATAAAGAAAAAAAAACAACCAGTCCAGTGTTGCTGATTGCTATTGGGACCTTTTTTTTTTGTGATTCCACTTAATAAAAGGAGTAAAATGCATATATTTAGAAAATGCAAACTCTTCTGAAATTGAAGCTGTAAAGGGTACTGCTTGGTCTTAAATTCTAAAGAAGACATAATAGCAAAAATATCTTCTTATATATTTAATGTTTGCAAAAAATGAAGTTATGAGTTTCTTTCACGAGTTTCAGAAGTTATTTAAACCTCATCCAATCTGCTGTGTGATAGCAAGACACTGGGGTGTGTGTAGTCATGCCATAGAAATTTCATGTGGAGATAAGAAGTCTTTTGTTTGAGGTTTAATCTGACCAATTGGGGGCTCCCACCCGTGTCCCTTCTCCCTCACTGCCTCCTGATTCCATCCTTCCTCCCTCACTTTGTTCCTCTCCTTTCCTTCAATTACATCCTCTTACCTCTCCACCTTCTACACTCGGTGAAGCAGCTGAGTCTGAGTTTTTTTAAATGTTTGTAGCGGTAGGGTCTTCATTAGCAGGTTAAACCACAAAACCTGTAATTGGTCCTTATGAAATTAAAATATTTTTTATATTTATTCAGTGCAAATCTTTGTGCAGAAATCAGGGCAATGTACTTGTCATAAATTAAAACAAAGTAGGAACACAGTCTGGGATATAAAGCCAAATTGTGGTCTAAATTATTCTAATTACATTAAAGGGATAATTTAGCATATTATGATTTATAACATAAGCTAAGCAATGTTGTACTGTGGATGGGTGCAGCGAACCTGGTCTCACAGGAATCCGTGAAATAGCCACGGATTCGCTTAACTCAAAATCCGTGGAATAGCCACGGAATAACTCACATTTCCGTGAAACTGACACTCATGGCTATTCCATGGATATTTTTTCCTATTGGTTTGTTCCAAGTCATGTGACTTTCAAGGTCCCGGCGGTCAGAACAAAAAACATGGCGGACAGTTCTCTCATTTTCAGTGAAAAAATCAATATTTTGACTTAGTTTCTGCATAAAAATGGATTTTGATCACATTTCTAGCGAGAAATATATGTTTTATTTTCTAAATATTCACTCAGTGAATGTACATAATCACTTTGTATGTTGGAATAGCCAAGGGATATGACTGTCGTTAACTTGCATTGTAGAGAAATCCGTGTCAGTTTCACGGAAATTTGAGTGATTCCATGGCTATTCCACGGATTTTGAATTAAGCAAATCCGTGGCTATTTCACGGATTCCTGTGAGACCATGTTGGTGCAGCAGCAAAAGGTATTTAAGCCACCTAAAAAAAAGTTATAGCAACTAAAGTGTAAGCTACAGTTACAATATTTTCACTGCTCTACCTTGCTGTCAACTCCCATGTTCTGCAAGGTAAAATTACTGGGTTTTTTTCCATCAGAGTCCGGTGGCTTTGGAGAGCGAAGATAACAGCTGAAATTCCCCCCACGTAAACTTTAACACGGTTGTCTGATGTGCACTTAAACTGTTTTGTAAGTGGATTAAATAAGTTTTGCTTCAGCCCCTGTCCACAGCTGTGCATTGCTTACCGTGTGTGCTGGTACTCCTGCTTCTCCAGGCAGCCATCTACTGTAGTAATACACTGACTCTAAAAACCCTTTAGACTTAACAATTTTTTTCCACCATTCACAATGTCCCCCAGAAATAAGAAAACAGCTATAGATGCATGGTTGACCCTCCAGGAATCTCTCTTTCATGCACACACACACAAGAGCTATTATCTTGTCACTGTTAACATGAGATGGGCTGGCCCTCTGGGAGTGATTAGTGGCTGTGAAGGGGTTAAAGGCATGTGTGTGCTTGCATGGTTTCCTTGTGTGTGTGTGTGCTTTATTGTGTCTGATAGACATTCTCCCACACTCTTGCCCTGTGGGACATAGGAAAGGCAGGCAGATGGCTGTATTCAGGTCCACCATGGGTCAACATATGGCCCAGAGAGACAAAGTTTGTGTTTGTGTGTGTGAGACAGAGAATCTCACTCTTACTATGCATGAGTGGAGGAAGTTGAATGAGTGGGAAGAGGGGGAAAAAAGGTAATAGTGGGGCCAGAAAAAAAAAGATGTAAAAAAAGAAGCTTTGAGATAAAGACGTGATGGGATAATTTGAGAGGATGAAAGTGGGCGGCATCCTGTGAGATCATACAGGTTGTTAAATAAAGCACACTTGGTCGTCTGTGGATTTGTTAGGATGCTTGAATGAGGCCAGCCTTTTGAGGCGGTGAGACTTAATGCTTTAGATTATTCTTCTTCTTTTTTTAGCATTATGGAGCTGAAAGGATTAGTCGAAAATGCTGTTTTTAACCTACCAAATACAGAGATATCATATTTAACTGAATATGTGGACTGGAACAAGACATTTAAAGACACCACATTGGACTTTAAGTTCCTGTGATGGACATTTTTCACATTTTATGGACCAAACAATTAACAAATCCAAAAATCAATCAATGAAAATTATTGTTAGCAGTAGCAAAAGTAGCCAAAAGTATAGCTACTACAATTAATTTAGGAATAAAACATATGAGCAGATAAAAGTTTGAAGAAAGACATACAAAAATGCTCAGGTCAGAAGTTTTCATCATAAAATGTGCCATAACATTACAGATTTTTTAGTAATGTAATATAGTAATTAAATTGATTTGGCAAGCATTGACATCAGCAGTTAGCTAATTAATAAATTTCTAGCTAGCCTCTGATGTACTAGCTAGCAATGTTAATTAGCTCTGCTATTTACTAATTAGCTAACTGCTAATGTTAATTCTTGCTAACTCAGTTTAATAACTTGCTACTGCTAGTTAGCCTAACCTAGCTACTTCACTAATATTGAACATGTTTAAATATGAAAAATAAATAATAACAACTAACTAGACACAGCAAACTTTATTGATAGTGTCCTTGTTTTAGCATATAGGTAGGATAAAAAAAGAACTTATGGAGTACAGCAGGGTACCTATTTGGACATGTGGTTTTGCAGATCAGTTTACTACTTAACTTAGATCGTTTTGGACCCTTATTTAGTATATCATTTTAATTAAACTGCCACTGCTTTATTTTGTCAGGGTTCAACAACTTTAAATTGTATTTGGTGATTTTATTTTTTTACTGCTCACAAGCTGAAGTGAACTAAAGTGAGCTTTCAGGAAACCCAACCTACATCAATAGTCTCTGTCAACTTCTCACACTACAAAAGACTTCAGCCAGCCTATGTGGAAAGTGTTACAGAATTTTAGCAAGTCATCAATTTGAGAGAATGAATGCTGGTTTTACTTGCACACCCCCAACACCTCCTTCCTTTCTTCTAGCCCCTGAACATTCCCCTCCTCCTCCTCCTTTACTCTCCCCCATTCGCTCCATTCACTGTTCCTCTTTGTGAGTGTATTGGTGATATTGTGATGCAGGGTAGAGCAGGAGGAAGGGGAACGGAGCTGTGTAGAACAGCACAAAACAGCTGTTGCTGAACTCTCAACATCATTCCTCACTTCATACTGTTAGTGAGACATTTAGGTAGCGGTATTAAAAACTTTTCACACCTTCTTCATCTTTCTCCTCTCCTACATTACTTCCTCTCCAACCCCACCTCTCATAAACTTCTTTTCTTCCTTTCATTTCCCTCCAGCCTCCTGTAGAGGCTCTTCATTCTCTCCATCTCATTTTCCTCTTGCCCTCTCTCTCAATCTCCCCTTCTCCTCCTCCACCCACTTTCTACAATTCTGCCCCCTCCCAGGCTTTCTCTCTAATCCCCCTTTCTGTTTTTCTTCTCCCCAGAGAGGATTTGGGCAAAGTGTTTAATGGATTGCAACAAATGGGCCAAAGAGTGGGCCATAGTCAGGTGCTGCACATTTATGCAGATGCCTAACTCAATTTTCCTTACCATTTTCTTCTTTCACAACATTCCTACAGTTAAATAGAAGTTCTAGAAATCACACATTTTACTGTCACCTTAAATGCACTAGGCAGATCAGCAGGGGTAGAGTAGCAGTCTACTTATAACCAGGGATCTGATTTAACTTTTCTTGAACCCTTAAGCTCATTCAAGAACTCTTGTCTTGAGGGCCTCCATACTGAAGTAAGGACGTAACCCAGGTTGAGCACTAAGCAAAGGTTTTAGACAAAGGGAGTCTATATATATATATATATATATATATATATATATATATATATATATATATATATATATATATATATATATATATATATATATATATATATACATATACACAGTACAGGCCAAAAGTTTGGACACACCCATCTCATTCAATGCGTTTTTCTTTATTTTCATGACTATTTACATTGTAGATTCTCACTGAAGGCATCAAAACTATGAATAAACACATATGGAATTATGTACTTAAAAAAAGTGTGAAATAACTGAAAACATGTCTTGTATTTTAGATTCCTCAAAGTAGCCACCCTTTGCTTACTAGAATATAAGACATGTTTTCAGTTATTTCAAACTTTTTTCTTAAGTACATAATTCCACATGTGTTCATTAATAGTTTTGATGAATTTACAATGTCAATAGTCATGAAAATAAAGGAAAAACATTGAATGAGAAGGTGTGTCCAAACTTTTGGCCTGTACTATATATATATATATATATATATATATATATATATACATATATATGTATATACATATATATGTATATATATGTGTATATATATATATATGTATATATATATATATATATATATATATATATATATATATATATACATACATTTATATGATAATGCAGTATTGTTGTACATCCAACAGAAAATCTTATATTAGACCCTTCCAGTCCCTGCTGTTAGTTTGTAATGCAGTTTTCTTTTCTAAAATGAAAAATTTATAAAAATCAGAAGGCTGTAGTCTCTGAACCCAGGTCAAAATAACCCTTATGACATCACCAGGATTATTTTTCTTTCATTATAAATTGCTCCCTCAGGAGCCACAGAAGCTGTTTTACAACTGTTTTCGCAGGCTGATTGGAAATTGGTGGAGTGTCTCTTTAAGGTGCTTTAAGGTCCTCTCCTCCCACTATTTTATGACATCCATCTATGCTTCATTGTGGAGTTTGTGAACAAATATACGAGTTGGGTCGCTATTGTTTTAATGTTGTGGTATCATGGTGTTGCAGCAGTGAAAAATAAAATATATAGGCCATTATTTCGGTCAAACTTTGGCTATGCTTTTCAGGATATCTGCCTGTTTATCAACTGTAGTGTTTTTACTCAAAAGGAACGTCTAGATTTAGTGCTCACTTTTCTAAAGTTATTGTCCACATCAGTTGGCTACTGAGCTGACCATATTTTGCCCTATTGATAGCCCTTTTACATACAAATTTCGCTCTGATGTTGTCATTCATCATAATAGCCATAATGTGAAATATCCAATCAAATACTGAGAATAACAATTGTCCTTTCATGGTGAAATAAAACTTATTTGATGGATCTAATAAAGGCTGTTATTACTCTTGTCACAGCAGTAGAGGGAAATATTGAAAATAACATCCACAAAGCAGTTTTTGTGGCTCAAGCCTTGGAGTCACACTAGGAGCACATTGAATGGATTAAGTTACATTTACACAGGGCTTTGTTGTGTAAAACTATGACACAGATGGCAGTACTGGAACACGGTCAGGGATACTTTATTAGAGTGGAGACAAAAATAAAAGCAGTGAGAACCATAATCCATCAACTCGAACAACAATGACAATGTGGCGCCATCCCAAAATGTAACTATAATGGAAATCTAGAGGCTTATTATCTAAAGTGTCAAATATTGCAGCGAATGTGATGATGGATTTGACAGAACCTAGAGAACTTATTGTAAGCATTAACTCAGATTGACCGTCGTTTTCTTGAAAACTGTAGTTACAGTTTCACCTGCTGGGACAAAACTTTGACACTAAATGTCTCAGAAGCTAAGTGCACCAACATACAGTAAACGCTCTTAATACCAAACTCATGATATGGATCAACAACATGAAAGAAATATTAATAACTTAAGCAGGGATGATGGGAAATGAAACCACTGTAGCTGGTGCACATGCATGTGTTGTAATACACAGGAGTAATAAAAAAGAGACAAGGTAAACACTAAACAGTTCTCTTTTAATGTGTATTTCATTATGCACAGGTAACGTGAACATCTTGTGTTACACCCATTAATGTTATAATAACAAATATATTAATAATAAAAAGGTAAATATGTAATGACTGACAAACTATTTTGCATAACAGAATTCTTAGAGATAATTGTGTTGCATAAAACTGTGCAAACAAATATACAAGGTGTGTTTTTCATGGTACTGTGCTACCAAGTGTGTTTAACTATGAGTTCTTCTTACTCTCAGACAAACACTGGAAATACAACAGACGGATAAACTAGAACTCAAAGATGGAAAAAAAAGGGAGCACAGACAAGGAAACACTGGACAGAACAGCAACAGATATGAAAACAATGACAGCTAAATGTGTCCCTCTAGTGGCACCAAGAGGCAACAGCATCTACAAGCAAGGTGAGTTTCTGCAGGATTATGTTGTCTCTTCTTGTTAAACAGGTGTTGTTTTGTGGTGTTCTTGTCACAACATTACTATTTCATTTACAGAAAATGAAAAGTTGAGAAAATGAAATGATTAAAACAAAGCATTGCTGCACAGCCTCGCAGTTTAAACGGGTTACTGTTTTAGGATACATATTTGAGATATTTTTACATTAACAAATATAAACCAAAAATCCATGTAAATTTATTTCAAAGCCATACAACACCATTCATCACATTTGCACCTTATTGTATGCTAGAAAAGTCACAATTCTCCATAAAACACATATTAATGCTGTACAAAAGGACAGAAAATGTACATTTTGGTACAAAAAATAATCTGTAAACCCAGTTTGAGTGGTCAACTCTGAAATATGATATCACTATAGAGGAATAGAGTGATGTTCAGGAACTGTTATCATATCCAGTAATAGACTGCAATTTAAATGAAATTCCTGTACC
The DNA here is from genome assembly GCF_030273125.1 of Centropristis striata. Classification (NCBI taxonomy): domain Eukaryota; kingdom Metazoa; phylum Chordata; class Actinopteri; order Perciformes; family Serranidae; genus Centropristis; species Centropristis striata. Next base: position 35,934,002 of record NC_081520.1, on the reverse strand, counting down.
AATGACTCATTTTAGATTTGCATTTTACCTTTAAATTAAAAGACCAGCAGCATACATGAAACACACAGTTCCTAAAGGCAATCTGCTACAAGGCAGAGCAAAGCACCAGGAACTAGTTACAGTTTGTGTGCCAGGTGTAATGATTTTCAAAGGTTCACTAGCTATCATTTAGGTGGATGATAAAAGAAATGCTTTGGCAGTTGATGGCTTATCCTAAATTCCTTTTAATTTTTAATTATTTATTTTGTATTACAAAGTAATTCTTAATTTGGGCACTCAACACTCAACACATTACATAGAATAAATTACCTTGTGATTTACTTTACATTCACATTATTCTATTCACATCACTGACAGTCAAATTTATTTTCAAGACTTGGCCAAGAGCAGTCAGTCACTGCCAAGGTCAATGTATTTAATGTAAACTAAAGGTGAGAACATCCTTTCATGTTTCACTTCAATGAGAAATTAACTATATCAAAATCATTAAAATTCAAAAGGACTTAAAAACAAATCTTTTTCTGTATCAGAGCATAACCAGTGAAAGGTTAGACCTGGCTAAGCCTTTTTATCCTGTCTTGGGTACCTGGCTAGCCCCGTTTGACCCAGATGTGAAAATCAGGGTGGTGTTACAGTCCCTCAGTGGTTGGACAGGAACTACTATCCTATACTATTGTCTCTTAAGTACATGTATAAATGTATTTATGATTTAGTGCCCAAGGATGAACAGAACCCCACCCGGCTTGGTTCATCAGCTCCAGGGTAGCAGAGGGGATCAGGTCACAACTTCTGGACCACAACTTGGAACTTACCTGGCATGACAAAATAAAAGAGAGGTGAATCATTTGTTTGGACCTTAAAATGGATAGTTAGATTTTTTTAAGTGGTATTGTATGAGGTACAAATGACTGTTTTTGTCAATGGAGTCTGGTGGCTTTAAAGAGAGAATAGTTTGCGGGTTCAGTTCCCCCGTGTGTTAACTTAATCTGGGCAGTCTGACAGCGAGGTAAAGCAGTGGAATTGTTCTAAATATAGTGTACACTTAAACGGATATAGATTTTTTCAGGTGGCTAAAATACATTCTGCTGCTGTCCCCATTCACAGCAGTACATTACTTTGCTTCTCTGCCTGTAGTCCTGCCTACTTCTCCAAACTGGGGGCATGCTGATCACCATTTACTGAAGGTAATACACTGCCTTTATATAAGAACCTCATACAACACCACTTGAATAAATACAAACTGTCCCTTTAAGAAATGTATTAAATTTTGTTTAATAGCCTGAGCACACAACCATTCAGACACCTTGCATGAGTAACAACAATAAAGCTTCTATCGATATCCAATGAGCATGCTAAATTAATTAAAGAAATTAATGGATTAGTATTCTTATAGTACTTACAGGATGGCATAACAGAGACCTCGGCTGTCACCACGCTGTCCAGACCAAGGTTAGAAAGAGCTCCTCTCACCACGCCACACGAAAAAGCGAGGTACTGAGAGAAAACACATGCACAAATACATTTTTATCAGCTATGACTTGGACTCTGATTTATTTGTCTGTATACAAAAAAAACCTTAAGTGCATACTGCTACAGTAATTGATCCCTAAGTGACAGCAGTAGAAATATAAGAGCAAGGGGAACAAGAGAGAGAGAGAGAATACTAACCTTTGGAGCCTGATCCAGGTACTGTTTCCCATTGGAGAGCTGAGTCAGTAGAGAAAACTTGTTGTCCTGCAGAACATAGGTACCCTATGGCAGAAAGAAAATCCACATATAGTGACAGTGACAACTAGTGATACATATTTACCAAAAATGTTTAAAACATTGAAAATGCTTTTGTTTATATTAGTTTCTTCTAGAGAGGTTTCCTATAATTCAGAGGCAATCTGATAACATGCCAACAATTATGTTTTACTGAGGATAAGAATACTGCAAACTCTTCCTTGCCATAATAATCTGTGATATCTATCACAACCTAAAGTCCTGCTGGTGGAAAGACTACTCTAAACTTTTATTTTACCTGATGGTTCGTTCTGAGGTTGTCCACCTGCCTCTTGAACACTTTTGTCCAGAAGTCTTTACAGACGAACTTCATCACATCCAACTCATCCTTGAAGCTGGGAGAGTCCCTGGTCAGCCTTGACAGAGCAAACACGTAACATAAGTGGGGTTGCATATTTCACAGCATTATCTGTTGCACATACAGTGTGTGTTTGTGTTCATCTACCTCTCAATGAGTCCTTGTCCCACCCTGAACCCCATGCTTTCAAGGACAGAAACACAGGCAGCTTTGTCCTGAAGAGAAGAAATTTAAGATGTTTATTTTCATAGACAAGAACAGGCTTTATATGTATGTTAGTGTAAATGCTACAATAGTATAATGTAACAGTGACTGTTGTGAAGCCTGGGAGAGGGAAACACAAGAAACGGATAAGTGATCAACGGGCAAAGATGCACAGATTAGCTGGCAAGATTAACACTAGATGGTGTTTTGTAAGGTGATACCAGACCACAGTGTAACGCAAGGCCTGGGCTCTTCTTTATATTGTGTCAAGTGATTAATTCATGCCTCTGTTACACACACCTTATTGTCCATCTCCCTTTTAGTGGACTGCTGCTCCTTGTAAACATGAGACACGATCTCCATATGGAGAAAGTCAAAAAGAGACTCATCTGCCATTCCTGTCAAACACACAAAAATGATGATACAGTCCAATACAACGTTTACGTCAAACAGTTATCCTAGTTACCATAGCTGCGCTTCAACAGACAACATTAGCAGTAGAGCTAGCTAAATGTGAAAACCCGTTATAGTAGCTTAGCGTTAGCTAGATAGCTAGCTAGGGTTGGTGTTGTTTGCTGCAAACATTGTCCAGGGCTATTTTTTCACTATATCGGCACAACAGAGAGAATGTGAACAAAAACACAACTCACTTTATGTTTATATGTCTTGCAGTTAATTTAATAAATTGAACAGTGCGAAGAGAGGAATCTACTGTACCTGTCAGCTGGCTGTACGCTACACGAAGTAAACACAAGTCTCCTTGGGTGCACTCGATATAAACACCATGGTACTCCTCGGGATCGTGAGCCAGCCCAGACTAGAATAATAACCTGAAAAAGCACCCGTTGGCGGTCGATTACATGCTCCAAAAAAACAACAGGAAATCATAAACCCAGTACTACAACATACTGTACTGGTGCGGAGGACCAATAAACTTGGTAACGTAGAACCTGGCTCCTACTCATAGAAAACTATGTTAAATGTCGGTGGACGCCGAATTACAATCAAACGAACTCTTGATTGCGTGGAACGTCCAATAGCGACATGATACGTCAGACATCACGTGACACGACATCCTTATTGGGATTGGGTCTTGAAAAATAAGTAACTTCCTCACTGCTCATGTGATTTGTGTTTTCATCACAGAGAAGGTTTGGCAGTTTTTGAACTCTTTATTTTAACATTTAGCTTTTAGCGAACATTATATTATAGATTCTCGCAGGGTTGTAGCCTATTCAACAAAGTGAGGCTGATATTTCAGGACTGCTTTATTAATACCATTGTTATTATTTGAAGCAATAACTTATGCTTTCTTTCAATGTAGCTAACGAAGGATCGCTGTGTGTGTGCAGCTATGTCCAGCAGTTACCAGATAGTGGTGCAGGGCGAGGCTTCTGAGACAGACTCTGATGATGAAGTGTACATTACCTCCATGCCTGCTCCCCAAACTGCCACAATCGGTGCCAAGGTTGTCCTGCATGCATGATGTGTGATGATATGTGATCTGAGAGTGAAAGTGATTGTAAATAGTAAAATAACATACCAATATCCATTAAGCCACTGTAGACTCATTTTGATAAGGCACATATTTTCTATCCTTTGTGTGTGTTCAAAAACAACCACTATCTCCACCTCTCCTGTCATTAATTAGCAATCTGCTCTGCCTGTGATATACAGTCATGAAAAAAAATTATTAGATCACCCTTTTTCTTCAATTTCTTGTTCATTTTAATGCCTGGTATTGATAAGGATTTTGGTTATTATCAAGAAAACCATAGAAAATGGCTAGAAATCAGCTCTTAAATTAAACTCTCATGAGCTATTTTTGTTGTTATGATTATAATTGTTCAGACACATGTACTGTTAGTTGTACCAGGCATTAAAATGAACAAGAAACTGAAGAAAAGCAAGGGTGGTCTAATATTTTTTTCCATGACTCTATTGCATGCTGCTAGGTTCCTGGGGAGGCGTCTGAAACAGACAGTGAGGGTGAGGAGGAGCAGGCGGGCCGAGTCTCCTCACTGAGCCAGGAAAGCGCTCAAATACTCAGGAGAGACCTGCCTCCTCTTATCGTAGTTAGAGACCATCCTGATATACAGTCGATAGTGGAAGACAGGCCAAGTCCCACACACAGGCCACACGGTGAGAAATGTCACATAGAAATGTCATAATAAGAATAATATTCAAATTAATGGAATAATATTCCAATTATAATACTTTATTTCACAGTATATAATTCTGTTTTCAGGTGACACCCTTTTACAACAGAAACTGCAGGAATCTAACAGCCGGCTGTATTCAGATGTGGGACAGACACTACGGCACGTTTATGGCAGTGCCAGCAGAGAGGTATGTAGATGTATTATTATGCCTACCCTCAAATATTTGAATTTGGAATACAAAGATTCCCTAATGACCCTTTATACTTCATCACTACTACAGAGACCACTGCTTTATTCTGCCATCATTTGATTTCTTACTGATTGTTTTTGTGAAAGGTGCAAAGTGCAACAGGTCAGCTGACGACTTCGCAGGGCGCCATCATCAACGCCTCCCACAGCATCAGATTAATCCTGGATGATCTAAAGGCTGTGTCCGAGAAAATTGACATCATCACCAGCTGTCAAATATTGCCTGATATTAACATCAATAATCCAAATAATAATACCGCACCTGTACCTTGAAGAAACAAATCAATATAAGTATTTAAAATATACATATCATTATGGGTATATTTTCATTGGATATCAGGGGTTTTTTGCATTAGAAAAAGTAACATGGTGGCTTTACTTTACTGTTTACAAACAATGCCCATGCATATAAACAAATACTTATATTAACAGCCACACACTTTATATGTTTTTATTTGTCAGGATCTTCTGTCCTTGTGTCGGGATATCTGGATATTTCTGTAAAGAGAGGACTTTGTGTTAACCTATGATTTGCTGTTGTCTTCCTGGGTTACATTTTGATTTTACATAGGAATTTTCCCCTGCATTAAAAAAAAGTAATATAACAAAACAATATCTCTTAAACCACTGCAGACTAATTTTTTACAAGTCATATCATTTCAATCTGTGCAGTACCTCTGCAGGTCCTCTGTAATAGGTCAGGAATGCAGAGTTGTACACGTTTTTCATGCTATTTTTTAAATATGTGTTCATTTTTCCCCCCTGTATGTTAATATTGTGACATTAATGTAATTCACTAATATAAACTGCTTTTGTTGGAAACCTGAATGCTGGAAAATGTTTTATGTCAAAAAACGTTTATAGTGCATTTTGTTAAAAAATGCAAAAAAAGAAAGCCAAATTATAGTATGTCCAAACATTGTAATAAAAATGCCATACCTCCATATGTCTTAAAATGTCCAAAGCGGTCATTGTGCATTTTGTCCAAAAATGCAGAGAAACACCAGTTTAGTATGTCTAGATATATAGACGTCTCTTAGGCGTTTAGGTATAGACAGATATTTACAATATTACTTGGTACTGGGTTGCTTCAATTAATACCTTAGAGATACTGTCTCCAGCTGTCAGTCATAGAAATAGAAGCCAGTTGCTGCTGCACCGATGGTTTAATGAGATAAACTCACTTAAAATGTGTTGGTTACAAATATAAATCTACTTTTAAAACCCAGTGGCATCAATCATGTGCACAAAACAAATACAAACATATATTGCAAACATTTTTCCGACAAAATTCACAAAAATATGTCCTGTTCAAAGTTTGTTAACTCACAGAAAATCAACAGCACACACAATTTACCCAGTGGAGGTGGAAATCTCAACTCATGGATTAGGACTTTCAGAATGTCATGTGACCTAATCACTGTTACAAACACAACTAAGGTTGGTTCTATCAGACTGAATACCACCAAATTATTCTCAGCTCTAATATTAGAATGCTACTGATATTATATGCCTGACATATCATGAAAACACTCTCCTATGTTGAAAGCATCTTTCTGGTTGTCCTTCCATCCATCCATCGATTAGGTGATGTTTCATTAAATACACCTGTCCATGTCATCCGACAGTCAGTAGCTCCACAATAAATCCATCCATAACATCTGCATGTAGGCATGTCAGATAGGCGTGTAGACATACACTAACACCACTACCACCAGGTTGAGAAAGGTGCTCACGATACCGGTGAGGCCGAGCATGTGCTCCGTGTCCACCTTCCATCTGTCCGATTTCGGAAGCACACAGACGGGATCAGCCACCTGAAAGAAAGAGACAGAAATATTTGCAGTGTGTCTCCTCAATGTACATGCACTCTAGGTTGGGATTATTAGATTAAATGTTAGCGTTGACATCTTTCAGCTACCAGATGGCGCCATCGACACAAACAACAACACAAAATGTTTCTTTTCCTTTCTGGTGTCTTAAATCCATGCCTGCTGTCTATCTCCTGTCTTTAATTATGCGTAATAATCTAATCTAATAATAGTCTAATGCAGTGGTGGAAGAAATACTCAGATCATGCACTTAAGTAAAAGTAGCATTATTACAGTGTAGAATTATGTAAAAGTCATGCATGCAAAATTACATCTAAGTGACTGTACACTGCATCACAATATATTTTAAGTAAAAGTAAAAGTACTTTCCATGCAGAATGGCCCACGTCCGAATAATGTAAATGTATTTATTGATGCACATCACTTTAATGTTGCGACTGGTAAAGGCGGAGCTAATTTCAAATCATAATAATTTTTTTTTTTTTCGTTGATTGTGTTCCACATTAGGCTATTTATCTGAATCTGTAAAGTAACTCAGACAGTACTTAGGTAAATTCAGTTAGTTACTCTCCACGACTGGTCTAATATCATATCCAGTATAAGTTATATTGCATGTATTTATAGACACATGAATGTGTGGCATATTCTGTTTCTTTCTTTTCCCTACTCTGTGTAATATGATAACATAGTGACAAATAAAAAGAAGTAATATTTCCTCTCATGAGCTGAAATTCTGAAATGTACCTCTCTGCTGTTTCCCTTCATTCTGTCATTCCTCGGCTCAGTTGGCTCCATGTCTCTCCATCCAAAATCACTCAGCATAGTTAAATTCACTTCAGACTTAATCCTGTTCAGTCCCCAAAACAAACAGATCCAAATATTCACAGGGATGATGACTTTGTGCACCACTGGTAGCTCTCCGAATTAGAGTCTTCTTTATATCCTCTTCTCCCAGGGCTCCAGAGACCCACGGGTCTGTAATAAATGAGAATAAAGGGATGCTGTTTTCTTTCGCTGTGTGGCTAATGGTTGTCACACAAGGCCAAGAAGCTGCTCCGCTGCTAAGCCACTCTTTCTGTGTCAGGTCACACATAGAGGAGAAGAGGTCTCACACCTCACTGGTGCCCTCTTATGTGTGTGTTTGTGTGTCTGCTTTCTAATTATTGCTGTGTCTTCAAGTGAGATGGATAAGATGTGCTTGTGTGTGTGTGTGTGTGTGTGTGTGTGTGTGTGTGTGTGTAGAAATATCTATTTAGAACTACCAGACACCGTCATATCCAACTACTCCAGTTTTCTTTAGGGAATTAGTTTCCCCTTTATAGAACAACTGTAGAACACTGATAACAGAGATCCACTGGGGCTTCATTACAGGTAAAGCTGGGGGGCAGAGGCGAAGTGTTGGTGTGGGACACGATGAAGCTCCCTCAGGTCATTTGTCTTCAGATACCACTAGTTTACTTCTTGCAAACTATAATTTGTCTCAAAATGCTCTGTTCAATTTTCAGCTTTAGAAATACATTTGAGCAGATAGCGCCTGATTACTGATACCATAAATTGAAAAACGAGGGTTAAATCATAAGTCTTACTTTTGGTCAACAAGCTGTTAAGGGCAGCTACCAAATTACAAATAACTACCTAAAGCAATCAAATCAAATCAAAATTACTTTATTACATTTAGCAGCTAAAGCAAATTCAGTCTAATAAAAGAATCATGCAATAAATGGAACCTTAATGAATGCTTTGACTTTCATTCTTCGTTTAAACTGTATAGAGATGTTAAATCAACTGTTTCATATTTGTATTAGTTTGTGGTGCTGTTGAATTGTAATGCATTGTACTAAAGACCGTTTCTATGATTTTGTTCTCCATTTACATCAGTGAGATCAGCTAAATAACAGAAAGACGTATTAAATTAAGACTGCATTATAGCAGCTAAATATAGCTTAAGGTGTACCTAATGAACTTGTAACTGACTGTACATACATAATATATATGTAAAAGCATTGTTTTTTGCCAGCTTATCCTCCCTCTTACCTTATCTACACTGGTAAAAAAAATCCCTGGAATGATAGCTGTATGTACGATCAGGTAAAACACTGGGCTTCATCTTTCTCCCTTCACTGGAACAGAGGTAGCAGACCATGGAAGCAATTAATTAAGTGATCAGAAACTCTCATGGGATGCAGATAACATGAGTATAATGGGACCTGGTCCTGATTGAGGCATATGAGTGATAATTAATTTAGAATGAGGGCAAACACTGAAAACACTATCAGGACCAAAACATTAATAACAAAGAAAAACATCACCACCCAAATGAGGATGATGAAGATTATGATCAATGTTACATTCTCCTATCCTTTCTATTGGTGCTTATTAGAAAGAAAATGTATTAAAATAACACCAGAAATGTGGACAGTTGTACAATATGTTGTTCACAAGAAAATATCTGTACTTCTGTTTTTGCTAAAGCTGAGGCCGAGAAAATAGATTGGCTGTCAAATAGCAATATGAACACCAATGTGAACAATGATGTCAGGTAAATGAGGAAATGACACCTCGTTGATTCTTTTTTCTTCCTAGAGCTGAGATGCACCTGTTTTTTTGCTGCATGCTGCTGAAAGAAATGCAGGGAACCCTGTTTCAACTAAGGATTTAAAAATATATATCTATTTTACTTATCATTTCCCTTTTACTGTGTCCTTATTATGAGGTCAGCAGTAAAATAGGTTCACAGTGGTAAACTAAACTCATGTTGTTTTGGGACCTGTTTCGGGAATTATCCCAGTGGGAATGTGATTCAGTTTGAAAGTGAAATGTAAATGACTTAAATCTTCGCGGACACATCGTAGCTTGTGCAGTAAACAGAGACCTAGGTGCATCTGAAGGAGGTTGGAAACCATAAACTATGTGACTCAGTGGGTATTTTCCTTCAAGGCTGGGTGAACCTCTGAGGGACTTGTTACACTCAACAGGCAAGTAGGACATTATTTTACTGTTTACATAAAACATCTTTCCTTGTTCCAGTGACAGTGGCTCGGGGCTCAGAGTCAGGGATGGGGTTTATGCTTGAGTTGGCAAACTAACTAAAGACTAAAATAGGAACAGGGCAAACAATGGACCAGGGCGATGAGGATAGATCATAAGTGTTTGTGGTACAGAGGGTGCAGAGGGTAAAGGAGAGCAGGGAGAGAGGACAGAGACACTAGATTATTAAATCATACATTTGAAGTGTAGTCAGATCTATTCCGGGGACTATAGGCTGGTCTTTTATAAATGCATTTGTATTTGTGTGTGTATGTGTGTGTGTGCAGGGGGCAGCCACCCACGTTAGCCAGGTCAGTGGCTGTATCACTGGGCGCCTGAGGACACACTGTTAGTTTATTTGGCTGGCTGAACATGGCTGCACACAACAGCACAGGTCTGCCAAAGCAGCTATACTACTTTAAAAGAGCTCTGCTCCGTGGGTGATGACCTTGTTTTCGTACAGATAGTGCATTCAAGACAACACAAAATTAGGATGCATCCCACTGACAAGCCGGAAGAATAAACAAGAGGAAAAACTCTCAGAGGAGCTAAGGCGAACAACAGCACCAAGCACTCAAGTTCAATCTGGGTGTTAAAAGTGAAAATGTGATTACACAACAAGACTAAAAAGAATTTGGAGGAGTAAGGCTGCTCAACTTGATTGGACTAAATTTCAGTGTCCCAGAAGTAATTTAAGGCAAGAGTCATTGAGGCAGAAGGTTATAAAAACTCAGTGATAGAAGTACGAAAATGGAAACCTCAAATATGATCATGATGTCAACCATAGACTGTACAAAATATAGATTTCTGAAGAGCCAAAATGAAGCTCAGTATGGTTGTCGCCATCTTGGGAGCGCCTGACTTCAGACAGGTTGCTAAAACACACCACCTGTGGTGGCACACACCTGTCACTCAAAGCAGCCACGCCCTTAATTATGCATAACTTTATATGATAACATAAATTAAACAGGTGGTTTATATTTAAAAAAATCACCCACTGTGCAGTTGTCATGAATGGAGAAATTAGCTTTAGAGACCAAATACATATTTTGTACCAGGCTGTAAACATTTTTACTGTTGGGCTTTTTAACATGGGGGTCTATATGGATTTACTTGTTTTTTGAACCAGCCTCAAGTGGCAACTTGATGATCTGCAGTTTTTGGAACTTCAACTTTGGATTCATTTTTCAGGGTTGCTGCTTGTTTTCAACACATATAATGTAATCCCTGATGAACAAACCCCTCATTTGTCTGCAAATTGAAATTCAGAGTTTAAAAACAATATGCGCTTTTCATATTTGCTCTTATTTTGAAATGTGAAGGGGGTTTTTCCATTTACAGTCATGGAAAAAATGATTAGACCATTGTTATCTTCAATTTCTTGTTCATTTTAATACCTGGTTTTACTAAAGATTCATTTGTTAGGACAAATATAATGATAACAACAAAAATAGCTCATAAGATTTTGATTTTAGAGCTGATATTTAGCCATTCTCCATGGTTTTCTAGATAATAACCAAAACCATTATCAAGAAAACCATGGAAAATGTCTAGATATCAGCTCTTAGATTAAAATCCTATGAGCTATTTTTGTTGTTATCATCATATTTGTCCAAACAAATGTACCTTTAGTTGTACCAGGCAATAAAATGAACAAGAAATTGAAGAAAACCATATTGTTTTCAGCCCATTAAATGTAATCCCTGAAGAACAACCCCCTCATTGGTCTGCAATTTGAAATTCGGAGTTTAAAAACAATATGCACTGACATTTCACATAGCTAAGGGTATTTTAAAATTTAAAAAATATTTAAGATTTTTCCAGTCATATAAAAGAAGGGTCTTACTCTTTGACAGTGGTGTTTCTCATTTTTTATTGGCATTACTATAACTATACACATTACATGAAAGTACACCAGATCTCACAGCATTTGTTCAAAGGTAACTCTCAAGGATCGTAACAAACTGTTTATTTTATCAGCTTTACTAGAAATTATGTCCTTTCACACTTCTGAAACACTTCTTATAAAATAACTATCACTTTCTGATAGAGGGTAACATTATATGTGGGGTCTCCCATTTAAAATTTACAGTTTGCTTGATTAATACCCTAGCAGCTTCTGTCCTGGAATGTTAGTGAGTAAATCATTGTGTCACACAAAACTTTGGTTCAACATCAACATAATTTCCCAGGCTTTCTTACACATGGCAGTTGCCTGAATCACATAAATGCCAGGGCATTTTCTCAACCTTGTGTTGCAGCTAATGAAGAAATTACTGTAAAACTGGAATATGTTGTGCATAAATGTATACAAAACTGGGCAGTATTCAGCCTTCCCATGCAAATCAGTGTTTTTCCGACTTAAGTCTTTGATAATTCAATATTCTTCAGCTTTGTTGCTTTGAAATGACATTAAAATATCTTAGGGATCCTCTTATCCACATTATTTTCTCTTGTCTTGTCTGAGACACTTTGTGTCCAATGTGCCCTCTCAGGCTAAAAATCAATTCAGCTCATACATCATGAAAAAACATGAGAATCCATCTTTGCTTTGGCTGAACATAACACATTCGCTGGCTGGCTCAGACTCCAGAATGAGCATTTGCCTGTCTTTGAACATTGCTTTCCTGTTTTCGCTGTTTTGTGCTAACAATTTGTGCCTGGGGCAGTGGTTAGGAGTCCCAGATGTACTTTGATGCACCTGTTTTTCCTTTGGCATTGAAGACTATTTCCATAACACAATGTGTGTGCACATGTCGGCCAATTTACCTTGTGAAATGATAAAAGAAAGACCAATAAAAAGACCAATAGCAGGCATCAAATGGATCATAAACCATGTGAAAAGTTCTGTAATTTGATGCATGAGTGAGACATTCGTTTTGTTAAAGTCCATGCTGTGTGTGTATGCATGTGTGTACTTTGAGGAGGTGGCTGAATGTCTGTTGGGACAGCAGATGGCCGGGACCTTCCCTCTAGGCTCTCTCCTCTCATTGGCCTGCCTGGCAGTGAGTCTGTCATATTAAAAACTGGTCTCAAGTGTAAACTTGAACTGCAGGCAGAAAACACAATTACATGTATTTCAGGTACTGTAGCCAATAAACAGACTTTGATCTAAAATCAGTTGAAGCTGCTGACATGATGGAAGTTTCTCTCTCATCATTCCTAACTATGATAATCACTATAAATCTGCACTCATTTTTGTTGAATGTCTTAGCTGTATAATATGTGTCAATCTGCATTGGAGTTATTAATATATATGTAATATATTGGCATGGAAATTATCAAGTTAAAAATATTTATTATCAGCACAATATCTACAAATATTTTTTTTTACTTATGGCCTTTGATAACCTACTTCAGTTAATTTAATACCACTTTGGAGTGAGGCCCTTTAAAAGGGGTTTATAAGAAGAAGCCTTTAGATTGTTCACGTGATTATTATGACGGCCAAAATTCAGATGGAGGGTGAGAAGTAATAAACACACAACCCAAAAGTTATTCTTATTGATGTTTTTTTGTATATGACACTTTAACCATTGATAAAATCCTTTTATAAAGAGGCCTTTATCAGACAGTGGTATCTTAGAGCCTGTTCCCGTATCTTAGTAAACCTGAGTTGAATAATTGCTAATAGTTTTGTTTGCTTACATCCATTGACCATTTAGAGGCAACACAAAGTGAACCAAAAATATCTCCAGAGCTTTTAAGTATTTCAAAGTGGCTTTGAATGTGTATCTGCACAGCTGTGGCTTGGACTGTCACAGTCTGACAGCAGATGTCTGGCAAACCAAAGGTGGCTCACGCTGTGCTTTGGTGCACTCTTAAAATGGATTTAGCTCAACAAACTCCACTGTACAGTTATGAGATGTGACAGGAAGTAAATGTGCAAGTCACATCGATCTCAGCGTGCTAACAGTTGGATCTCTTGATGTGTGCTGAAAGATAGTGTAAAATAAAACTCATGAGGAGATGTGCATCTTTCTATCTTTGTGAGGACCAGTGTGAGCTTTAGGTTTTGAGAGTGAGATTTTTTTGCCTGGTTCTCACTTCTCAAAGGGTTAAGACTTAAAATAATGGTTTGCTACAATTCAGGTATTATTTCTGTAAATTACTTATTCTGAAATAATTGTTAAGATCTCAGTAGCTCTCAGCTTTTTATACAAGTAGTAAAAAAAAAAGCCAATATCTTTGCCAGATGAGCTTCATTTGAAGGTAAAATCAAAAGTGAGTAAACCTGTAATATTGCTAATATTTGCCCACTGAATAGCAAATTCTTGAGGGTGCATTATTACAGTAAATATGGTAGGTCAAAGTTTTCAAGGAAGTTTTTTTCTTTAAACAGACAGCATGGGTATAACTGTTGAAAGTTTTGCCTCAGTTTTCTCTTGCAAATAAGTTTGACTAACCTTGTTAGTCAAGGTTGTTAGTTACTGCAGTGGACATTTTTTTTGTTCCCACATCTCAGCAATTACGTTGGTAAGTACAATGTGAACATAACTGAGAGAATTGACGAGGAAAAAAAAAACCCAAATTGTGATAAGCCTTAATTTTCCCTTTTAGATTTCCAGAAATAGGATGAAGTTAGATAAAGTATTGTGATTAAGCAGCTTGTGTTTAAGGTTAGAGATGATGTATTTTGTCCAATAGGGTCCTGAAGTAAATGAATATGTGTGGCTGTGAGTCCTAAGTCAGGTAGCTGAATACCATTTAGATTCGTCCTCTTTGCTGTTTTAGAACTCAACAAAGCATTAATATCTTGGTAAATTGATGGTATTCCTGCAGTCAAATTGCGGTCACTTGTTGATCCAGCATTCTGTAGACGTGGCCATGGAGATACTTATCTGTACTATTCTACACTTTATAAAAATAGGATATTTGTTTCATACCAAATATTTTCCAATGTAGTGAACGTGACTTTTGGATTTGCTTGCAAACCTGTCCAAACAAAACACTCAATAATAAACTGATGCTAATTCTAAGAGCATACACACACTATGTAAGAAGAAATTGTATATTCAATGATTATAAAAAATGTCATATACCTATTATTACAAGCCAGCATGTGAATTTCTTAAGTGAGCAGTCACAGAAGCAGAAATCTGTTTCTGGGGTCCTCCTTGTTTTGGCTTCACCTCCAGGAAGTCTGACTGATGTTGTGTGTGTGTGTGTGCGTGTGTGTGTGTGTGTATGTATAAAAGTATTGTGCTTTGTGTAAAGACAGCAGAGACTCATATGTGTCCTCTCAGTACTATGTCTTCTCTGGCGTTAGCTTGTTGGTAGAGAAGAGAATGACGAAGATGAAGTGTAGATTCAGGCCAGTCCTCTCCGCACGCGTGTCAGCTGCGTTTAGGTTTGCTCCTCCATTAGAGGCACAGTGCTTAGACCTAAAATCATATCCAGAGTGACATGCAGCTCTAGTGGAAATGTTGTAACCCAATCCCACAGAGTTTTTGGTGCCTTTATGAGTTTCAAGACAGATGGTGAGGCCTTGTACGGAGCTTTTATCTCCTCTTTTTTCAGGCAATCCACACTGGTTCAACCTGATTCTTTTGCTGCTGTTGCATTCCTTTGTGTCGTGCTGCAACAGGCCGCTGTCTCCGTTTGTTGGACATTGTCTCAGTTCCACACTTTGCCCTCTCCGATGCTGGTCCGTGTCTGGCTTACAGATCCAATCACAGAAACACGACACTAGAAAATAGACCATTATCCCGCTGTACTGACCTTCCACAGAGGGATCTTTGAGGGTGTGCAGAGCCACTGCACACACTGAAACATCAACACCATGCAGTTCCATGTCTGGGTGTTTTTAACATCAATAAGCATGTAGAACAAACAGAATACTGTAGGAACAGTCTTTACATCAGGAATTTTTCATTAAGTGTGATATAATAATCCAAGCTTAAGTAAACATCTTATCATGCACATATGTGAAATACCACTATATCTACAAAAACACAAACACCCATTTATGCAAAAAACCCATATATTTTTAAAGTCTATTTCTATTATAAAAATCTCTTTCTCTTAAGCTTTTCTTTCCCCTTTTAGTTCTTTCATCAAATCGGCCATAAAACCGGCTGTGCTTTATATACAGGTGTGCTTGAACAACACACTCTACAGGGGCAGGTGCTGTTAGGGGGACCTCATATCTGACACTGTGTAAATCAGACGGAGGTGTATATATAGACGAAGATGAGCAGCAGGAGGTTGAGTACGATGCCGATGACTCCCAGCACAGCCAGGAACCTCTCCTCTGGTGTGCTCAGGTGTGGACACATTAGGTCCATGTAAACCTTTTTTCAGTCACTATATTCCCTACAGAAACTGGACTTTAGCAGTGGATGTGAGTAATTATCTCTATGTTTTTATTCAAGTACTTTTAAAGGTGCTCAGAAGTAGATAGGCTTATAGGTTCCTCCATTAATAACTCACTCGGCAAAGTTGGTCCCTTTTGACACCTTTCATGTCATACTAAAAAGTGTCTTTTTGTCAAATATATAGATTTGAGTGGCAGTTATATTGTTTTAAATTTCAAAAAGTAGCTTGATTGTTAAAGAAACACACTTCTACATGGTGGAAAATGCAACACAGTCACATATGACCACCATGAGTGACCACCAGATGTCATAAATACAGAGACATAACCAGGGTGGACACACTGTCAACAGACATGTGGATTTTTGAAGTTGTCTTGAAAAATGGGAAAGACACAGTTTAGAAAATTGCAAGTATGTGCAAATACAGCTGCTTCTTTGTGACTGGCAGCAGTCTAACAGAGCAAAGCTGTCTTAAGGGATAAGCAGTGATGCAGGTGTAGATAAATATGGCTACTATCCAGCTGAACACACTGCCAATGATCCTCACATCTTACTGCTCACTCTGAATAATCAAACCCTCTCATAAATACCTAAAGAGGAGGAGGCTGGCAGTGTAGAGAAAAAAAGTTGGGGACAGTGCCAACGTCTCTTGTGCAGAAAAACCTTAGGTGACGGAGGTGTAGATGTAGACAAATATGACCACTAAAAGATTGAGCACGGTTCCGATGATGCCCAGCACGGCTAAAATTCGCTCCTCGCGGTCGTTGGTGGCGTCTTCCTCTCTGGCGTGAGCGCTGCAGACATAGCGGCTGCCGGGGACCATGGTTACCATCACAGAACCCCACCCCCACAGGGCGCGACACCTGGGTATGAAGACAGTGATGAGGGCAGAGGTGGAAGGGCAGAGGAGAGTGGAAATAGGGGGCAGAAGAGAAAGAAACATGTTAATTATTTCTGACACAGGAGCTGAAAAAGCAGAACTTCTGCACACCTGTGGGCTGACAGGTGGCTGAATGTAGCAGAATGTAAAACTCCCCACACTGTCTTCTACACTTGTAATTAGAGGAGATTCATCGGGAGCAGTGTTTCGGTACAGAGACCTTCATCAGGTTATTATTATTCCCAATAAATCTCACATAATTGCAAGTGTAGAAGGCAGTGTGCTGGAGTTCTTTGCTCTTCATTGACACAGAGTAGCTGAATATCTTCCCCTAGAACATATTTTTAGTCACAAACATGTCTCTGCATGCATTTGGGCATTGAATATTAATAAATAAAACATTAAAATTCAGTGGAGAATGAAATGAGATTTTTACTTTGTGTGCTGTCTGACCCACATCTGCACCAGTATGAATAAATGCGTCTTTCATTTTTCTCATTCTTCCAGTTCTCTTTGACTCAGCTTGGCCATCATCCCATCTTGTTTTCTTCATATTTTCCCACCTTTATACTCTAACTTTTACTTCTCCTACTGATCTTGTTCTCACTTCTACTGAATGTCATTTTTTATTTACATTCTATTGAGTTTTTCGAATGAAGCTTTGAATGACTATCATCAACTTTTATGATGTGATCACTCGAAACATAAAATCCTCAATAAAATCCTCAACTTGAATGAAATAATCCATCATATTTATGTGCTGCAGCCTGTCATAATATCAACATTGACCAACATATATTGATTTTATCCTTTGCCTGGAGGGGAGCAGACAGTAGCTCTTGAGATGGACCTTCAGTTAGCAGCTGTGGAAACTCAAATAGAGCCACAACCAGGCGGTCAGCAGCATCGAAAGAAAGTTTCCTGATCCGACGGAGAGTTGGGCGGTCTGGGATGAGACCCCCATCGTTGGGGCTTGCTCTGGCTGAAGTTGAGGTGCTACAGCCGCTAACTGAAAGTCCCTGTCCAGAACTGCTGTCCACTCTTCTCCCGGCGAAGTGTACACAGTTTAATGGTAAAAATCTGTTCAGCCACTGTGGAGATAAGACCACCTTCAAGTTTTAGGGCGTATTGAGTTGTAAAACATCAATAGGCCATAAGCAGTAGGGGGATTTCAACATATTGACCCAGGCAAGTATACATTGGACATTTTAACTCTAGGAAAACCATTTCTGAGGACATAAAACCGTTTGAAAGGTCTCCTGCATGTGTCACATTAAGAGGATATTGACCTGGGGAACATCTCACACCGGGATGCTCCTCAGGCTTTCTTCGCATTCACCTCATCTTCATCAGCAGTGACCTCTTCTTCTCCTCTAATATTAATCCCCCCATCCTCTTATGTAATACTCTGTTATTCTCCTCCCTCCTCAACTTTTCCCTATCCCTTTCTTTTGTCCCTCCTCTATTAGTACTCAGATAAGATTGCATTTATGATCAATATATCATAAAAACATCAATAAACTTAAGCTGGTCTTAAAATCCCTATTATAGTCCCCCTTATCTCTGCTCATCGTCTTCTTTCCTCCTCACTAAGCGTTCGTGCTGATGCAGGATCAATGGTGTCTGTTAAAAAGGATGCTGATGAGGGAATTATCTGCAGTCCTCAGAGACAGTTTGGGAGTGGGGAGAGAGAGCGAGGTTAGGATGAGGACAGAGGAGAGTGTGTGTATTTATATCTCTGTGTGTGCTCAAATGAGAATGACTCCTGGGCTTTACACAGGATGTGAGATTTCCACTAACTGTTAACAATTAGGTCCACCACCTCGGCTAATTCTGTCAATAATTCACATCTATTCAATTCAAGTAATACAGATATTTGAAAAGACACTCCCTTGGATAACTCTTTGTTTTACTGTACATGTAAACACAAAAACCATCTCTCTTCTCCTGCCTCCTCTTCTTTTATGTTTGCTTTAATCTCCACTTGTTGTTCTATCTTTTCATTTTGTTGGTGCGCTGGGAAACATTTCAACATCCAGCAGCTGTTCTGGCAGCCCAGGGGTGTGTGTGTGTGTGTGCGTGCGCATGTGCGTGTGTGCATGTGTCTGTTTGCGCGTGTGCGTGTGTGTGTTTGTGTAGAGTAAGGACAGGGACATAGCACTATCTTTTGATGCAGCTTAGCCATTCAACAGTGTAACGTGATTATTTCCAACCCAATTAGAGGGAATGCATGGCACACCTCAAAACTCAGGGCCATAAAGGCCATAGATAAAAGACAGAAACAAGCAAGGAGATGTCAAAATATGGGGGAAACAAGGCGTAGATGAGAACAGAAGAAAGGCCAATAGAGAGAAGAGATGACATACGGACATCCTTTCACCTTTACGTAGCTGTCCAAGTGTTATAATAGGATGTGTTGTTGTAATGAAGTTTGACTCAATACAGACTGTGAAACTGTTTCCTGCAAACAAAACTGTGGTTATACTTTCTGTCCCTGGAGCTGTGAGAGAAAACAGCTGGCCACTTGTTGGAGTGTTTTCCACTTTAAACGTGAAACATGAAACTGAACTCCTCATTGTTGTCCACAGCAGCTAAAGCTACAATTTCTTTACAAATCAAACTGCAGATCAGTCATTAACACACAAACTATAGTGCATACTGTAGGCCCACTAAAAATGACCAAAAGCACAATGAAGTTCAGAAAATAATCTGCCACTAAATACTGATACATAGTACAATATTTTCTTTTTCAGATGTCAAACTATACGCTTTTTAAGTGTACATGTCCTTTTAAAATGTTGTACTTTTTATTAAGGATAAGTACTTTGATATGTACAATTGGCTTAACATAACTACATATTTTGCATGCAACATTGTGTACAAACAGAGGTTTTGGCCCTGGGTCTATGGACGTTTTAAAGTCCCTCCTGTCACAGTATGCCACTGCAACAATCATTGAGAACCCCCCATGGGAACAATAGACAATAACAAATAGTCAATTGAGTGCCCTTCTAATCAGTACACACAATATAAAACTCATGAATATACAAGTGAGACAATAAGTTGACAATAAGTCAAGATAATTATTAGCCTAGTAGGCCTGTTTGCACTGATGCAACACATAACATTTTGTGCAAATTGTTTTCGTGAATTGTTTTATAGCGTTTAGCTGCTTAAAATGATTGGTTCTTTTGGGGGGGAATATTTGTTAATGTCGAATAATAGATATGTGAGAGTAGAATACAATGTCCCCTGAGCTGCACGCTCTTATAGTCTTGCTTGTTTGACTGTTGTGCTGTCCATGGTGCTGATCATGTTACTCTTATATACCCTTTTTCGACCAGGGCCAGTTCCCAGCCGGTGTTTGTGTGGTTCGACTTAGGAACCAGCTCTGAACCTCTTTGATTTTCCACATGCTCTAGACCCATGTCATTACATCACTGTTAACGTCTGTATGTCTCGGCCTCTCGGCAAGTATAATATCAACGGCAGACTAAATGTCTCTACAACACATCTGTGCTGCTCATTTTAATGACTATGGACGCCCAATACATTCTTATTAACACTGAACGTAAGATGTTAATGTTGGACTTTGCTCTAAGCCAGGGGTGTCAAACTCTGGCCCGCGGGCCAAATTTGGCCCGCAGTGTAATTTTATTTGGCCCGTGAGGCAATACCAAATTATTATATTATTATTATACTGTAAAAGCTGACCCGCCGGTATTATACGGCGCATTTACCGCTAATACTAGATTTATTATTGTTATTTTATTTTTAAATGTAGTAACCTGTTGAAAAACTTTATTTTGATATTTAAATCAGAAGGATGCAAATAGAAAAGAGGCATACAATTTTTATTTCATTTTTATTTAATAAATTAATGACATTGATGTGTTTTTTATTTGAAATTTGATTTTGCATGTCTGCACTATTTAGTTATAGATTGTATGTTTATAAGCGTTGCTGGTTCCATATTTAATGTTAAAGCAAAACATGTTTGGTATATATTAAAAGGTTAATTTGTTCAATGTTGGCCCGCGATTTTATTCAAGTTTTAAATTTTGGCCCATTGTGTATTTGAGTTTGACACCCCTGCTCTAAGCTAATGCTAGCCTGCTGGCGCTGGCCCGATAGCCCACTAGCGCTAGCCCATATCAATCACATTGCAGTTAGACAAGTCAAATAAATGAATGATACACGATTTAGTTGGTCTCTCTCAACAGCACCGTGTTGGTCTTGGTCTTGCTAGCCGGCTAATGCTAGCACGATATTGATCGCCGGCTAACGTTAGCACGATATTGATTGCCCACTAACATTAGCACTAGCTCGCCCGTATGAAGCACATTGCAGTTAAACAAATCAAATTTTGAATGATACACGTTTTAGTAGGTCTCTCTCAACGGCACCGTGTTGGTCTTGTTGGTCAGATAACACCGCCCCCAGCCCCTGATGTAGCGGTTCGCAGTTCAAGACCAGCAAAGACTTGGTGCCGCTGTAGAATCAGTTTTCGTGGCCGGGAGCCGGCTCTTTGGCGGTGGAAAACCAAAGGAACCATTCGCAATTGGGCACCGGCTGGGAACCGGGAACCTTTAGCATATAGCCATGTAATAGGGTGCAGTTGATAACAATACATTTATACAGACTGAACAGAATGTTAAACATCATTATTAAAATATACAGTAAATATGCATATAATTCCATGGTTGTCTTTTAGCCTATAAACATACATAATATTGAACTATTCAATATGAATGTGTTTTGTCTTTCCTCTGGTCTGGACTGAGTGCGCTCATCATCATAGCTCTGCACAGGAAACCTCTGTGACTTCTCTGGCACAACATTGTTCTTCTCAGTGGTGGTGCAAATTTCTAAAATCTGTCCATCCATTATCCTTAACTGCTAATCTGAACTTGTGTCGCGGGGGGCTGGAGCCGATCCCAGCGAGAGGTGGGGTGCACCCTGAACAGGTCGCCAGACGATCGCAGGGCTGACACATAGAGACAGACAACCAATCACGCTGTCATTCACACCTACGGGCAATTTAGAGTCACCAATTAAACCTAAGCTGGACTTTGGACTGTTGGAGGAAGCTGGAGGACCTGGAGAGAACCCACGCTGAGACACAGAAGAACAGCAGGCCCGACATTTAAGCCCCAGTAAGCCTGCCATCGTCATTAAGGCACTATCGTGTACAGACAGTGTTCTGAGAAAATCAACTTCTAATTGGGTTGCATCTTCATCTGAACTTTGATATTTTTATATCTGTCTACTACCATTAATTAAAGTTCACTTCATGTCCTCTGTCCTATATCCTATGTCTTCCCTGAACTTGAAATTAGACAGAAATATAAGAGACACTTGAGTGCGCATATACCCTTTTCTCTACATGTCTGTTGAGTTGTGATACATCCTCTAGGCATTTACAACATTTCACTTTTAATATATTTGTCACAGCACATATGTATGTGTATGCTGTGAATGTGTATGCATATAGAGAGGGAGAATGAGTCAGTGCTACACATATTTACGCTATTTATTTACAGTATTATGCCAACAGCAGCATTCTACCATCCAGTCACAAGCTCACACATTAGACTATGCTACTCCCAACACACACAGTTATTCCAAGAACACACTCTTTCTCTTCCACTCTTTCTTTCTTTCTTTGTTTCTTTTCCTCCCTCCTTCCATCACTTCAAACACATCTTAATGAACCACAGCAGCTTAAGACTTTAGCCATTCAAATTAATATTTGAAAATGTCCATTTCGTTTCAGCCATTCAAATCTCTACTATAGCACCACATTACTGTCACAAAAGAGCATGAGGATTCAAATTTGATTGTCTTGCTTTTTTACCATGAAGGCTTTTTCCCATCCCACTTGTTTAGTTTAAGAGTTCAATATATGAAAACTGAATTTAACTAAAAAGTAGTAAAATGGTAAAAGAAAAAAATCTATTACTTCCGTAACATTTATATATGTTTTCAAACCAGGCATTATTTTAGTTAACATGTCATTAAAGCTGCACATGCAAAATATTATTCTTTGTTTTAAACCGGACCACAAGTGCCATGCAGTAGAAATCCAGAAGAGCACAGAGAAGTTCACCAACAGCGTCCCCAATGAATAAGCAATGCCAGGCGGTCTGCCCCATGAAGCTCATGCATAATATTCATCATAATTGGTGCAGATAGCTGCTCTGCTTATTTCGCTGTCAAATTAACTTATATAGGGTGTGATATGATTTCCCTACAGTTGGTCCATCTGCAGGGCACTGTGCATTACTCTGTGAGTCTGAGAGGACATCCACTATCTGGGCAATCTCCTGGAAACATCGAGAATGCATAAAAAAGCCTATGAGATGCATATTTTAAATTACACCAAGATAAAAAAAAAACATTGGTAGTATCTTTAAAAGTTTGTTTTAGAAAGTTCTGGTAACTGTGAGCAGTTGTGCTTTTCCCTGAAATAGCTGGTAACCACTAATCTGTGCAGACATAACCAGGAGGTTTAATGTTCTTGAAGGACTATTTTGCCCCTCATTACACATGCTCTCAACAAGCTTCACAAACAAACTGTCTAATTTGAATGTTTTATTAGTAAGATTTCAATGGATGGAGCTTTTGTAGAGTCGCAGTGTGACCCCTGGGTGTAAGAACTGCCTCAGGGACTTCAGATGGAAGAAAGTCTGCTGAGAATGAGATTTAATTGTATCTGACAAGGGCTCATCACCAGGGGTTCGACTTGCATTAATTTAGAAGAGAAAGTATGTGTCTTCCAGTATTGCAAAGATTTAGGAAAATTGCAATCCTTAATGTGTGTGGATTGATTTTTATAGCAGTAATTAAGTAACATGTAACGTAATACATGTTAACTTACACGTAACTTAATTACTGCTTCTATTGAATTTGTGTTTCCACAAGCCTCCATCTCTTTGAGTATGGCAAGTTTAGTTTAGTTAGGATCCCCATTGGCTACAGCATTGCAGCAACTAGATACATGGATGGTTGGATAGATATATGGAACAAAAGATAGAGAAGAAATAAGAGATAAAAAAAATATGTGTGTCTTAAAGTCCCAAATAGCAGCAAGCTTTCCCTGCAAGATACTCTATATGTTCCTCTGTGTGTCTGAAACATTAGCAAAAGGTAGACTAGACACATTTCATCTCATGTGTACTCTAATTGTACTGTTATGCTATGAAGGTGTGTATCTGCACACATTCATTTATTTTGTAATAGAGGATTATAGCATATTTACATTAATCATGCACATGCTGTCATCCCACGTTTTTCTCTTCATCCTCACACTTTTGCACGCTCTTGCTTTCTCAGTATAAAGTTGTGTGCATAAAGTTGTGTTTCAGTATAAACACAACATATACTTTAAAACTTGCATGAACCTAATTTACCAACAACTTTACAGCGAGCAAAGTAGATCTAGTACTGAATGTCCTCAAAGTTTTTTTTACTAGAACTGACTGGCACTGACTCCAATGCTGCTAATGAGCAACTGACCATCCATAAAGAGTTTGGTCTACTTCATCATCTTGGGCAGCTATTATTCACAGTGGATGCTAATGATTTTAAGTAACAAGCAATGTATATTTGCCATGGTGGTATTTATTATTATATATTATGTTTAATTATTGTGGAACATGGAATGAAAAAATACCCTAAAACATGTTTAATTATGCTGAATCTGAAAAGTCACATTGAATTGACTCACTGCTTTATCCACCCAGGAATCATAGTAATAACCATAGAAGGGTTTTAATAACGGCAAATTTCATTTCGCTTCACACAGCCACCAGCAACACCACCTGTGCCACATAGCTGGCAGCTGTTAGTCAACAGCAAGCCAGCAAAATAAATGAATGAATTAAAGTTTTATTGCTTAACCTCCAGTCTCCCTGTCTTCGAGTGTCCTGGGGAGTTAGGATGCTGACCATGTAATTGCAAGATTCCAGGTTTGGCACCAGTTTAAGAACTGTGTTGCAGTGTGTTGTCCAATACTTAACACATAAAAGTAATCTCTGTCTGTCTCAGCTGTCAGTGGGGCCTTTGACACATTAACATAACCAAAAATTATTTGGGTTGCAGAGAGTGAACTCTAAATACTGTCAGGATAAAGCTTTTGTATCTGGGTTCACTTATATAGCGATTTTATCCAAAGTACTTTACACTACAGACTGCGCTCATTAACCCATTCTCACACATCACTCACACATTCATACTGGCCGAGGCTACCGTAAACGGTACGGTACCATTAGGTGGTGATTCATTCATACACCGATGAACGCAGCATCGGGAGCCATTTGGGGTTCACTATCTTGCCCAAGGATACTTTGACATCTAGGCTGCCATGGTCAGGGATCGAAACACGACAGAGAGACAACATTGTCTCTTTTCAAATGTTGCTCCTGGCTTTGCGAGCCTACATTGGCATCCAAACTCAACTGGTTAGGCACATTTGTGCTGCTTGTCTTGAATGCTATGGATGACAATTACGCTCTTAATACCACTAAAAGTAAGACTTAGTTAGCCTTTGTTGTACACTAACTCTAGCCCGCTAAAGCTAGCCTGCCAACCAGAGCCTTACGTTGGTCTTGTTGGTCACAATAATCCTGCCCCCAGCCCCTGCCGTAAGCAGTTAGTGGTTTGAGATCAGCAAAGAGTTGGTGCCGCTCTGGAACCAGTTTTCTAGGCAGAGAGCTGGTTCTTTGGCTGTCCAAACGCGAGGAACTGGTTCCTGATTAGGCACCTGCTGTGAACCAGTCCTGGAACTGCCTTGATGGAAAAGGGGTCATTTTAAACTCTTGACATTGACATCTCATGGTGAGGAAATCTGACCTTTTTAACCCGAATCACGCTGCAAGGCACTTGATTATGGGTAAACAAGGCAAAATACTAATAACGCAAATACAATATCAACAAATTGACTTCTATGTGGTGCACTGTACCTTGTCTATACAATATGGAGTGGCCAGGGAAAGGAGGAATTACAGATATTGATTGGAGCCAGTGATCGGTAGTGTTATTGACTCCACAGAAAGTCTCAATCAATGATCTTACAGCTGTTGCTACATTACTGACGCTCTTTTCAGGCTTTGCAGAAATCAATGACGCACACACACATAGCTCTCACAACTGAGCTCTAAAGACCAGCTGTTTGTTGCCAAAAGATATATCTTTGCATGCTGAGCAATAAGGCAGCACTTTACTGTTGGACTGTAAGGTCATTTTATGAGGACTGCATGTTAAACCATACATACATTCACAAAATCTGTCTCTCGATCGCTCCGTCCCTCCAACTCACACACATACACACACAATGAGCTGATGCACAGAGTGATGGTGTGGGAACCAGATCCGTATGACACTAGAGCATCCCACGGCCTCATTACGAGCTCGACTGGCCAGCGCTGCTAGAATACGAGGCCAGCGGCCATGAAACGACTGTCACTTCTCCTCAGCCACGGCCCCCGCTTCCTCCGCATTTATGCATGTGTGCTCTTATAGTGTGTGCGCGTGTGTGTGAGGAAGAACTAGAGAGGGGAAGAAGAGAAGATGAGTGTGCTTACTATATGGGTGTGTGACTTCATATGTGCTTTATTCATGACAACAAGGGCAGAGTGATAGTGTGTCAGTGTGAAGGAGAGAAAGTGTGTGTTTGGTCTGTTTGCTTAACTGTGGCTCACTTATACCAGAAATACCTGCTGCTGATAAGGTAATTAGAATAATATAAATGAATTTTTTAAAAAGCTAAATAATAGCTTTTTTAAGCTTGTGCTTAACAAATAAGATACATCTATAAGCATTTTAGAGTTTTTCTGCTGTAAAACTGTACCAAACAACAAGAAAGCCATTGCTCTGCCCTGCAGCATGTGTTGCATTGGTTGCTGTATGAACTTAAATTTCTCACACAATCACAGGCACCAAGCACATTAAGTCTGACAATAAATTCACAACAAATAAAACCCTTCCCTCCCATCATCCAGAGGCAATAATGTGTGTATTAAGAAGACAGAGTGCCCATATATCACCTCTGACTGACTCTGGCTACAAACAATGACTGCTGAATAGAGGAGAGGGTCTTGGCCTTGATATCCGTTATCCATTATCTGGATACTGCTGGCTACACCGGAACCCCAGAAATATTGGCTGTAGCCCCCAGAGGCTATAATAAAATCAGACTGATAGCCGATTGCAACCCCTGTGCTGCGGGGATTGTTAGGTAAGCTGGGGGGAATTGTTTAGCTTGTTTTAATTGGTAAATAAAATGTATCTTAATTTAAATTGTAAGCAAAGTAGACATCTTATTTAATATTCTTCCATGTCTGAAGGTGGCAGTGGACACCAGAATACAATCTGAAGGCAATGGTATCATACTTTGATATAAGAAGAGATCAGACTAATCACGTTTTAACAGGATTCGTCTGGTAAATAGTCTATGTGAAGAGCAAAAGAGGCAGAATGCAATATCAAGGAACCCATCATGTGACAGTGATCTCACTTTTAATTAGCTCAGTCAACTTTGCTCAACTGGCTACTTGTAAAACAATCCAGTTGTAGACATTGTTCCTCAGCTCCAACTTAATTCTCACGTCTCAAGTTGCTAATTGGACTGTTAACAATGACCTCCATGTGTTCCAGATATCTGTTATCCAGATATCAAGCTGGCTACAACCAGAACCCCGGAAATTACAGCCCTTATTCCCAAAGGCGTCATCATCAGCCGATCTGTATCAAGATTGTTCCAGACCTAACACTGACCTTAAGGGACATCAGTAGAAGGCAATAATGGTGAGCTGCAGGTAATTCAGTGGCACTTGTGTGTCATTTCAATTTTCCGGGGATCCTGCTGTGGGAAAAGCTTTCCACTAGTGCCATGGTCCAGAGCAAACTTAAATGCCATATGCAAACAAAACAAGAACATGATTTGCATGATCAACTTTGATGAGGAAGAGCACAAAGGTGTCTGAGAAAACTCTTGAAGCTATCTACCTGGTAGCTCAACACAAGTCAAAAAGACATTACTACTGCCAGCCTATAAAGCCATTGTGAACAAGATGCCACGATGAGTGATGTGTCATGAGGTGTTTTCAATGTCAGAAGTTGCCGTGCCAACAACAACAAAAAAGTTGAAAAACACTGAATTCATGGAGTTGGTTTAGTTCCCATTCAGGTGCCAGGCTGAATATCATGTGACCCACTGGGCACTAAATCACGTGACCTACATTAAATTGTGGATGGAAACATTAATTGACCCACTGGAGCTACATGACCTGCGTCCAACAACATGAACCCTGAGTCCTTAAACTGACCTTTCACCTTTGACCTTGTCCAGCCTCCTGAGGGAATATGATGCTCATATACAGTCTACATGCAGTCACACATAAGCACAGACACATGGCAGCCATGATGGCGTGCCATACATAAGAAACGTGTACTCACCACACATTGCACCAGGGGGGCAGCCAAAAACTCCTTTGTTTCTTCTCTTTATCCGAGCATGTTGTCAAGTTTTTCTTCTCGTCCGTGCTGCTGGTTTCTTTCACCTCCCTCTTCTCCTCCTCCCCCTCCCGGTCCCCCCTCTCACCACTGCTGTTCAGGTCCAGCTCTGTCGCTGGTGGGGAGAATCCAGGCGACACGCACACACACACACACACACAAACACACTCACACAGCTCCGGGCGATGCTTTGAAAATGCTCTCAGACACAGCTGGGCTCACACACACACACACACACACACACACCTCTACACCCACACCCACACAAGCATACGCGCAAACACAGCTGAGCTCCTCGACAGTCCTTATACCCCCACGCAGACAGACACACACATAAACATGCAGCTGGTCTATCCGCAGCTGAATGGAGACTGTGGCGTTGTGTCTTCCTGCGTTACTGTCGGGATGTTTTGATGGAATCAGTGATTCAGGTCGGACTGAAGGAAGTCTGTCTTTATTTCTTGATGACAATAAGTTGGATGATTGTCCTTATGTAGTCATTAAGACAAAAAACAAGTATACATCCTCCTTCCAATTAAAAGAATCCCGAGTGTTGATACACATCAAAGCATTCCCACACTTATATTTCCTCAAGCCATGACAGCAATCCTCCGCTGGTCAAATCTCTGTAATGAGGCCATTTTCAGAGATAGTTGGAACAGTTCCAATCAGCCCAGGACAAAATAAAAACAGACATTTATGAATACTTCAGCAGTGCTTGCCTTCTCTCATCTGGCAGTGATGTACCCCCAGAGTACCTGTCAAAGCAGGTGCAGCATGTCAATCCAAAAATATCAAGCTGCGTTCATCAGCCTGAGCTGGTTCTTGTTCTCAGAGGGAAAAAAAAGTAATTGTTCTGGTCCTGATGTGGTCTCAATTTCCTTCTTCCTTGTTGGTCCCACACGAGATAAAAGTCCAGTCTCTCTCGCTGTAGTTATCTCCCCAAGAACTTGCACAGCTGGCAAAAAAAAGGACAAAAACCCTCCAGAATGCCTACTCTCTGCTAATTTGTATGTCTTGTCTTAATTTGAACTCAGCCCTGCTCGGCTGTCATCTGACACACTTAACAGCTTGTCTATTCTGGTGTAAAAATCCCTTAGAATAAAAAAGCAGCTGTGTTTCTTCCCTGTTTCCCCCTCTGTGGTGCAAGGAGCGAGCTCTTTCAAGAGTGGCCTGTCAGCATCAATATTTAACAGGAACCTCTTGCTGTGTTGCTGTCACAGTTAAAGTTTCCACATCCCTGTCGTTGTGTGTTGGATGACATGTCTCTGGTCTCCAGCGTGTTCCTTTTTAGCTCTGCTTGGATGTTCAATTGTGCTCTTCATGTTCCTTGAACATCTATGTTCTGCTTTTTTTCTCTTTTTTAACCTCTCTTCTCTCTGTCTTTTTCATGGTCAACCTTCTTGAAGCTCTCCTTGCAATATGCCAACTCAATAAAGTCCTCTCCCTGAAGCAGGACACTCAGTCACTCAGTACTTTCTCCCCTGGAGCTACTTGCTTAGGTTTTCATTAAGCCTGTCCTTCTGTCCTTGGCTGTTTTCCGTCCACCCTGCAGAAAACCTTCATTCAACCTTCCCTCAACCCTCTTCACTCACACTAAACCTTCCACTTTCTAACCTCACCCACTTCTCGCCTTCCTCTCCCTCTAGCAAGCTGATTCACTTGGCCTATATCTCACTCACCGCCTGCCAGTGTGGCTGCTTCTGTCTCATCCTGTCCTTCTTCTGTCTAATGACTGCTCAATTCTAGTCAAGTCCTCTCGATTTCCCCTACATCTCACTCATTGTTCCTCTAACTCCCCCTACCTCTCCTCTTGCATGCAGAACACATCGTATTCTAGCTGCTGTGCTCTGACTCATACTGCTCTCTCCTCCCTTTTCCTCCGAGAAGCTTTTTTTTGACTCCTCTATTTAACAACACGTCAGGATCCGTTCAGCATTTCTCTCTGTCCCAGCCACCAAAATGACACCTCTGCATCCTGTTGAGACAGATGGAAGGACAGCCTGTGGATAGACAGTCAAGCAGAGAGACAAAAATGAAACAGAGAGACACACTTTCCCCAAAAGGATTCTGCCTTTAAAGACTTTTTCTGTCCCTGTGTTGTTGCAGCTCCTGATAGCTTGATTACAGGTGGTTTCTTCTCTCGTCCTCTAACAGCAGAATTGGTTTGTGGTCAGTGCATGTTTGCTCCCTTTTCCCCTTAAATAATAAAATCTGAAGCAGTGGGAAATGAAACCACCCAGCAGAGAGATTCTCTGAGAAGGACAGAGGACAGAGGAGAAGAAGGATATGTGGAGATGAATAAAAAAAAGAAAAAGAGATGCCCTCAGGATGCGTGGAAGTGACAGCAGTGGAGATATGGAGGGAGAGGGAGGAGAAGGAGGGTGATGAAGAAGAAAGGGGGGTGGAGAAAGGCTTGTGTGTGGGTGGAATGGAGAGATGATTGTAAGATGGATATGGAGTGAAGCGAGAGGAGGAGCTTGATAGAAGGATGGGAGGAAAGATGGATGGATGGATGGATGATAGATGGATGGATGGATGATGGATGGAAGCACATGGATGGATGGAGAGTTAGAAGGGGGGTAGAGGGGGCAAAAGATAGACATGTGCATGATTTTATGGATGGATGAATGCTTTGACAGGGCGACTGCTCTTATGACATCCAGGAAATCTCTGATGCAGCTGTCATGGAGGAAAAGGCCCTCTCAGTCTCTCATCACTATTAGTATTCAAATATTCTAAAAATAATAGTTTATAATTATTTCGTAGCTTTTTGATTACCTGTCTGGGGATCCTCTTGTGCTCTCTCTGACAATGCTCGCTCCTCCCTCTTAATTTCTACCTCTCTCCTCGATTCTCTCCATCCCTCTGTCTGCTCCTGCAGTCTCAGTCTGTGCTATCACTAAAATGCAGCATCCCTCTTCCATCCCTCCCTCCCTCCTCCCCACCTTCTCCACTCTCTGTCTTTCCCACTCTGTTTCCCTCCCCCTTTTCCTCTTCGCCCCCTCCGCTCCCATTCTCTCTATATTTGTCCTTTTCTGCCTCTGTTTCCCACTCACTCCTTCCATCTTCTCTCCTCCTTCTTCTACCTCCATCCCATCGTCTGTCAGCACCCTCCCATCCACATATTCCATCACCACCTCTCCACCTCACCCTCTCCTCTACTGTCATCTCTTGCTTTTTTCGCCCCCCTCCCGCGCCGAGAGAAGCTTCGAGAACGAGTGGCCAGGCTCCGGGAGTGGAAAGCTCTCAGGACATGTGAACACCATTCATAACCATGCTACATGAATAATACACACACAGTACATTCATATTTTTTCATATGCATGCACATGTGGAAAATACACACATACTCGATTCATCTGTCTCTCCATCTGGCAGACAAAAACAACACATCCTGCTGTAAAAACAAACATACAGCGAGGCTTTTATTATGCATTCATACCTGAGCAACATTCATAGTGCACACACACAAAACACTGAAGGCAGTTTTTCCTGCAATGTGAGATAACAGCTTTAAATCGATAAAAGATTGAACTGAGAGTATAGTGTGTGTACATACAGTAACTGTGCAAAAGTCTTAGGCAGGTGTGGAGGAATGTCTAGAATAATCTATGCTGGTTTGAAGGCAAAGGGTGGTCACACCAAATATTGATTTGATTTAGATTTTTCTTCTGTTCACTCACTGCATTTTGTTAATTGATAAAATAAAATAAAAAATAACATTTTTATTTTTAAAAGCATTCTTATTTTACAACACTTTTTGACACCTGCCTAAAGCTTTTGCACAGTAATGTGTATGACTGCAGCATTGCATGCAAACACAGTGCACATGCTGGGTAAAGAACACTCTCATTTGAAATGGAAATTCCGTTTGACAAACAGTGACCGAGTCATTGAACAAATAAATGAAACATCAGCCCCATTGTGTGAAGAGGGAAAGGAAA
Organism: Centropristis striata; assembly: GCF_030273125.1. Taxonomy (NCBI): domain Eukaryota; kingdom Metazoa; phylum Chordata; class Actinopteri; order Perciformes; family Serranidae; genus Centropristis; species Centropristis striata. Next base: position 35,901,787 of record NC_081520.1, on the reverse strand, counting down.
ACACAGTGTGTGTTTGAGTGTGTGTGTTTGAGTGTATGTGTGTGTGTGTGTGTGTGTGTGTGTGTGTGTGTGTGTGTGTGTGTGTTGTGCTGCATGTCTGGATGTGTCTGTTGCTCCACATTCAACATTGTGTGCATACATGTGTAAACTAAACATGTATGTCTACCCCATCGTAGTGTGTGTGTGTGTGTGTGTGTGTGCCTGGTTAGCGCTGTCCTTTTGGCCTCTAGCATCACCCAGTGCCACCATCTGTCCTGCCAGCCAGATGGGAAGGGTATGTGTCTGCATGGATGTGTGTGTGTGTGTGTGTGTGTGTGTGTGTGTGTGTGTGTGTGTGTGTGTGTAGTAGAAGACATTTATTTAGTTGAACTGATAAAAGATTGTAATTAGCTATTGTTTTTCTGAGACTGTTGAATGAGTTACACATTTTTGTCTATAAAATATGTTGTGAAAAACTGCGCAAAATTTTGCATTGAAGTGAATGGGGAAAAATTTTTTTGCAAAAAGGACAATAATCCGGAATAATTTCACCTAGAGACTCCATTTAAACTTTAAACAGTAGATACAAGTCTTGTGTATTGGTGTATTAATCCACGTTACGATAGGTCATATAGTTTTTTATCAATGACCATGATCATTTTTGGAGAAATTCTGAGATTATAATGTGTGTATTGCATGGAATGTTCGTGTCAGAGTGTGTGACATCATCGCTCAGAGTGTAGAAGGAGAGAAAAAATTGTCAAAAAATAAATTTGAAAACTACGCTCTACACTCTACAGAAATAATTTATACATAGAAACGTAGGAAAATTTGTCTTCTCACTCACAATCCTCTTGTAAAGCTGTCAGAGTTATAGTTTGGGCATAGGACGCACAGATGCGCCACCAACATGCACCAACATTGACTCCCATATTAAAAACGCAGGAAGATTTCTGTAGAAAAGCATATTAAGATCGCTCTTACAAAGCTATTTCTTCATTTTTCTTCACAAAAAACATATGTAGCTGTTCAGGAAGAACTCAGGACGCTCAAGGTGAAGTCGGATCAATGATAGGTATTATGGTTTTGCCAAAAATGCTTTCTGTTCGAGGCCAGAAATTCCACTCTGTCCACCTCTGGCTGTTGTCACTGTGCCGGAACATTCTACAGTGGCAGTTACTTCTGTTGATTGCTCTGCTCTGATTGGTCGGCCCCAAAGCCTTTGATCCTTTGATGTATCTCTCACAGAAAGAGAGACCCAGACACACACACACACACACACACACACACACAGAGACAGACAGACAGACAGACACACACACACACAGGTAACTTCATGTGATTACAGTTACAGATACACACACGCGTGTAAGCGCGCACAGTCCTCCAGATACACGTTTCACACACACACATTTTGAGGTTGAAAGATCATTGGTTGCTGTATAAATAAATACTTGAAAAGGAATGCTTGTTGTAGTTGTGCTCCTTGTATATAATATAGTGTCATAATATTACTAGTATTAATTGTTTGAAGAATCTCATCATAGTGTACACACACCAGCAGTAGCCCTTTCAGAATTTCCCCAGAGGAAATTTTCTAGTTATATATTTTTATACTAATTACATTTGACCTTATGTCTGGTTTAAGTCATCCTGTCATCATAAAAACAAAAACTGGCATGGTGTTTTAAGCCAGCACTTTAGAGGGAAGTTAACGGCAAGGTTACTTTTTTTAGGTTGTGATATGAAGCATAGACTGTATAAAAAATGAACAAGTAATGCGCCGGCACTTTCATGGACTCCAGAGGGTTTAAACCAATTCCTGCATGAACAAACTTCTTTTTCAGAGCAAATGAACTGCAGTGTAATCAAAAACCATCCAAATGACTTCTATCTAATGTTTTGTGCATCTTCTCTGAGTCATTCTACATTCATTCAACATGTGCAATTTGAAGCATCTTTTGGATGCCAACAGTATCTTTGCTCATGACATCTAAGTGAATCTGGCAGCCAAGACAGAGAAACTGGAAGTGAGCCATGTCTCTACATTGCAACTCATGCAAGTCTACATGTGCAAGACTCCAGACAGCTCCAGTTAGTATATGCTGTTTTTTTTGCCACTGAGTTAGTGGTGGGAACGGCAATTCCTTCAGTGTACTAAATCACTAGAAAACAACAAGAAAAAAAAAACAAGTAGGCCTACAAATGATCTGTTCACCGAATTGTCCAGTACCCAGAGCTATGACTGTGTATCAGAAAAATAGTCTCTAAATAATGGACATAGTCTCCGTGATGTCACTCATGGGTTCTAAAGAGTGCAAATAAAGCATTTTGGGTGGTTCCCATAGTGACCACCTTGGCAAAGCTGACTCCACCAAACTCCCCAGATAATCTAAAAATGGGCAGAGAGCTGGAACTGAAGCGGGCAAAACACGCCCACCTAGCTCGAAGCTACCAAGCTAGCAGAAGCTACTGACGCAAACAAGCTAGGCTACATGCTACACTGGGACGGAAACCAACACCATTTCCTTTCAATTTTTTGTGAAATGTACTTCAGTTCACAGGTTTGGGAATTATTCCATGTAGTCAACTTTCTCTGTTTTATTATTTTCTTTTTTAGTGGGGCAAGAAAGTCAAGCTTTGTTTGCAGTCACCCTGCAACACAAAATTAGCGATTTAGGAGGGACTGAAGTTAACATAGTCCTCTGTTTTCTTGGAGCACGACGAAGAATTAAACACAAATGGAATCACGTCCTTGAATTTAGCTACAGCACTATCAGATAGGCATCTAATGTAGAGTAACAGGACTTGGAATTTTATTAATGGTCTGATAAAACAGGATTCTGTGGGAAAACTATTAAATGTTTCAATCCTGTACATCAGCGTGAGGTTGAGGGTGTGGTTAAAACAATGAGTGGCTTTATGAACTCTCTAACTAAAGCCAATCCAATCTAATAGGCAGATAAAAGCAAAAACACCCTGTGTGAAGAGAAGAATGACAGAGGCTGTCATACTGCTAACACCTTTTGACAGCCCACTGTTCATTCTGTATAAGTTGACTGTCAAGAATATTAGTCTTCACAGATGAATATACCGTCATGACAATGCCCTCTTCATCTCACATCCCTTACAGTAAAACCTCCGTCTCTCTAGTCTCTGTTGCAATATTCATCCATTCAGGGGCTGAATGCTGAATGCATTTTTGTGCCAAATACGTCACATCAAGTCACCACGGCTGTACTTTTCATTCTAAAGGCTCTTCCAAATGCAGTAGAGGAATATCTATTCATCTGTGGGGGAAATTCTGCTTGACTGCTGATTCCACTATGCATTTCCTTATCCCGTCTGTCCATTATCCACTGCAGGCCTGGCTGACTAACCAGGAGATTTCCTATTAACTTCCCTGTCTTATCTTTCTTCATGTGTATCCAAGATTTTCCAGAATGCATTTCAATGAACATTTTACTACAAAGCAGGATTTGCCTGCTCCGGAGCAGGTTATTTTCGAGATAAGACATCAGTGCGGATCAAAACACTGCCCAGTGACCGATCAGTTGTCTTAAAATATGAATAATAGTAAATATTGTTGTCAGAAGGACTGACTCCTCTGTGTCAGCTTCTTGAGCTGTATGTTGCCTGTGTGGCACTTCGTAATTGTGTGCTCACTGTCAAGATTGTATGAATGTCAAAGCCATTTCATTGTGTTTTTATACTGATATCATGCTACAGCAGGAACTGATTGAAGCACTAAAGCTTTTTACTCATAAGATATAAGAGTAAGCCTACTTACCGCTTGCAGTTTTAATGGTAATTTTTATTTGCATTGCTGCAGGTTAAAGATAGAGGCTAAAAATTGTCATACATGCTGTAAAAATACATCTAAGCAACACATTATTTTAATGGGATACATGTTATGATGGAGCAGTGATATTGAAAATAGTATGTTGAACTCACTTCGTAATACAGGGCATCGGTCTTTAACGCTTGATAAATGTGCAAAACTGACCGTTTTGCCACTTGGGGGAATGAACAACACATAGTGAATGCAATATTATTACCATATCGACTCTTAAGTTGACATGTTGTCACTTGTTTAGATTAGCCTTCTCTGTTTGACCTTGCCATCCTCACTTCTGCTCTGTTTGTTGTTTTTATTTAGTTGTTTGTTTTTATGTAGCTGATTGTGTTCTTGTTTTTATGTAAGGTTTTTTGTTGTGACCTTGAGTGACGTGAAAGGCGCCCATAAATAAAATGTATTATTATTATTATTATTATTATTACACTTTGTGGCACAGAAGCCTTATATGCGACATGTACGACTCCCTCTGACAAGAATCTACACTCACCGGTCATCAGCTAGCAAGGTGTACCTAATAAAGTGGTTGTGTGGTCTTCTGCTGCTATAGCACATCTGTTTCAAGGTTGGACGAGCTGTGCATTCAGAGATGGTCTTCTGCAGACCTTGGTTGTAATGAGTGGTTATTTGAGTAATTGTTGACTTTCTGCCATCTGGAACCAATCTGGCCATTCTCCTCTGACCTCCTCTTGATATTGTCTCTTTTTCGGACCATTCTCTGTAAACTCTAGATCAGCACCAACAACCATGCCACGTTCAAAGTCACTTAAATCTTCCTTCCCCTTTCTGATGCTCGGTTTGAACTTCAGCAGCTCGTCCTCACCATGCCTACATACCTAAATGCATTGAGTTGCTGCCATATGATTGGTTGATTTATGAGCAGTGGAACAGGTGTACCTAATAAAATGGCTGCTGAGTGTATATATATTTTTATATAGATTAGTTGATTGGACAGTAGGCGATGCCTCTAGTTGCTCTCTTATTTTAACCTGCTCTGGAGGTATTTAGCCCAGTAATAAGTGAGCCACCACTGTTGGCCAGAAAATCCAGGGTTAACTTTTCTGAAATTATCTCAATAACTGCAAATCCTGCTTTTTACTATTGGCCTTAGGTGAGCCTAATCAGCTGATTACCCTCTAATGTCACACAGTTGACCACTGAGGTTGGCCAAGGAAATTGTACAGCCACCAAGTGTTAGGGACATCACATTGACAATGACTAGGGTTTTTTGCAAAAACATCCAATATCAATGTTCATGTCTGGCAATAGGGTTTCTATATGGTGCTGGTACAGATTTAATCTCAAAATGTAATGTTATCATAATTAAAAGTAAAGTAAACAGGTCCAAAAATAGACAGTGGGTTTAAAATGTACACACAACATGAGGCACCAATGTTGTGCTGAGGATGTTCTACACCATGTTTATGAGCATAGATGTTCCCACATGTTAGGCAGTGATAAGAAACCACAGGCACAAATGCATGCACTGTACATATTGAATAAGGTACAGTAGAGCAGAATTGACGCAGTGGTTAATCCTACTAAATACTTTAGAGATGTGGCAAAACAGGAGTCCATTTTATGTGATGTGAATTTCATGCTTTACTGGGAAAAAGAGGCAGAGACAGAGTGATAGAATAGTCAGAGCAGACAGATAGATAATAAGGAAAATACTGACACATGCATATCTGGCAGCAGACAGATGCATACACAGAGGCAAGGGAACAGCAGGAACCTACATCTTTTTTGCTCATTGCAAAGTTTGCTGCGTCATTACCCTGATAAGACCTTAGCTGCACTCTATTCTTTCATCTGTCTTTCATATTTTCCTTCCCTCTCCCGCTTTCCTAATTTCACAAACCCTAACCTGCTTTGGTAAAGAAGAGTTCTACTATAAAGACCAGAACAGGCATGAAGAGGAGAGATGGGGAGAGTCATTAATGACAGAAATAAAGAGACAGTCTGAGAGAGGGAGAGCTAAATTAGGAACAAAAGACAAGACACCAGGGGGGAAAGTATCTGTGTGTGTGTGTGTGTGTGTGTGTGTGTGTGTGTGTGTGTGTGTGCGTGTGTGCTTATGCATGTGCAGGCATGCATGTTTTTGTGTATCTGTGCATCTTGAGAAATCCTTCTGAATCCGCAGGCTACTACGTTTTTCCGGTTCATTCCTCCTCAACTTGTCTCCATCTTACTTCCTCCCTGTTTTGTTGTAAGATGGTTTGGGATGCAATGAACTAATAGAAGCAGCTAAAACAACAGGACATGTAGTCGTAAAACTAAACATTTTGTATCAGGTAATCACATTAAGGAGTCACTTTCTGTTTCTTTCATTGCTCAGGATGTAGAAAAGCTTTCTCCTCCAGTGATATTCTTACTATCCTCTTTATTCCAGTAGCAGAAGTGTTTAACTGTAGATCAATAGGACATCTTATTGATTCCTCTTGATTCAGATTCTAGACATAGCAGTGGATCCATTAGATATAATTAATTTCAGTTAAATTGTCTGCTGGTAAAGATTATTGTCACATTTATACATCATAGAATTAACAGCTCCCTCTCTGCCTCTGCATGTTTCTCTCTCTCTCTCTCTCTGTCTCTCTCTCTCTCTCTCTCTATTTATATATATATATATATATATATATATATATATATATATATACACACACTGTAAACAATTGTCTTGTAAATTAACAGTAAAATACTGGCAGCAGGGTTGCCAACATTCTACTGTTAATTGTACAGTTCCTCTGTTATTTACTTTACAGTATGTTACTGTGATAAAACCACATACTGAATTACAGTACAATCCTGCATTTCATTGATTTTTACATTAGACTAAAACACAGTATAGTGCTGAAGCTAGTTGCAATATTGTTGCAGTATACAATGCAGTCATTTTTTGGTAAATAGAGCCTATTACTGTGTGAAAGCCAATTACTATTAATTAAGCGCTGTCTTCACTGTAACCTCAGTAATTTTAATATACCATATACAGAATGAGTTAGTTAAGTAAAATACAGCCATTAAAATATCATTATTTAATGGGAAATGGCAAGCTACCTACAAATATTGCCCAGAATGCATTGTTTTCTCCATTACAATACATTTTTAATGGAAAACAGTATGTTACTGTCACAATTTGGCTGTTTTGTTACAGCAATTTGTTATAGTGTATATAAATCTGCATATATCAGTATATGTCTTTTTATTTACCTTCTTTATATGCAATAAAGCAATTCTGAGCTAAATCAAGCTATAAGAAGATCTTGCAAACACAAATGCAGACAATTATAGTATAAAGCTAATTAGCAGGACCTATGTATAATAGAAGGATCATCATTATAACAGGAAAAACAAGCTGTACAAGTATATCCAAAGGTTTTTTTTTTAAATGGACATTTGCATCACTGTAAACATGTTATTTTTCTTCTGTGTGAACAGGAGACCACTAGACTGTGTAAATATGTAGCTATAATAAACTGCACAGGGTTATGGCTCCCTCTTGTGTTCAAATCTGTGGACTGCAGGATGTTCTGTAAGGAGGATTTTTTTGCAGTGCAGTTCTAGTCACAGATCTACTTGTAGTGGCTGCATACTTTATGTATACAATATATTTCAATGAACCTGAGTGTCAATGCAGTGCTGTATTTTCTCATTTTGTCCTCTGATGTGCATGCCTGGGGAACAATGGAAACACGTTGATCTGAACAAAAATAGCTTGAATTAGGACTAAATTTCTGATGACTGAAAGACTAAACCTTTCCACATTTAAAATAAAAAAAGCTCACATAATGTTTTAGGAGAGGCTAATTAGTTCAGCTTCACCACATCCTCAGGCTGCTTCTGGATGTAGGAAGACTGCCCTGCCAACAATGCACCCATGGAGCCAGGCCTGATGCAGCTTTCTTTGCATCTAGATCTTTTCACCAGGCCAAAACTATTGCTGGAGCACGCTGATGTCCATGAGTAAGATGAGTTATATGAAGGGTTTTGTGCACTGTTCTCTTAACATCATCCACTGGTGATACATGACTGTCTCCCTCTGGTGTAGAAGAAACAGAAGAAATGTTTTCTTCTGTTTCTTCTACACCAGAGAAGATTAAAAAAATAAATAAACACACACACACATACACGCACACACACTTTCTTTGTTTACAGTGTACTGCTGAAAAAAATAAGTATACACTGTGTTAAAAAAAATCTTTTTTTTTTTCCAAAACTACACTGTGTATGCACATAGTAGTATAGTGTGTATGCATTTATTGTCAACACTTTTTTTCATTTTGAAGTAAGATGTGTTCTCTCAATGACAGCACTTCATATCACATGAAGCAAATTCAGTCTTCAACTAATATGAAAAATCTGATTATTTACACAATGTGGGATTTAATTATCTTTTTTTCTTTTGGGTGAATTTATTCTTGCGGGTGTCCAAGCAGCATGCCTCTTCAGCCAACTGGTTTGCTACAGACATCTGTCTGGCCACTACAGTATAATTTTCAATGCCGAATCCACTTTTCTCACTGATTATGTTCTCCTGCAGAAATGTTTTGGTGATATGCTGAACAGTTTTACAGTGTGTGTGTGTGTGTGTGTGTGTGTGTGTGCATGCGTGCATGTGTGTAAACTCAATGTAAATCAATGTGAGCCATCCTTCTTCAGCACATTAGAACATATTAACAGAGAATAACAGACTATAGCCAGGAGATCATTTTGCAGTAAAACTTTATTCATATCACAGGCACTCTGTGCCTTCAAATCTTCTTATATAAAAGTGGAAACATTTTATTACATTCATCAGACAGAATGTCCAGCATCTCCTTGTTAAAACTCTTTAGATCTGTTCATCTTAAAACTACATTCAAAAAGGTATCAAAATGCAAATTTTAAAAAGCTTCTATATAAAATAAACGTGCTGAAATGAACAGTACAAAAATACAAATATCTGTTGACATCATGGATGTCTAGAATGTATGTAAACAGAACACATAGCCAGAATATATACACAGTTTCCCCAATAGTCACTCAGTCCACGTTAAGCATTTTTGAGTAATTCGATCAAATTTTACATTCATCAAAAAAAGATGCTAAATGATGTAGCACCACAAACATCAAATCACTTGGTAGATGATCTTAAAATGATCTTTCATCAACAGTTGCCATATTTACTATCAACACTGCTGATGAGTAGGTGTTGTAACTAGTTTTATTGGTTTTAGTGTAAGCGTGGTGTTGCAGTAGCTGCTCCACCGACAGTTGCTTAATGGTACGTGTTTGGCGTAGCCTTGGATACGAAAATAGAAACAACTGCCCAACCCAATACTTAATGCTGATATGATCAGGCCCTTCATTGTGCTGTGGTTAAGAATAAGAGTTGGAGAAGTTAATGAGATTTCCTCAGCTAGGGAGAGGTAACAACATAAATGTTTATTTGTTGATATGAACTATAATAATTGGTATTATGTGCAACATAGACTGAGTGAGTTTAGGAGAAAAATCTGATGGTGTGGAAGGGAAGTGACAAATAAAACATTAATATGTAAAAGTGGAAAAAATAAATCCATAGAATTTTAGTAAACTGACATCTTCATCATTAATACTTAAAAATGAGCAGTCTTTAATAACCTCAGCACCTTCTTCAAATGCTCTCTTCTTCTCTTCTTTCTCATCCTGTCACTTTTCTGTTTCCTATGTCACACAAACCAAACATCTCTTCACCGTCTCCTCCTTTTCTTCTTTACTTTTCTTTTACGTTTCACCCCTCCATGCTAACCGCATATTACCCCTACGTCTTCCCCGTGTGAGCAGTTGTGTTTCCCCACTCTGGATCTCTTGCACTCCAGCAACGACCCCTCCTCGCCCTCACACTCCACGTCATCCAACAGGATCCTGACGCTGCGGTCGGCCTCGCCCAGCGCAGCCCTCTTCATCACCGCCAATGCCGTCGTGAAGCCGAGCTGTCGACACACTACAGTACCTGCTTTGCTGGTGAAAAGATCATCACACACTGTCCCCCACTCGCCACGGATAAAGATCTCCACTCTACCTCGATCCGATAAACCATCGGCGCTTACCAGTCGCACTGAGCCGACCCGCAGCCTTCTTCCTCTCTTTCGACCTCGACCTCGAGGCCTCTTGAATACTTGGTTACCCTCCCCGGTGCGTTCTAACTTCTCTCCAAGCCACAGCCGCTCTTCCTGCGATTTAGGCAGCGTTGTGTTGATTGGCGGTCCCTGGGGCTTAAAGCCTGATGCTGTTGGTTTCTGGCTCCAATATGGCGACCGTGGTGGGGATGTGGTCGAGGCTTCAGCACGCTCTGGGTATCGTGCAGGGGTCAGAGTCCTCTGGTGCGGTTTCAGGGAGGTTGTGGATGGAGAAGGAGGAGGTTGTGGTGAGGTTAAAGGTTGGGAGGTGGTAAAAGGATTGTACTGAAGGGGTCTCCCATGTTTCCTGGCTGGAGGTGAGGTGATGATTGGGGTTTGCGCGATCCTAGAGAAGGCTGCCGTCATGGCGGTTGTGCGATAACCTGATGGAGAGACAGAATCACCCTCTTTATTTGAATAGTAGTTTTACAATGTGATTTCTTTCTTTAAAGTAAAAGTATGACATTTTGGGAAATGCATTTATTCACTTTCTTGCGGAGAGTTAGATGAGAAGATCGATACCACTCTTGTATCAAAATGGTAAATATGCATCTGATTAGCTTAGCTTAGCTTAGCTTAGCATAAATACTGGAAATGGGCCAGGCTTGATTAAAAAAAGTGGTAAATCAGTTTTGTTTTAACAGATTAAAACTAAAGTCAAGTGTCAAATAGTCATCACACTTTGGTATTTGTACTAATGAGATGTGTTAGTTAGTGAGCTTTAAAAGGTGCAGGCAGCAGGATTTTGTTATCTTTGAATAGAGCCAGGCTAGCTATTTCCCTCTGTAACCGTACAGATATAATCTTTTCTGCAAAAAAAGCCAATAAATATATTTTCCAAAATGTCAAAATATCTTTAACCCATTCACCAAATTGATAATTTGAGAACTGAGTATGTTTTACAAACTTCAGATTTCACTAAAGCCATTTAAATCAAAGTTATCCTTAAAGACGGGAAAAGAAAAGATATAAACACAGACACACAAAGATGAATGTCCAAACTGAGGCTGATGCAGAACCATTTATTCAAAATAAATAATACCAAAGTACCTGATTTAAATTAAAGTAGTGCAAATACCCAACACATAAATAAGCACCATTTACCCTGCTTTAGACCAGCCAAAGAATAACATGCTCACAGGAATTAAAGTTGGGAATGAATGCCCCTTTTGCTAATTCCTCCATACCTGAGTTTGACACAAACTTGTGCAAAAAGCTCATCCTCACCTTCTATATCTGACATCTGCTTTCGGTTACCAAGTTGAGACATTGGAACACTACTGTACTTTATGTATTTGATTTATAAAAACTTGACTGCTATTTTATTCTTATTTAATTAGGTAAATATGATTTACAGTATCTATTCTTTCTTCTACAAAGTAATTTTTTTCTACTTTACCAGTGCAAAGTGCAATGACAGATAAGAAGCAACAGTAAAAGAAGAAAATTCCATCAAATAATTACTTAATTGGTGCATATTGATTTAAGGAATGTCAGAAGTGTTAAATATAAATATATTATGTAATAAAAAATGATCAAGTTTGAGCTCAGGAAATTTTTTTCCTGTGCCACAAAAAACATAAAATAATTTTAAACAAAGCACTTTTATTGCAATTTATTTATCTCCTAACTATTTAGCTCACATTTAATCATCTTGATTATTGTCAACGTGCAAGAAAACACTGCTATAGCTGCGATAAAAGAGTTAATTTGTAGTTTACACTCTTCCTACTCTTGCTTATAAAGCTATTATAGAACTTTGAATAGATAACACTATAATAGCCGGAAGTGAGCGTTAATCAAGTTATTTTCTACCCTGCAATATTTTAAACTGATATACAGACCAAAACTGGGTTAAAAGCGGGAGAAAGAAAAAAAAAAAAGTACAGTAAAACCAACTTTAACTTAGCTGCCAAACTATTTATTATTATATTACTATTATATTTTTTATATATTTAAATTATAAATTGAGGCATTTTATAGCCTGAAGCTGACATGCACCAACTAAGATGTGTACAACTAATTTAAAGTATTGCCATTTAAAAGCGGTGAAGCAAGTTTTATTAATAATCAACGGGAAGTAAATTGCACAGATATTAGTAAATATGGCTATTAGCAAGTAAAAATGTAAAGCAAAATTAGAGCGCAGAAGAAGAAGCCACTTGGTCTAAGGCTGGTGGCTTCTCCCTGCACTGATCCACTGGTGGGTTTAATGCTAGCAGTGGACTTAGTGGTTGTGTACTGACCGGACCTAGTGGTTGGGTGATCAGTGGAGCTGGCTGGGTAAACATGTGCACTAGTAAGCCTACCAGGGGGCGTGGTTGTGGCGGGGGTGGTTGCCATGGTCGTCTGGACAGTTGTTGGTATGGTTGTTGGTTTTATTGTTGCTGCTGAGGTTGTTTTTATTGTTGTTGCTTTTATAGTTGTTGGTGTTTTTCTCAGTGTTGTTTTTCTTGTTGTCTGTAATGTTGTTTTTCTTGTTGTTGCTGTTGTTGGTGGTGGCGTTTTTCTTATAGTTTTTCTTGTTGGCATTGGTGGTTTTATTATTATTATAGGTGTTTTTCGTCTTGGTGGTGTTTTTGTTGTTGTTGTAGTTTTTCTCGTGGTTGTCGTGGGAACAGCCGTGGTGGTTGGTTTCTTGTCGATTACATACTCTGCAAAGAAAAACATTTGTACGACATCAGGAAACCTATACAGTATTTGATACATATGTTTATATTGTTTAACTATGATGCACATTAGGATAATGAGAATAATAGACAGTATTTTGTGAACACGCAACACATAAATCTCTGGTGAAGTTTTGGTGAAGTGCACATGGCAATGTTTCACACACAGAAAATGTAAGAAAAAAAAAACATTATTTTGAGATTTCCTTACCTTCTTTGGGATAGAAGGGAATCAATTTTCCTTTTATCTTAACAGGTAATGGCTTGACACTGCATTTTCCTGGTGCTGCTCGCCTGTGTAGTCAGGGCAGCAAGAGTAAGCACACACATGCAATATATTACCAAAGATCAACTTTTCTACTTTAAATACACCTATATCCCTTTTCAACCAACCCGCACTTAGGTCTTTCGCTGGGCTGGTGCTGGACTTGCGAACCGCCTCAGAACCTGTTTGCTTTTCCACAGGCTCAAGAGCCACGTCATTACGTCATTGTATATGTCTATATACGTTTCCACTCTCCCAGCAAGTATAACTAGAAAATTTCCTCTGGGGAAATTCTGAAAGGGCCACGGGGGCTACTGCCGGTGTGTGTACACTATGATGAGATTCTTCAGAGATTTCAAACTATGCCCTTTAACCTCAAAATGTGTGTGTGTGTGTGTGTGTGTGTGTGTGTGTAGCGAAAATCGCATTAAGTTACTTGTGTGTGTGTGTGTGTGTGTGTGTAATTAAAATCACATAAAGTTACCTGTGTGTGCGTGTATGAAGCATGTTTATGCATGTGTGAGGAGTGTGCGCACTTTAGTGCATGTGTGTGTGTGAGTATCTGTAACTGTAATCACATCAAAGATCAAAGGCAATCAGATCAAAGCAATCAACAGAATTAACTGCAGCTGTGAATGTTCCGAAAGAGTGACAGCAGAGGTGGACAGACTCGAATTTCTGGCCTCGAACAGAAAGCATTTTTGGCAAAACCATAATACCTATCATTGATCCGACTTCACTTTGAGCGTCCCGAGTTCTTCCTGAACGTCTACATATGATTTTTTTTTTTTAAATGAAAAAATAGCTTTGTTAGAGCGATCTAAAAAAACTGTTCCATCTTCCTTTTTTCCGAAATCTTCCTGCGTTTTTAATATGGGACCCAATGAGGCTGTTGCTGGTGTTGGTGGCGCATCTTTGCGTCGTACGCCCAAACTATAACTCTGACAGCTTTACCAGAGGATTGTGAGTGACAAGACAAATGTTCCTACATTTCTATGTATAAATTATTTCTGTAGAGTGGAATTTGCGGCCTGGAGCGCAGTTTTCAAATTTATTTTTTGACAATTTTTTCTCTCCCTCTACACTCTGCCGATGATGTCACACACTGTGACACGAACATTCCGTGCAATACACAGTTTTGCCCCGAGCACTGGTCCCTACAGCTATTGCTGTATGGGACCAGTGCTCGGTGCGATTGCCCCGAGGCCCTAATAACAACAATGGCGGACTACATCATTTCTTTACAAATGTTGCTCCTGGCTTTACGACCCTACATTGGCATCCAAACACGACTGATACAATGCATTTGTGCTGCTTGTCTTGAATGCTATGGATGGCAATTACGTTCTTATTAACATTGAACATAACATGTGAATGTTAGCCTTTGTTGTAAGCTAACGCTAGCCCGCTAATGCTAGCCTGTTAACGCTAGCATGTGAAGCAAGTAAAATGAGTGACACACTTTTTAGTTGGTCACAATAATCCCGACCCAGCCCCTGACATAAGTGGTCCAAGGTTCAAGACCAGCAAAGAGTTGGTGTGGCTCTGGAACCAGTTTTCCTGGCCCTGAGCCAGTTCTTTGGCAGCCGAAAAGCAAAGAACTGGTTCAAGATTAGGCCGCCACTCAAAACCAGCGGTGGAACTAGACAGGTCAGGACATGCTCTGATTGGTCAGTGTTTCCGGGTCTTCCAGCATCTCTGCACCATCATTGCAGCTGGGGAATGACTGTAAATGTGCTTTAGCTCCACTTTCTACTGTTATAGTAAAGCTGTGAAATCACAACCTTAAAGGAAATCCTGACAGCTCATTTAACCTATTGACGCCTAAAACTTCCTGTAAAACCTCTGGGCGATTTTAAAATAAGCCCCTAAAACCTGAAGTTTTTCTGGAAATTCAACAGAAGTGTCAACGCTTCTACTAAATAATAGATTTTTCAGCCTCTGTAGCAGATAGAAATTAAATTCAAAAAGTATTTGAGAGGCTATACAAATACTACAAAACGATGTATCCGCTTTCCAGGCTTCAATGGGTTAAAGGGAACGTTTCTGAATTCAGGCTGTTTGCATTTCTCCGCTGATACTTTCCCAGTATTATTTATATTGCCCCTAGACCTGATTTATAATTTTAAAAAAGACATGGAGATTTTATTTTTACAATATGGTACCTTTAAGCATATGTTGGATAGAATGCAATACCAGTCCAATCGAAGTCTTGGTTAGCTGATTGTAAGTTTCTTTTCTGGTGAAGTTGCCACACTCACAATTGGTCTACTCCAAACACTCCTGTGGGTATGATGAAAGAGTATGTGTTGCTGCAGTCATGTGTTGTAATGGTTAGTTACCTGGAAGGGTCCACTATCTTATAGACGATTCCTGCTCTGGCTGTGGCACTCGGGGCTCCTGTGGCTAAGAAATACAGTTCACCTAGAAAAATGGACAGAGAAAGAGAAAAGTGAGTGAGGCACAGAGAGAGGGAGGTGAAAAGATGGTGAACATCAGGGACAAAGGAGTGAGGGAAGGGCATATTTATATTGAATATGGATGAAAGAAGAGCAAGAAAGAGGAAGGAAAATAGCAAAACAGAAGATATGGAAAGGGAAAGAGAAGAAATATAACAAGGGCTTTGCTTGAACTTTTCAACTTAAATCTCCTCCAAGGCATTTTCAGAGGGACGGAAGAGATTATTTTAGACCAGCAGCATGTGTGCAACACACTTTAATTAAGACCAGATTTAAAGTCAAACACTGAACTGGATCCTTTTGGTCACAATTTAATATTATCAGCAATTCCGAAAGTTAAGAAAATACACAACACGACACTTCCACACCGTTAATTTTCACTTTTAATTATGTAGAAATATGTGTAGGCTAGATTTATTCCTTGTCTATATCATGTCTATATATAAGCGATGTTGGCAACACACCAGAAGTAAACACAAATGGCTCATACCTGCTTCATCCTCGCCAAAAGAGATGATATATTTATAGTAACTGTTGATGAGTTTGGGGAATCTGCAGGTCTGATCTCTTCCCATGCAGATTTCATTGTAGTGCCATTCACCTGAGGTGAGATTCTCCTTGAGAGACATCAGACGCCTCAACAGAAACAAACAGCACATTAACACAAATATAACATCTATCCCCATACAGGAAATACCTTCATATACATGTATTTTGACCATGAATATAAAAGCCAACCTGTGCATAATAGCTCAGTACATTTTTTTTTAGTTTTTGCTTTTCACACTGTTTTAAAGTGTATTGTGATGGTGTTGCAATTACCATGATCATACATCAGACCCTGGGTCTTTGCAGTGACAGGACAGAATGTGTCCATAGATGTTTAAAGTTTAGATTTCATAACAATGCAGAAAAACTCACCCACTCATGAAATCCCCAAAGATGTAGAGTCCATTGAGGTTGGGCATCTGACAGCCTCTGTAGATGTACCCTCCTGTCACTGATTTGCCCAACTTGTGGGGGTAGGCAAAGATAGGCAAGATGTCATCTAGACATAGAACAACACATCAGTTTATCATCTTAACAAGAAGACTTTAGTGACATTCTGTACACTGAAGATAAAGGATGAGAAATATATATAGAAAGTAATTTGGACTAGAATACATACTTAAACTAAGTTCAATTTAACAGTGACAGTACATATATTGTTTACATTTTTATCCATCTCTACAGAAGCCTTGAGAAGGAAATGAAAAAATGAAATCTAATGGAGTCCAATCTAAATTGTTTACTCTGCAGATTTTCTTTTTCATCTGTGAAACCAGTGCCTTGGTTTTCATCCACACATGCTCTAAAACTGTGAATTTGCCTGTTTAAACTGAATTTCTAGTGGCTGAAGAGTGATGAACCAGACAGCTGTGGTGGGTGGTGTCACAGAAAGCCTATTCATAAAACGAATCAAACTTCACTGATACCAAATCTCACTCAAACTTTCTAGAACAGCCTCTTGTGGACAAAATGAACATTACAAATACAAACCTGCCCTAACTTTATTTCTTCACAGATTTTACAGATTAGATTTTCCTGGCAAAACGTATTTATTTATATGTATTTAGATCAGACTTAAACAATTGGTCACCAGAGTGTTTTTTCTTTCTTGCCACTCAGGGCTGTCATACTTCTTAGTAGTATGAATTGTAAAAAGTGAAAGAGGTTCATGACAACATTACTCACCTAGGGAAGAGTTCTGACAGAGTTTGCGATCGTAGCAGCTGAAGCCCTCTTTGGCTCTCCATCCATAGTTGCCTCCTTTAAACATGTATAGACAAAGTTATTGCAACGCCAGGAGAGGAGTTATTGCCATTATAATTCTTTCTAAATGGCATTGCATCATAACGGAGTAAATATACTGTTAAAAAACAGTTGGACTGTCAAAGTTATTTAGATAGATAGATAGATAGATAGATAGATAGATAGATAGAGAGAGAGAGAGAGAGAGAGAGAGATAGATAGACTTTATTTATCCCAAGCTGGGAAATTAGAGTGTAGCAGCAGCATTACACACAGAGACAAAGACAACACAATTAAATAAAAAGAACAACCTAGGCATACTTCAAGCAATAAAATATAATACAATAAAATGTAATGTAAAAATAAAGTGTCTAAAGAAGGAGTATGTATTAAGGAGTAGAATTCCAGTGCAGAATAAATATGAATATGCAGTATAAAAATGTTGGTGCCGTGAAACAAATAAGGTGCATTTGTTTTGGCTGTAATTAGATGTTTGTTTCAGGACCCATTCACCCTAATTGTTAGGGAGAAGACTGAGATTACACTATGATGTGTGACTCACTGTCTGTGAGGTCTCTGAGAGTTTTATATGACATGGAAATGAGAAATGACAGCCACGTCATTTAAGAATAAAGCATTTAATTTGGAGCGGTTGAAATAAATCTTGAACGCCGTTAGAGGAATAATTCATTCAGAGGTTTTTGCGCTACAAACAATAGATTGAAATATCCCAAGTGAAATGTTGCTTAAACTTAAAATCATCATACCTTTAACGATAATGTCCACCTCTTCATATTTGTTCTGGCCGACATCACCACAAAACATCCTGCCTCCGCCCCGGCCTGTGACGGGGTCACCTCGGTCGATGGAGCAACGCCACATGTTGCGAACTCCATAGGCATAAATCTCTGCACACAAATACAAGACATGTTTCTTTTATTGTGTTTTGAACTGACAGTGTTTACTGAATAACTCAGTCACAGAAGACCATCTGCAGTTACAACCTCTGTGTGCACATTATAGAATCTAATAATTGTGCCATTGATCTTAAATGTTCAATTACTCTTAAAAGTGACCAGGCATCAGTGGTGTGAGAAGTATTCAGATCCCTTACTTAAGTAAAAGTACTAATACCACACTGTGAAATTACTCCACTACAAGTAAAGGTCCTGCATTAAAATCTAGTAAAAGTGCAAAAGTATCAGCATCAAAATGTACTTAAAGTATCAATAGTGGAAAAAAAGTACTCGTTATGCAGAATGGACCCATTCAGATCGTTTTATATATATTCTAAATATATTATTACATTAATGTATTGATGCTTTTATGTGAGCAGTGTTTTATTTTGCAATTACATTTTTTGCATTTAACTACTTAATATACTGTCATGAAGTTAAAATTTAAAAAAGTCTAATCACTTTAAATTAATCATATATTTTATGTTAAATCTCAACCTGAAAAGTAAATAAAGCTGTCAGCTAAATGTAGAGGAGTAAAAAGTACAATATTTGCCTCAAAATGTAGTGGAGAAGAAAGAGTAAAAAGTTAGATAAAATGGAAATACTCAGGTACTTTAAAATTGTACTTAAGTACAACACTTAGGTAAATGTATTTAGTTACTTTCCACTACTGCCAGGCATAAATAACATTTTTCAACAGATTGGAAACGTATTAAGCGTTTTACCGGGCCGTGCTCCCTTCTCCCCTAGGAATGGGTTGTCTGAGGGGATGCTGTACGGGGCGCCATCGTCGTTGTCGTCAACGTCAATACGCAGCGCCTTGCCCAGGAGTGCTGACCTGCGCAGCACAGACAGAACATGAGAGAGTTATTCAGAAAGGCTTCGAGACTGAAGGGGCTGAGTGGCTGGTTTAGTTCTCTTTTTAGATTGATACAAAAAGACCTTCAACTTTTGTTTATTTTTCATTGTAACGTACAGTGGTGGTAAAAGTAGTCAGATCCCCTTACTTAAGTAAAAGTATTAATACCATGCTGCAAAATTACTCCACTACAAGTAAAAGTCCTGCATTCATAACTTACTGAATTAAAAGTACAAAAGTATCAGCATCAAAATGTACTTAAAGCAGGGGTCCCCAAACTTTTTTCGGTGGGGGCCACATCAACTTTTCTTTCTGTGATGGGTCTACAGGAAATGATATGGGCCAAAGTGACCACCAGTGTTATTGTGTAAATATAATGATCATTTGTTGGCCTTGGCACCACCTGTTGGTCTTCCAAAAATAAGAAAAAGTCTTCACATGTTTATTTGAAGTACCACAGATATTCCTTTTATTTTGTAGAAAATAAAAGCACAAGCTGATGCCAGTTAACAATGAGGTGATGTGATTTTGTAACAGGTACAGGTGAAAATTGATTCTGCATTCAGAATCTATTTTCCGTTTCTACATTTTGTTGACCGTCTCTCTTCCGTTAGCTTGCCTTGCCCGCGAAAACTTGACGCTTACAGCTTGACATCACGTAGATTGGAATATACCATTGTGTGAGGGGGTGAAAATTAGCTACTACTGTAAATAATTCACAACTAAGGTCAATTTTAATTAGAACGCCTACCTTAGTCATTACATGTGGATATTTTATAAATAAATATATAATAAATGCAATTTAAAAAAAACAGGCCATGTTTAGAGGGATTGTTTGGGATAGTTAAGTGGGCCACTCCAATTGCTCTGGCGGGCCAGAAGTGGCCCGCGGGCCGTAGTTTGGGGACCCCTGACTTAAAGCATCAAAAGTAAAAGTACTCGTTATGAAGAATGGCCCCACTCAGATTGTTTCATATATTCCAAATATAATATTGGATTTTACAATATTATTATTGATGCATTCATGTAAGCAGTGTTTTAATTTTCTCAAAGTAGGGCTCATTAAAACTACTTAATATATTTTTATGAGGTTTAATTAAAAAAAAAGAAATGTTTTTCATGTTAAATCTCGACCTGAAAAGTCACTAAAGCTGTCAGCTACAGTAAGTAAGTAAATGTGATGTTGATGTAAATTCCACCACTGGTAACGTATGTTTGACCTTTGACCTTACACTTTCCTATCATCTCCTTTTATCATAATTTTTTTTCTCTTAGTTCTTTATTCTTCTGTTTATTCATTCCTCATTCTTTCTCATACAACTTTCCAACATCAAACTTTCCTGCCTTTCAGTTACCGTCCTTACTTAGTTCAGTAACGTCCTGAGTTCACGTCCTTTTTGCAAAATCTCTGTTTGTCCTGTTGCACTACCTTACTATCCCTTTCTCCATCTTTCCTCCCCTATCATATACTTTGCACCTTTCTCCTGCTCACTCCTTTTCCACTCGTTTCAAACCCTGCCTCCCTAACTCTCTCTCTCTCTCTCTCTCTCTCTCCCTCCCCTCCACATACCAGTGTGTGGCAGTCCGCAATGTGTAGTGTCAATATTAGACTTGGCAGGCTGTGTCCTCCCTCATTCCCAGAACAGCTAATGCCTGTCAACAAAACCCCTCAGAAACAGCTAAGTGTCTAAACTTAGCTGTCTGGAGAAAAGCTGTCAGCATCTCAGATAAACCTCGCTAAATGTTTCGTAAACTGTGTCATTAACCTGCTGCTGATAAAATTAACTTTTTCATCAGAGGGTTTGCCACAGTGATTTTGGGCTGGTCTTTAAGACAAACAGCACCATTAGCATTCAAGTGTAATTTTAGCCTCTGGAAGAAAAGAAGCCTATTTTTTTTTTGGCATGAAGCTGCAATATTACTTCAACTGTTTTAAATTTATATCATAATCCAAGTGTTTGTCAGCTCCACAATTGGAAGCGTAATGCATGAAATTCTTGCAATATTGTGCGACGCGTATACTGTAAATAAGCAGTAATATTTGCACGTCCTACCTTATTGTTCGGTTGTAATTAACATTTAAGCCTGTGAGATTGATCAAATGAGGAATGACAGCTGTAGCTCATGGCTGAATTGAGGGAAAACCTTCACTGCAGTGAAAATAACATCATAGCATCATCATATATGCATACATTAACATACAGGCACAAACACACATTGCCCTTAAGATACAGCAAGCCTATTTATTGGATGAATTAAATTAATTATACCGTAAAGGTCATGTGGTTTCAGAGGAGAGTAATGTTTACTAACACAGGAAAAGACTCATAAGGCCCTGCAGGCCCTTTAATAAAAGCTCCTTTTATAAACTCCATGTGCACTGCTATTGACATAAACACATCATGCCAACTCTCCTTGACTTTTCAACTATATAACAATCCCATTGGCACCTGGGGACTACTACCAGATATTAAATGTGGTTTACTGTTATATTTTTCATTGCTTTAGCCTAAAGATTAAGAAAAATGGACACACAATGTACATGTATTCCACCATTACTATAAGACTATAAATGGAAACTTCTGTCTCTTCTGCAGTAATCTTTATTGGTGTACATATTTATATTATATATTTGCATTATATGAGCAGGTTCCCAGCCTACTAAGATCCTCAGTTTATGGGATTTTAATAAGTGGAAGATAACCAGTGTTCAAAAAGCCATCATTTATAGTTGCAACACAGCACTTTGAGTGTCTTTTCCATAATTACAAACCTTCTCATTTGGCATAACTGGAATTTAATTAACTGGAACTCCTTTTTGGCAGGATTGGCTCGTTCTAATCAGACTTTGGTAATTTTCTGAATATATGTTTATGTTGCCAACATTTTAACAACGTCATGGTGTCTGGCAAAATTTCATATGACGAGCACTTTTACAATTTAGAATTTTTACAACCTCCTTGAGGAATCAGAAGGATGTGTTTATCTTTGGTTTATGATTTTAAATTGCATATCAGACTGAAGCTATGCAATCATTTTCAAACAATTACAGGTGAAACACACGTCATAGATGTGCCGCTCACTTTCAGGTTGGTTGTTATGGCATGAAAACAAATGTTGGTAACCACAACAGGAATTAGATGCAAGACAGAGGTGCTCCAAGTTTTGTGCCAATTTAGGGAGCCAGAATATGATTGAGGGCCACATAGAAAAATGCAGTCACAAAACTTTACACAGTGACGCAGTAGCAGACTAGTGTCTTAAATGTAAGCTACTTAAAGTGAAAGTATTGAAATGGACAGCGAAAGATTAAAATATAATGCCAACATTTCATGTCACAGGCCACATCAATGGCAAATGGATGTCGCTTTGGATAAAAACGTCTGCTAAAGGACATTATAGAATTGTAGAAATGTTTGAGAGCCGCCAAGAAGTAGAAGTAGAAGTAAAAAACAAAGAAGATGATAACAACACAGATGCTTTTTTGGAAGATAGATTTTTCAAGGAATCCTGTTACCCATATCTATATACAGTCATGGAAAAAATATTAGACCACCCTTGTTTTTTTCAATTTCTGTTTCATTTTAATGCCTGTTACAACTAAAGGTACATTTATTTGGACACATGTAATGATAACAACAAAAATAGCTCATAAGAGTTTAATTTAAGAGCTGATGTCTAGCCATTTCCCATGGTTTTCTTGACGATGATTTTGGTTATTATCAAGAAATGCATGGGAAATGGCTAGACATCAGCTCTTAAATTAAACTCTTATGAACTATTTTTGTTGTTATCATTATATGTGTCCAAACAAACATACCTGGCATTAGTTGTACCAGGCATTAAAATTAACAAGAAATTGAAGAAAATAATGGTCAAATATTTTTTTCCATGACTGTACTTCATCTTCAAAGGAACACAAAGATTGCAATTTTCTTTCCTTATTCTTGATTAATTTGGAGATTACCAACCAGTGTTATGGTGCATTACCGCAACCAACTTGAATGGATTGTGGATTGGGAAATGTGCATGCGTAAAATGCAGACCCTCAGTTGTAGTAGTAGTATGAATAGATCTGTGTGTGCATTTGCTGTCTGCAGATGAGACCTCAGAGGGTGTATCCTCGCTTTTAGAAACACTGACATAATCAAGCACATTCATTAGTGAAATTATACTTACTTATTCTGTGAATTGCCAAACTTCCCAAATGGGTCCCCAGCTCGGCCACCATCACCAATAAAGATGTACAGGTACCCGTCATGGCCAAATAGAAGCTGTCCTCCATTGTGATTGGATGCCGGCTCGACCACCTCAAGAATGGTCCTAAAACAAGACGTACAAGTTGCAGAACTTACAAATATTCAATTTAAACTAAACATGGATCAACACAAATCTAAAAAATCTCAGTTCCTTTGTTTCCACTTGTATTTCTCTGACTTTGAATGTCTCTCCTCACCTCTCAGAGGTGTGGTCTATTTGGTTGTCATCTTCGGGTAACAGTGTGAACTCGCTGATACGTATCCTCTCCTCCTTCTTTATTTGCACAGAGTAGTATACGTAGGCTTTTCTGACCGTAGTGATCCTTAACAAAGAAACATTAAGAAGTCATACTTTGCACTTACAGTCATGTTAAGAGCTGATATCTAGCCATTTTCCATGCATTTCTTGATAATAACCAAAATCATTATCAAGAAAACCATGGAAAATGGCTAGATATCTGCTATTTTGGTAACACTTTACAATAACCAACTAAATAATGTTTATAGATGGTTTACAAACCAATTATTAACCATTTACAAAGTGCTTTACATATTTAATCGTTAAATGTTTTCAACAAATTTATTAAAGGTATATGAATCATTTCAAAATCATTAACATACTTAATATGGAGTTAAAAATATTAAAATGGGTGCAACTAAAACTATATATAAACAATTAATTATAATTTAATTGTTTGTTAATGGTAAAGTAACTATAAACGTACATTAATAGACATGTTATAAATAAATATGCATCTATTTGCCATTTATACATGATTAAGTTAGTTAAACATTAATAAATTATGTATTCACCATTCTAAATGGTCTATAAACCGTTTATAAATGATGGTTATTGTAAAGTGTTACCGCTATTTTTGTTGTTATCATTATATTTGTCCAAACAACCTGTACCTTTAGTTGTAACAGGCATTAAAATGAACAAGAAATTGAAGAAAACAAGGGTGGTCTAATATTTTTTCCATGACTGTAGACACAGTTTTCAATTGAGAATCGCCTATTGTTAATGTCTCAACAACACAGTCATGAAAATAGGAACCTTGGGTGTAAGGCTATGCAGAGGAATCCCCTTTCGTCTCCAGCATACTGGGATGTGAGGACAGCACGGGTGAGGTTGAGGAAAGGACGGTCGATCCTGGAGCCGTTGGCCAGATACACCCACACATAACCCAGCTGCTCTGCCACAAAGAATCGATGAGTCCCATCATTTGCATGGATCATGGCCACGGGGTTACGGAGCCCGTTGGCAACCTCCTGCAAGCACAGCTCCAGACATCCTTTGGGATCCTCGCGAACTGAGCCCAGGTTAGCATTAAGATCTGGGGACAGAAAAGATTATACAGAAGATGAGAAAGGCAGCCAGGAGTAAAGAAGAGACAATGAATCAATCATTTTAAGGACACAAACACAGAGAAGAGGTCTGGGAGTTGTATTTAAATTTAAGTGTGTCTGAGGATCAATTAGTAGCTCACCAGCTTATTTTCTCCAGTTTTTTTATGGTTAGCATTGAAAGTCTATCTTCAGCAAATACAGAATACGACTGCCAGCTTCTGAAGATTAACACATCATTCATTTCTCCACTTTTGCTTTTAATTGAAATATAATATCAGCATGACATGTAACGATTCAATTTAGCGAGGCAGTCACAATCAAATCTTTTAACTATGCTTCTCCTTTTGGATATATCTACTGTTTTAAATATCATGTCATATCATATCATCATCATACCACCCAGCCAACCGTATTTACAGGCAAACAAGGAGAAGCAATTTCTGCTCATAAATCATAATTAGACTGTCTTGTTAGCACAAGTTCAGGTTCTTGCCATTTAGAATTATTTTTTTTTTAAATCTCAGTCTATGGCAACCTGTTTGTACATGTTGGCTGTTTATGTAAGTAAAAGTGATGACATATGTTTATTTTCTGAGTTTTTCCTGAACTCAACCTCACAATTAGATCAGACAGGTGTCATTAGTTTCTGTCTGCTGCTTTGACTGTATAAAAGACGTGGATGTAGCCTCCGGGTCTGTATGTAAACGTGCCTTAAACCAGGGTTTGGTTGTACTAAAACTCACTCTAAGTAGTCAGGTTTCCATTTCTTCCAGTAAGTACATCTACTTTTATGTCCATTTCTTTGTTAGCCAAAATTATAGTCCCACTTAATATCACAGTTAACTTGATTATAACGGATGCAACTTCCTAACCAATGCATCTAATGCAAACGATCTTCCGAACTCCGTCCGATCTGCTGAGTCCTTATCAACCTTTAAGAAGAGACTGAAGACCCAACTCTTTACTGAACACCTTCACACCTGATCTACACCAATGACAACGATATATAAATAAAATAAAACAAACTGTTCGCACTGACCGCCCGCGCGACTTAAAAGGAATTACATCCTAATGGCCTCAAACTAACCCATGGCACTTCCTCTTGTGTTGTTTCTTGACTTCATCTTTGCTTGTGTTGTATTTACTCTCAAATGTACATCGCTTTGGATAAAAGCGTCTGCTAAATGACATTGTAGAACATTACCTGATAACTCGTCTGTCCCCAGCTCCACCCTCTCATTCGGTCACTTCCAAAGATGGCAACGCCCAAAATGCCAAACTCAGGACCTGCGTAGCTTTCAAGGATTTGACTAAGCGTCCTTGCTTGCGTGATGTACTAGAAAACACATTTGTTCAAGTCCTATCCCCTGACCAACCTCACCCTTACTATTGACGTCCACATAAAGCTTCATGAATCATTAGTTGGATTTGTTGGCCCCCATAAGATTGCGCTCTTGGATTAATTAAAAAATCTCAAGGGATGGAAATTGAGAAGAGAGCTAAAGAGCCCCATTTTGTTTTGACATTTGATCAAGCTTTATTTGGCCAAGGTTAGGTGCTCCATACATGGTTCTCTTGCAAAGTTTGATAAAAACTTGGGGTCCATTTTTATTGAATGATTTTTACGGCTATTCCTGATTTACTAGTTGTGAGTTTTTCTTGTGTGATTTTGTAGCATGCTGGGAATGTTTTTTATTTATCTCTGCTTGAGTGAACATATTATTAGACTTTTATTTAGCAGTGGGTGACCTATTTGTGTTTTTGTTTTGTTCTGTGTATTTGTTGTTCACTTCCATTTTTATTTATTTAATTATTTTATTTTATTTTTTTTTTTGGTAATTCTTCTTACTATTAGTTATTCCTTATCTGATTTCATTTTATGTATTATTTTTATTATTATTTTTTATTTTTTTACTTGTTACACTTGACACTGTTTTGACTCTCGTAATGTCATCTCTTGATTTTGTTATGTCACTGACAAATCAATAAACAAATGTTTAAAAAAAAAAAAAAAAAGCTTTATTTGGCCATCACCAACCCCAATCTCTCGAGGTGAATGCCTGACTAAACCTGATTGGGCTGCTAACCAAGGTGGGTCTTGCCAACAAATGTAGTGAGATTCATGATGAGGCGCTGGTTACTTCCACTTCATTTACACAGTCAATGGCCTACTGCTGAATGAACGTAAACATCTGTACCATGTGTATACACCATACTGTACCTGAATTAGTCAATACATTAGGATAGCAGTAATGTTTGTCCTTCAGCTCCAGATATTCACAGAACTTTCTGCGATCTTCTTCTATTGTTGCCGTCAGGTTAGCAAACTGCTGCGGGTTCCCAGAGTCCTCCAAGACGAGACTGAGCGTGTAGCGACACTGATGCCAGTAGTCGGAGCAGTAATCACCACACAGTCCGGGCAGCATCCGCATGGGTGTGTTAGCATCTTCAGCATCATACAGGTGTGCAGCGTATGGAGAACACTCCTGCAAAAGAAACATCTATCAACACAAAGTTTGAAAAAAATACATGAAGATATTTTAGGAAATTTCTGTTTCCATCTACGTAGATCTTCATCAGTGCCTATGCTTATTAACCATCAGTTAAGCCAATGTGTTTATCTCAGAGGTAAAGCTAAGGACACGCATGGATCACATAAATATAGGATTCATGCACTTATTTCACCACCACTCCTCACCACCTCACTATGACTGGTCAGGACTGGGTTATATACAGGCTGTCTGAGAGCAGACTGGTACGTATAAATGGATCCTAGGAAGGTCCAGTCAGTTATTAAGTCACAACCACACTGTCCACACCCAGGATGGTGAGCTGCAGGCACAGGGAAGCACGACACCCAAACCAGAATGTGGTCAGCTGGTTTTCTTTCACTCAGTGCCAGATCATCTTAACCGATCATCTCCAGGGAGCCAACAGAGCCAGAATCACAAAAAGCACAAAATCACTTGTAAAATGTTTGTTGGAAGCCAAATATAAACAACCAAGTGACTATGGTCACCACTGATTCAGGGCTTCTGGTTAAGAGAAGTATTGGTCATGCTGTGTGTGTGTGTATAATGTCCAGAGATTAGTTCACTCTGCCAAAAAACATTTTTGACATTTAGGCAACAAAAGCAAATAACTGAATTTGAATTTCTTCTTCTGTATTTCTAACTTTCCAGTTTAGAAATCTGGTAAATATAAACAAACAGAAAGTGCACACAAGAAACTAGAACTTTATTTGAACATCTTCACAGGCAAACTGTGTGAAACACTGTAATGTGTTTATGTGGCTGTACCTGGATCTTCTTCTTATAAATAATTTCCACATTTACTTCATCTCAAGCTGAAGAATCCCTATTAAGTAAGACATATTATCAATTATGAATATAATAGAGAGAAAAGGAAGAAAGTTAGGTGTCCCTGGGTCTTACTGTGTACCTGCTTCCAAATTTGTTACTTATAATTTCTGACATCATTCAGTTGTTTCTTTAGTCTAACATGAGTTCAGTTTTAAAGCATCTGTGTTGGACTTTCTCAAATATGCAGATGAGTTACTGTGCAAGTAATCATTCATGTACTGAATGTAAAAGCATATAAACAATTGTGGCATTGTATAATCCCTTTTGTACATTTATATTTCTTGCTTTGTTTATTTCTTGTACTCACACAACTTCAGCTGCTGCTCCACCTCAGTGGAACCACTAAAATGACCCAAAAACTAATAAATAAATCATTAGTAACCTGGGAAAAAAGAGATGAAGAGACGCTCACTGCAACAGAGAATCTTTGTTAAATGACATGAAGTACAGAGATCAGAGGCTTCCTGGAAAACAGCTTCACAGGGCAAAACAAAACCTGTGTTCAGTCTCAGCTGCTGGTTCTTTAATGAAAGCAGTTTCTGAAGCAAACTGGGATGTGAAGCAGATGGAAGCTTGACTAAATGAATTCATAGTACTTCCTACAGTTTGATTTATCTTCTTTATTTTACAGTAGGGCTCTGTATAGTACAGGGTCATGCAGATGTTTTATATAAAGGTGCCTCATAGTGTTTTCATTCAGCAAATTGGAGACTTTACAAAGTGAATAATGTGAATAATAGCACCAAAAGTATAAGGTAGTGTGTATTTTTCATTATGTGCTGAACTGTCCCTTTAAAGCAGGGGTCTCGAACTCAAATTACCTATGGGCCGCCGGAGGCAGTATCAAAATGACCAAAAAAAGACACAAAAAATACTAAAAAAAGACACAAAATGACAGAAAAAAACTTAATTACCTTAAAAAGACACAAAATGACCCAAAAAATGCACAAAATTAAAAAAAAAAAAAAGACACAAATTTATTTAAAAAAAACACAAAATTACCCAAAAAAGACACAAAATTACATTACATAACATTTCCACTTCTTCCGGTAACAACAACACTTCAGATAATAAACGGTCCGGTAGCAGCTGGCTTTCTTTTTGTTAACGTCGTCATAGTAACAAGAAGTGAAACAAAGCTCCAGTTTGCACAATAAAGGGACCTTCCACACACAACACGGTAAAGTGCCATTCATATAAAACTCACATTAAACTTTCATATCAAGGTGGGGGGGCCACAAAATATCGTCACGAGGGCCGCAATTGGCCCGCGGGCCGCGAGTGTGAGACCCATGCTTTAAAGTCATCACTGGTCCACAAGGGCAGTTTGGTCCACAGTGCCTTCTCCTGTTTGACCCACTGAAACTGTAAAACCCGCCATTGTTCTGAGACAGTCTTATTTTGGCTCTTAGTATCATAGGGTAGGATAAATTCATGTAAGTACTAACAGCTGTTCCCTAACAATGCAACCACTTCTAACTACTATAATTTGGTGTTTACGCTGTACAGTTTCAGAATAAACTAAAATTCAAAGTTTAGAAGGAAATAAAAGCCTTTATTTCTTCAGTTGTCTGCCTTCTTGATGCTACGTGCAGCACTGAACGATCCACATGGTGGTGTTTTTACTGAACGCAGAGAAGAGTCATAGCAAACAGATGGCTGGTAAATGTGTGAACCAGGACCCCCAGAGAGAGAGAGGGGTAAAAAAAAAAAGGGAGATGAAGGGGGGAAATGAAAAGGGAGCTGTCTGTGCTTTAAACTTTACCCTAAATCATTGTTGGAGTCAGTTACTGGATGTGGCTGCTATAAGCCCCAGTAGTTGTGATTGTGGTGAGAGAAGGCAAAGTAAAGAATTGTTGGACGCTGTCTGTCTGTGTGTTGGGAAATTTGTTGTGGTATGGTGCTTTCACATGCTGTTTGGAAACTTGAACATCTGCAGTATCTTCTGCTGCTGTGAGAGCGAGGCCTTCCTAAAACATGCAGGGGTACTTATTAAAAATGAAACAGGGGAAACACTTAATTCAGTGTTCTGTTGTTCAGTTAAGTGCTCACTAAATGTTTTCAAGTGGCAGTGTTCAGTTAAAAAACCAAGTTGCAACACACATACAAGCACACACACACGCACACACACACACACACACACACACACACACACAAACACACACACAAGTTGTACTAATCAAACTTTTAAAGATTTGCCTGCCTGTTTTCCTGTTTTATCTGTGCCTCACTCAGTCTTTATCTTTATTTTCATTGCTTTTATCCCCTCACTCTCTTTCTTTCTGTCCTCTTCTCTGCCTCTCTCTTCATTTCTTCCCTTCTCCTGCAGGAACTTGATATATCCTGTACCCATGGCCAGAGGAGGAAATGGTTGTTTGTTTGGTCAGTTAAGCTTGGGGATGATGATAATCTCTCTCCTGTCTCCCTGTCACACACACACACACACACACACACACACACACACATTTGCCATTTTCCCTTCTATCTGTCTGTCTCTCCATCTGTCTTTCTTTCTCTGTCTCTCTTCACTGTCTCATTGATATCAGTGCCAGGAAGCCCCTGCAGTGCCGCTGAGACAGAGAGCCTCAGTGTGGTGGGTTTACCCAGGATAAGTACCTTGGCAGTGGGCTAATTTGACCACCAAGGCATCTTTTACCTCAAATAACACACGTTCTGAGTGAGGCTAAAAAGATTTCTTTGAAAATCTGAACAAATAATTGAATTTAAAATATATATATATTTATAGTTTAAAAATACTGTTGTATTCCTATTTATTTGACAGACCTTTTTAGTCAAAAGATTGAAATCATGAAAAATTTAAAAAGTTTCAAACCACAAATGCTTTTGTTTACTTTTAAGATACAGTCATGAAAAAATAGTTTTCTTCAATTTCTTGTTCATTTTAATGCCTTGTACAACTAAAGGTACATTTGTTTGGACCAATATAATGATAATGACAAAAAATATATATTTTAAGAGCTGATATCTAGACATTTTCCATGGTTTTCTTGATAATAACCAAAATCATTATAAAGAAAACCATGGAAAATATTAACTCTAAATATATTAAATATTAAACTCTTATGAGCTATTTTTGTTGTTATCATTATATTTGTCCAAACAAATGTACCTTTAGTTGTACCAGGCATTAAAATGAACAAGATATTATAGAAAGCAAGGGTGGTCTAATATTTTTTTCCATGACTGTATTTGCTCTCATTTAAAGGGACAGTGTGTAGGATTTAGTCGCATCTAGTGGTGAGGTTACATTTTATAACTAGAAAATTTCCTCTGGGGAAATTTTGAAAGGCCCACGGGGGCTACTGCCGGTGTGTGTACACTATGATGAGATTCTTCAGAGATTTCAAACTATGCCCTTTAACCTCAAAATATGTGTGTGTGTGTGTGTGTGTGTGTAGGTGTAATTAAAATCACATAAAGTTACCTTTGTGTGTGTGTGTGTGTGTGTGTGTGTGTGTGTGTGTGTGTGCTTGTGTTTGTAATTAAAAATTACATAAAGCTACCTGTGTGTGTGTGTGTGTGTGTGTGTGTGTGTGTGTGCGTAGCAAAAATCACATAAAGTTACCTGTGTGTGTGTGTGTGTGTGTGTGTGTGTGTGTGTGTGTGTGTGTAATTAAAATCACATAAAGTTACCTGTGTGTGCGTGTATGAAGCATGTGTATGCATGTGTGAGGAGTGTGTGCACTTTAGTGCGTGTGTGTGTGTGTGTGTGTGTGTATCTGTAACTGTAATCACATCAAAGATCAAAGGCAATCAGATCAAAGCAATCAACAGAATTAACTGCAGCTGTTAATGTTCAGCAGAGTGACAGCAGAGGTGGACAGACTCGAATTTCTGCCCTCGAACAGAAAGCATTTTTGGCAAAACCATAATACCTATCATTGATCCGACTTCACTTTGAGCGTCCCGAGTTCTTCCTGAACGTCTACATATGATTTTTTAAAAGAAAAATTAAAAAATAGCTTTGTTAGAGCGATCTAAAAAAACTGTTCCCTCTTCCTTTTTTTCGAAATCTTCCTGCGTTTTTAATATGGGACTCAATGAGGCTGTTGGTGGTTTTGGTGGCACATCTTTGCATCGTACGCCCAAACTATATCTCTGACAGCTTTACCAGAGGATTGTGAGTGAGAAGACAAATTTTCCTACATTTCTATGTATAAATTATTTCTGTAGAGTGGAATTTGCAGCCTGGAGCGCAGTTTTCAAATTTATTTTTTGAGAATTTTTTCTCTCCCTCTACACTCTGGCGATGATGTCACACACTGTGACACGAACATTCCGTGCAATACACACCCATTATAATCTCAGAATTTCTCCAAAAATGATCATGGTGATTGAACAGGGATTGATAAAAAACTATATGACCTATCGAAACGTGGATTAATATACTGATACACAAGACTTGTGTCTACTGTTTAAAGTTTAAATGGAGTCTCTAGGTGAAATTATGCCGGAGAAGTAGACGTTTAAAAATCTCCAATTATTGTTCTTTTTCGCTCATTTTTTGTCAGCCGTCCCATTCATTTCAATGCAAAATTTTGGGCAGTTTTTCGCGACTTACGTCGCGAAAAATTTGTATTCTGTAGAGAAAAGTAATAGCACACCGATCCCGATCAAACCGCACGTTTTGATATATAATTTGTCCTGCAACTCTTCAAGTTGTAGGACTAGTAGCGGGACGAAATTGCGTCCAGAAGAGGAATAAGAAGAAATCCACAGTATAACAGTAGTGCTCGGTGCGATTGCTCCGAGGCCCTAATAAACTGATTACCTCTCCGCTCACCTCTGCCTTTCCAAGCATGTCAAACTACAGTGTCTTTCAGGTAAAAATGGAAAAGGCCCTCTCTAGAGCCGATGTTTGGTTTGTCTGTTTTAGGCCACTGTAGAAACATGGCTGTCTCCATAGAGAGGAAACGATCCCTATCCCTATGTGGGGCTCATTCCTTACCAAAGAAAACAACAATTCTCAGTTTCAAGTGATTTAACACTAATGAAAACATAGTTGTGAATATTATATTTCACTTCTGCCAATGAATCGGCCTAAATCCTACACACTGGTCCTTTTAGAAATGAATAAATTACATGCTTGTGAGTCAGTCTGCATGTAATGTGAGGAACCCCTCTCTTAGCTTTATATATTTACACTGTTCTTGACCCGGGCTGTATCTAACTCAAACTAGACTGTTGCAAGTCGTACGTGCGCTGAAGCACTGCTTCGAAAGAACCACAGTGGGCTATAATTACCACAATGATAGAAACCTATATTTTAGGAGTCAGAGGATTTGTCACTGTCTTAACATAGTGCATGACATAGCAAGCTGCCAGGGAGACTTGCAGTTTGTTTTTTCTATTGTTTTGATGTTGATATTAAAGATGAAAGTGTTGCACAGCCCTTTGGCTTCTGCAGATTGAAGATTGTATCCAAGGGTTATGTGCCAGAACCAATTGGCACGGCACCGACTTT
Source organism: Centropristis striata (assembly GCF_030273125.1). Lineage (NCBI taxonomy): Eukaryota > Metazoa > Chordata > Actinopteri > Perciformes > Serranidae > Centropristis > Centropristis striata. Next base: position 35,868,351 of record NC_081520.1, on the reverse strand, counting down.
ATCACTTAGCTTGCACTCACCATCTGCACAGAGTTAGTATCTGGCCTGCAAAATCAGCACCTAATTATGTAATCAGTGTGTGGGTGTGGCTTTGAGATTTATTCTGCCAGTAAAGGGGAGAGTTCAGTGCTGGATCTTTAAATTAAGCCAGCTCAGGAAAGAAATAAAAACCTTGTGATACTGATATAGAAATAGTCATTAAATTAAATAACATTTTCAAACTTTGAAAAAGGCCACCACTTAGAGGAAGTTGCAGTATTTGTGTTTCTGTTGCAAGCAGTATAAATGTTAAGAAGTTTTATTTATTCTTTTTTTATTTGTGTTTTTCTTGCTACTTCATTGCACACAGTGTGTTGTTCACTAACCATTGAGATTACCATAGAATTAGGTTAATGAAAGAGAAAACTGGTTTATTTTCCAGTTTTAAAAAAACCTCCTAAAGCTGTACAGAACCTTTAAATTGTTTTCTTTTGGATTGCCTAAAAGGAAAAAAGTACAGTAAATGTGTGGTTAAATAGTGCTGCAATCTTTTCTCATTCAGTCATTCTGCTTCAGGGTCTGGAGTCCAGCTAACTCACGCTTATGTCTGTCTCTTAACAAAGTTTTCTGGGAATCTGGAAAGGATGAAGCGTGGTTCACTCTTTGCGGATTAACTTCATATGTTGCACACATGAGAAAAAGTTAGCCAGTGACTTATTTCAAGTCATTGTCTGACAACTTCAAGTTAATCATTTTGCGCTGGGCTACAGTGAACACTTCAAGCCCCACAGCAAGAGGACTGCGGGTTCAAAACTGGCTTGTGACTCTTCTGTGTAGAGTTTGCATGCTCTCTCCATGTCAGCGTGGGTTCTCTCGTTGTCCGCCGGCTTCCTCCCACAGTCCAAAAACATGCACTTATGTTTATTGGTGACTCTAAATTTCCCATAGGAGTGAATGAGAGCATGAATGTCTGTCCTGTGATAGTCTGGCGACCTGTCCAGTGTGTACCCGACCTCTCGACCAATATCAGTTAGGATTGGCTCCAGCCCCCTTAGATAATGAATGAATTGGAAGAATTATGTGTGCTGTGACATCTTTTTTTATCGCACGTTATGTTCTACTATGTTTGGCTCAACGGATTTTCTTCTGGATTTATTTGTAATGTTTCAATCAAATGGTTAGTTTGTATTCTTGGTTCCAAACCAGAGTTGAAAAGTTGACTTTTTTCGCATTGTGTTATTTAGTTCACAACCCAAAAACACATGAACAATACTTCAGGCTGCAGTTTAGCTTGCTAAGCATGAGTAAGCGTTGTCAAACAGATGTCAGCCTCTCCATGAAGCCAATAAACCGCATGTTTTGTTGGTTACTGTACTCTCTTGAGATTAGGTTCTCACTGACGAACCACACCACAGTTTCACCACAGAGTGAGCCAAAAACTGGAATTTCCAGACAGGTTTTGTGTGTTATGGTGCTCACTGAAATATAAATGACATTATATTATTACAACCTGATAAAACAAACCATGTGAATAGATACGTTTAAATAAACTGCAAACCATGATCATCTTTAAGACGTCTTGGTGTAACACCTTCGACACCAAACCAGGTTTCCAAGTTACGACTGCACACAACATCCACAGTCAGGTAAATTTTCACCTTAGGTTCACAAATGTGGGACTGTCACTCTACACAAACACATAGAGGACTCAATCCACATGGATTCTACTCTGAAATTGACCAACAAGTTGTATGTTTCCAGTAAAATGCTATAGTTTCAGGCACATAATCATATAATGGCTGAAACATATATTATCCATTGAACATCTGGTTGATGCTCAAAGGATTTTGACCACATAATCAAATATTATCATAGTGATTTGAACAAGTAAATGTTTCGCTTACCTGGCAGAGGAGGCTGCGTATATATTTGGCACAGGTCATATAGCCTGAATGGTCAAAGTTGTCCATGATGCTGTAAAACTTGATAGATATCTCTGCATCTTTTTCCAGATCACAGCATCCAAACTTTGAATACTCCTTGCAAAAGAGCAGTGGCTGCTGGGGCTCAAACGGAGGCTTGTAGTCCAAACACTGAGGGTGACAGCACCCCCACCAGGCCTGGAGGACCAACAGCAGGATGAGGAGAAGGAGGCGAGGGAGGTAGGAGTGATGCAAATTACAGGTCTGTCGGGTCATGGTGGGACGATGCTGTATTTCAATTCAGGACCTTGACCCAATAATGCTGTAAATCAAAGCAGCTTGGCTGTTATATTTCAGTATGTTGTGTGAGAAGATGGAAGCTTTGTTTTCAGAATAATGCACATGTTACATCTCCACCAGCATGTGAGAGAAACAAAGTCAGATTTTCTGAAATAGTTTGGAGTATTGGATGTCCTCATTTGATGCCCTGGTTTCTCCAGTTTCAGACAGCCATGTGTGTGTGTGTGTGTGTGTGTGTGTGTGTGTGTCAAACAAAATGACTCAGCATCACACCTCAGAATCCAGATACTATGTTTATGTGGCAAGCTGCCCTCTTGATGTGTGTTAATAGGGTAAAGTAAGGTCAAACTGATCCAGGTCCAGTGAATTCTGTTGATAGTGAGGAGATCTGCAGTCCCTGGTGGTGGGTGAAGGTTGGTAGAACCAGTGTCCCAAAGTTCTGTGAGTGAGTAGAGATTCAGTCCTCAGATTATCTGCACTACAAAAAGAAAGAAGTGTCCAAATCTTCCAATTTCTCAAACTTGTCCATTGCATGACAATTTCTCAAAAAAGCAAGTTATTTTCCTGATGCACAGAAATACTCAAAAACAAAAACAAGAAAGCAGTCACATTGCTAGAATCCAGCAGGGACAAAAATATAAAGTTGCACCTTCAGCCGAAGTTCCTGCAATAATATTTACTTCCAGCTTGAAGTCACTTGGAAAGACTCGCTGTGTTTGCTCTGGACATGTGCTCACTTGCTGCAGCGGACGTGAGCCATACATACAGACAGCAGGAGAGAGTGGGAGAGAGAGCTCCTTTCATTCAGACACGGAGCCACGCTGCACAACTCAGCTTAGATCCCTCCCTCCTCGCTTCTTTCCTCCTCCTACTCTCTTCTTTTCATTTGCTCTTTCACTCTCCTACAAAGACACATGCATTCCTTTCCATAGCATGTGGTCTATATTGCCCTGAAGTTGCAACTTTCCAACTCTCCTCCCTCCCGGCTCTCCCCCCTTCAGCATTCCCAGACCTCCTCCTCTGTGTCTGTACCGTTTCCAGACAGACTCACTCACACTGGTGTGTGTGTGTGTGTGTGTGTGTGTGTGTGTGAGTGTGTGTATTTGGTCAGATGAATCAAGACGTGTGCTGGAAGAAGAGGCCAATGGATTCCCCAGGCACAAATTCAAATCTTATGTTATAGAGTAGCGCTGGCCAACATTTGAATCTAATTACATTGCTTCAAGTCACTGGATATTCTTCCTCATGAGTCAGCACAAAAACCATCTTATATTTTAAACACTGATGTGCTGCTTCAAATTGTTGTGCTCTTGTGTCTACCGTGTCTTTTTTTTTTTTAATATAACTTATTTAAGCGCCTCTAATCAGTATGTTGATATTAAGACTGGCTCACATCAAAATCAGAATTTGGTTCATTACCAAGTAGGTTTTCACAGAAAATAAAAAGAGCACTGTAAGTATAGAATCTTGAATATAAAGTACAACATTTCCAGTAAAAATGTGTAAATAAGTTGAAAATAGCTGTACGTTGTTTTTAAAAAAAGAGCAAATATTCATAGTACAAAGGCTATAAGATATTATATATATATATTATATATATATATATATATATATATATATATATATATATATATACATATATATATATATAATGTCTCTAATATATATAATGTCTTTCATACCCTCCTTAACCCTTTATCGGGCAAAGAACTATATTCGGTAACTTCAGTGGATATCAAAATGAGGTAATATTTCGAGAAAAAAGTAGCAAATTTACTAGATTAAAGTGGCAAATCTACAAGAAAAAAAGTCGCAGACTTACGAGAAAAAGGTAGGGGAAAAAGCAACTTTTTTCTCCCACATAAATCAAATCAAATAAAGAAATTTGGAATTTTCAAGAATTTCAATGATTGCCCTATTAAGGGTTAAAACAGATTTTCAATTGAACAATAACCCATTTCTCAAAATGTTAATGAAATGTCACATTCTATAAGGCATATTATCAACTAGAGGATGAGCAGTGTGTATACGTGCATGTGGTTAGTGTAGCGTGTGTGTAAATAGACTTACCGCTACCATCTGTGTCTCATTATTGCCCAGCCACCTTTCAGATCAGAGAGTGACTCCCATCTGGCTGGCTGTCAGATACTTTATCACTCTGCACTCACTGATAGAAACATAATCTACAGCCAGACGCTCCCTCGATTAAACAGATCGATGGGCTCTTTATCATGTTATGTAACTTCATGGTTCATCACTAGTCTAATAGATTAACATGACAAAGTGTTGATGAATGTATTCTTTTAAAGCTGGGTCTGGCATTTGATTAGACAAAAGCGCCAAAATACTTTTTAAAATTTGGAACTCTAAAGTCGCTGTTAAGGAAATGTCTGAATATTTTACGGCTGTTTACATCTGAAACTGAAAGTCTACAAAGTTATGAAGCCATGAGAAGATCAGATCTGCCGAGACATGATCCGACTTGTGCCACGTAACTGCTAAACACTTTCTGCAAACAGTGTTTATACTTGTAAAATGTGCTTTAAACCTTTAGAATGACTGAGTCAGTGAGTCAGCCTTTACTGGAAAAAGATGCACACACACACAGAAACACACACACAACTCTGCTATCAGGGCTGTCAGCACACTGACTCCCACACTGTCTCTATCGTTGTTTTATTCTTTTACAGACACATAGTGTGCAGATCCTGAGGTCATATTCTAGAGTTCACCTCAAGGACACTTACATTAACACAATTTCATTGTCATTTTACAAACTGTATAACATTGCCTTTTGTATCATATTTGATACACAGGTTTCTGATACCTCTCATCACCAAAATCAATAATTACCTGACAAACCATGTAAACAATCTGGCATGTGGTAAATTCCCTCTTGTGGATTTTCAGTGTAATGCATTAAGCAGAGGACTACACACTTTAACGACTGCAACAGAAATCTTGGAAGAGCACTTTGCTGTTGGTGGAAGTGGGGTGTAAAAAATTAAACACAGTTGAAATAAAAACTCTGTACAACAACAAAACAAGGGTCAACTCTAGTTACCTACCTAATTTACTGATTAAAATTAGATTCACCATCTTTTCTGAATCTTGCTAATTTGACCAGTGGTGGAAAAAGTATTTAGATCCTTTACTCATGTAAAAGTACTAATTCCACACTGTGAAATTACTCCACTACGAGTAAAAGTCCTGTTTTCAAAACTAACTTAGATAAAAGTACAAAAAGTAAAATTTTCTTAAATTATCAAAGGTAAAGTACTTGTTAAGCAGAATGGACCCACTCAGATTGTTATTTATATTCTAAATGTATTGTTGTATGATTATTTTGATGCATTTATGTAAGCAGCATTTTCATTTTGTCAAGATGCGGCTCATTTTAACTAGTTAATAAACTCTTATGTCATTTAACTTAAAAAGAAATGTCTAATCATCCTAAATCTTGACTTGAAAAGTAACTGAAGCTGGCAGCTAAATGTAGTGGAGTAAAAAGTACAATATTTGCCTCAAAATGTAATGGAGTAGAAGTATAAAGTTACATAAAATGGAAATACTCAAGTAAAGTACAAGTACTTCAAAATTGAACTTAAGTACAGTACTTGAGTAAATGTACTTAGTTACATTCCAACATTGAATTTGAAAAACACATAATCCAGTTAAAAAGCATGTGAAAGTATCATTCAGTGTGCGATTACGCCAACATCCACCCCCACCACATGTTTAAGCCTTGATACTTTAAGAACACACTATTTGCTGCATTGTGGCTAATAGCTAGCGGCTATTAACTATTAGCCGCTAGCTATTAGCCACAGATCACCGGCGTTATGGTAGCGGGGCTATTAGCGCCGCTAGCGGCTATTAGCTAATAGCCGCTAGCGGCGCTAATAGCCCCGCTACCATAACGCCGGTGATCTCAGCGGAGCCGCCGAGAGACCTTTCGCCTTTCAACTTTCGCTCTAAACTATTTAAAACACCATCTACAGCTAAAGAGAGTTTCGCGTCTGCAGCAGCCATGTTGGATCCGGAAAACTACAAGCTTCCAAGTGCCGAGTAGTACGCGTCATCGTCTTGCCGTCCCTCCCCGCTCTGTGATTGGATCCCTAAAACAGAGCTAAGAATCCTTCCTGGTTTCCAGACTGGATGGAGGTTCAAAATTAAATTTGAGCGCGCAAGGCAGTCTGGGTATACCCAGGCTAATGTGCTGTTGAATTTAGCAGTGAAAACAGATTATGCATAATGAATGATAATGTGAGGTCAATTTTACCTACAAATCTGATCATCCCAACTTCTCCTGCAGTGTTAGTGTTGGTGCACACTTCACTCAGCTGATCTGACTGTTAAGGTGACAGTGACCCGTTGAGGTAAAACTAAAGTGCTAAATTGCCAAGAAAAACTCTTAAAGTCTCAAAGAGCCACGTTTACATCATTATTTTCCTTTGCCCTTCTCACCATATATAGACATCTTTGTACTTGGCTGGTACAGCTACTCAATAACAAGTGGTGTGTGTGTGTGTGTGTGTGTGTGTGTGTGTGTGTGTTTGTATGTGTAAGAGACTCACAAGACGAAAGACAAAGACTCTTGTTGCAGATCTTTTTACCCCTAAAAACAATCATATTTATGTTCATTTAAAAGACCTACATATAAAATAAAATGGTTTTACATTATATATTTTTTTATTTTACATTTTGAAATGAAAGAATACTTTTTTTTCATTTTTAAACTTTGAAAATGGTCAATTTGCAACATAAGATGAGGGTTAAATATTATGTAAAAAACAAAAAAAACATTGTGATGTGTTTACTGCACACACTATTAGTCAATGATTTATGTCGCAATTCACCACATTTTTTTTAAATTTAATTTTATTATTGAATTTATTTCTCCAGCTGCTTATCTTTTGGCTTCAAAGTTTACAAAGTGTTTCAGCTGGAAATGTGTCAACTGGTGATTTCCAATGTGGAAGACAGTAAATAATAATTTATGTCTTCATTCTGGTGAGTGGTTTCTGCGTAACATCTTGCTCAGATAAAGCTGTCAGACAGCCCTGCTCTTAGGAATGAGGAGTTAATCATATCACATTATTTAACCTTGAAATTGTTCTTTCCTTCGTCATTATCATGCATTAATCCCTCCCCCCTGTCCTGGCATGCCCCTCGTGTTGGATTAAATGTTCTGCCAAAGAGGCTGGTGATCACTGTTTTTGTCACTATGCAGCCAAAAGGGCTCTGGGCTTTTACAACCTTGACTATAGGCCAACACATTGCTTTACTTCTCTGGCAAGAGATCTTTTCGCTGTTTTCCAGTGATGACTTACTTTATTTGGTCACTCTGAAGATTAGATTGTTTGATCCCCTCCTCGAGGCCAAGACAACTTTTGTTTGGAGAAACAGTTCTTGTTCTTTCTATCTTTCGGGCTGGTCATGGTAACCTCTAAACCTACTTTTATTTTCACGTTGTGCTGTTATCCTTAATGAAAGCAGCCGTATCATTTCAGTATGTTAGTGAACCACTCACAGCTCATAAAAATAATCCCTCTAAAACCTCCCTTATGACCCACTAAACTCTCAAAAGTAGATAGATAAAAATACGATTTAGAGTAAATGCTAAATTATGAGTCCTTAATTTATGTGATTATTACTGTAAATACAAAGTCAGAATAGAAACAAAAGGTGTGACCTTTGGAAGCACTTACCTTAATGATGCATTTCGGTGTGTGTGTGTGTGTGTGTGTGTGTGTGTGTGTGTGTGTGTGTCATGACTTAATTCATCATTGTGTTTTGGGGATCTCTCATCTCCCGAAAGGCAGCACAGGACTACAGATGGAGTGTCTGGGATAGCCTGAAGAGCCAGCATCCAAAACATACACACACACACACACACACACACACACACCTATCAACATTCACAAAAAGCACTTGCTTTCAAAGCAGTGTGCAGAAAACGTCACAGAAAGGAATATTCATTACATTATTGAAATAATTTTTGTCCTTCTAACAAAAAAACGATAAGAAAACATGGAGAAAGGAAGAAATTAGATTAATAATTAATGACTTTGGAGAAGCGGAGAGGTTGAAGCACTGTAAGTAGGACCTGATTCTGTCTCTAATACTCTGTGTCACAAGTCTATCAGACTACAATTAATTAATCCCATCAGTCCCTCTCCTAAAGTTTATGGAACTGGAGTGACGTGGGGTATTTTAAAAAGAGGCAACAGTCCATTAAGATAAAAATAAAAAAATTATGATCCACATGTGAAAATCACATCAGGCCAACTGCAGAATATCAATATCAAATACCTTTTTATGACATTAGTTTGAATGTTACTTTACTGAAATCATATATTTTTTATATTGGTGAACTCACTCAACCAGTAATAAGTCAATGTAAACAGTATGCATAGCTACTATTCTCAGTAATATTGACATATTGTAAGCAGAGTGTTACTGTAAAACTGATTAAAAAAAACTTAATTAGCTAATTGACTGCAGCAACATCCAGACATTTTCACCAAAATGTATCTGTTCACAAAAAACGTCTTTTGTTCTGTTTAACTTGCACCATGTGCTTGTGTTTCCCTATTTATTAAGTTTAGTTTAAAAGTTTGCTGATGCAGCATATTTGTAGTCGAAGTGAAGATGTTTTCTCAGTGCTTTCTTGAGTTGCCGTTTACGTGTCAGTGCAGTACTATGGGAGTTGTGCTCCGAGATACAGAATATACCAGTTTTATCACAAAAGCGGGATTAGGATGATTTCATACAATTATAGTAGAATGACACCATTGATATTCTTCTTCTTACGTCTTTATAATAAAGCTGCAGTCATTACTAGTTAAAAAAGAAAAGCCTGTGATCATTATGAAGTCAGAGGAAGCTGATTCAAGATGAAGCCACAGAACCATGAATATACATCTAGTCAGTGTCAGGATGAAATCCTGTCTTTTCACATTCACTGGTAGATATCAAGACCAACCATTCATCATCTCAAATACAGATCAGACGACCAATTATAGGAATGTATCCAGAATAAATTGATCGTTGTTAACACTAATTATTCACCGTTCTGTCTTGTACAGTTGAACTGGCCTTCCCTGTTGAATGAGTAAATTAAGACCAATACCGTTGAATTAATTTTGAGACCTTTCAAATCCCTTTTTCTTTTATTCTTCTTTTGCCCGGCAAACTTAATGTGACTGTGGTTGCTATTTTTAAGACATTAGATTGAAATCATCATTGCATGATGAACTGCATAGAACTCCTGCTACTGCATGTGAGAGCATGAATTCTAAGTATAAATGTAAATGTAGTAGTACAAGTAGAATTGAGTCGGTTGAGTTGAGTTGAGGACAGACAAACATCACACATTCTTATTAATTTAATGCAGTTATATTACAGAAATCATTCAGTGGAAAGGTCTACCTTTACAAAACTTCCTTTGAAGATGAAAAAAATAATAATAACTACAATTCAAGACCAGAAAAATGAGAATCAAAGAGAGGAATTCCTCAAATAATACTTAAAACTGAGATGCATATTAAAAAACAACAACTTTTTGAAATCTAGAATCAAACATAAAGAATTAAACCTAAGAATTATTTTACAATTTTAGTGCAAATGACTGACAGGTATTTGTGAAGAGGCGAACACTTTACTCCATCAGGGAGGACAGTAATGGGAAAGAGAGAAATCTGCTGGTAGCCATGCATGTTAAGGGAGGAACACATAATGCAGAAATCATGTTAACATTTAACACTGAGTTGTGTTCCTGTTCTTCTCCTGCTAACCATACAGTGCTGCAGATGTTTGCATAGCAATCCATTTCTCATCATGTCTGCATCTGTCTGAGTGAGTGAGTGCATAGTACTGTAATTGCTTTTTGCCAATTTGAACACGACAACAACAGAATTTGATCTCTTGTTCACTTTAGGCTTTAGTTGTCACTATTACGATTAAGATTTAGATTATCTTATTAGTACCACATTGGAGAAATTCAACCTCTGCATTAATCCATCCTTTTTCTGTTTTTACACACCAGTGAACACACCATGCTGAGGAACAGTGGGCAGCACATTTCTGCAGAAATGGGGTTATGTGCCTTGCTCAAGGGCACTTCAGTCCTTGACCTGTCAGTCCTGGGAGCCTGATTCTCTAACCTCAAGGCCTTGGGCTGCCTCACTATGAAGCCTCCTTACCTTTTTATAAGTACAAGTACATCATCAGTCCTCTGCAAGTCATGAAATGTGAAACAAGCAACAGTTTAATTTAATGGTTAAAAGTCGCATCACAGTTTGAATGGCTTGTCTGTACAATAGTTTTTGTCCAGTATATCGTCCACCAAGAAATCATCAATTATATCCATCCAGTTCTGCTTTTTCCTTATCTCCTCCAGAAAGTGAAAGATGAAACGTCTTCAACTCTGCATTCCGCAAATATACTTGTTACCAAGATTAAAATATCTCAGCAGCTATCTGTACCACCTTGGTGTTGGAAATTTGTGGAGGGAAGGGATCTTTAAAATGTTCTTTGTCATCCAGTCTGTTGAACAAGCCAAATATAACCTTTGTGAGACATTTTCCATCATAGGCTGTTGTTACTTTTGTCTGTTTTCCCAGCTGGCAAAGGCCCTTTTGTCTCCACACTGCAGGGTTTTTTTTACACACTCTCCACAGGCTGGAGTCACTCTTCATGCAAATCCATTCTGTCTGATGAGGGAGGACATGGTCATCCTGTCACTCCTGTGTCTCCATCTTAATTTATAATCCAGGAAGGTGGATCAGAATGAAGTCAGTGCCACAATGTCGTCCATCAGTTTGTTTTGTGGAAGACGGACAGGTCTGGTTGTCACTTCTCCAAGCCGCTGTTTCCAGTCCTCGAAGATTAATGATGGGGAACTCTAAGGAGGCAGAAAGCATGCAGAAAGAAAAAAAACTTATCATTGAAGTATTATTTATTATTATAAGTGTTAAAAGGGACATTTGCCATAAAAGTTTTATGATCCAGCATTCCAGCTCCAACCCTATTAGTCATTTAAGTCGTATTGACGTTTGTTGTTTTGCTGCAACTTTTAGTAGGCATAGTTAGTGAGGAAGTCAGCTGATGCCAAAGGAGACAGGAGACTGCTGTTTGTGTCCCGTGTGAAAAAGTCAATGTTGAGTTATTTTAATTTAACAAAACAACATAAAAAATGTACTTTTTTAACCCAAACCACAATCTTTTCCTGAACTTAACCTACTACTTTTGTTGCTTAAGTATAGTAGTGTAAATGAGTAAATGATGAGTTACATAAATGAGGAGAAAGACTTAAGATAGATGGAAGAAAAGAGATGGATTGCACGAGTCAGAGGTCTGGTGAGGACAGTGTGTGTGTGTGTGTGTGTGTGTGTGTGTGTGTGTGTGTGTGTGTGTGTGTGTATGTATGCATACAGTGTACAGAGGAGGGGTCTCACAATGTGGACTTCACGGTCTGGTGCCTCACATGCATGAAAGGAGGAATGTGGGAGACAACAGAGGAAAGATAGAAGGAAGAGAACAGAGGGTACAACGTGACACAAAAGAGAAACAGACCACGGTGAATAAATGACTTTAAATAATACAGTAATAAAACCATGCGGATATGCTTTTTTCTACACCAAGGAGCTAATGAACTGACAGATGAACTGGGTTTACAGTATAATCCCTGACTGCTGTTAACCCTGGCACAGTGATCCGGGATGAATCTGTTAGACAAACATGCGCTAATGTTTTCAGGGTCAGACTGAGTGGAGCAGATATGAACTCCTGCTGCTCAGATCCTGTCAGCTCAGTTTGCAGCATCATTTAGCTTGTTATGCTGCCATCTTGGGTTCAAAACGAGTATATAAGATTTTTGTTTTTTACATGGGTGTGAAGCTCTTTATTTAGCAGTTAAGATTCCCTATTCTACAAGAAACAACTCAAACAGTTTCCCTTTTATATGTATTTTTATGCACTTATAGGACATAATTTCTGTATGATGGGTTCATTCTGCAATGGCTCATTCATACCACTCAGTGGCACAAATAACATTCTATTGTTGATGTATTTATTCCCTTAACTATAGCTTTTGAAAGTGTTTTGTCATTTCTCCCACAACATTCTTTACTTTCAGAGTGCCTTATGCATTTACTGCCAGAACAAAAATCTTCCCCTGGGGAGGATGATCTCTTCTGAGTTACAACTCGGTGACTTATGTCTAGTGCACACTGGCTCATCACTTTAAGTGAGTGATGTTACAGTAATACTGCTAAAGAGCTGCTTTAGAGGAGGAAGAAAAGAAGAAATATATAAATGAAAAATACAAGCGGATGTTCTACCGCAAAGGAACTCTTATTCCATTTTTTATATCTTGTCTGTGGTGCTGTTTATGGAGCTGGAGTACATTACATTTACATTTAGTCATTTAGCAGACGCTTTTATCCAAAGCGACTTACAGGAAGAGTAAAAGCAAACAATCAAGGTATACTGCAATAAGAGCTATTTGTGCATCAATAAGTGCTGGTGACAATTCTTTGAGGAGTAGAATTATCCTAAATTCTGTATTTTGCCTCTCACCTCTGGGTGCCTGGTAGCCGGGGTTACTGGGTTGGCATCTGGAGGTGTTTTCCTTCAGTTCCATGAGAAGATGAAGATGGAGGGAATGAAAAAACACCTGACCGCCTGGTTGGAGGGTGTTATAGATGGGCTTGTCCATAATAACAGATGCTCATGTTTGCATGCTTTCTTCTCGGGGTCACCGGATAGAAACACATTGGTGGAGTCTCAGTGGATGTTTCTGTTGGTCCTTGCTTCCACAGAAACTGGCTGCTGATTGGACAATGAGGGAGCTGGTTGAGGTGAACTGTAGGTGGTGGTGAATGATCAACCTGAGCATCAAGCGACCAGACAAGGACCACAAACACACTCTGTCTGCAGTATAAAAATGTGAATATGTACTGTATGGTTGAGTTCAGGATGCTTATTTGAGGTCAGAAATATAGCTAAAGTCAAATTTAAAGTTTAAACATTGGCCATAGATTGGTAGTTTGAAGCTTAACCCTGTATAGGTGTCAATCGCCATTAATTATACTCAGATTACTGTTTTTTTCTATCATCAATTTTTTTTGAGTGTGCCTACTTTCCCAATTAATTCTCATTGTCTCCTATTCTTTCTGTCAAACATCGTCCTCCTTAAACTACCCCTGTCCTTTCCGTTTGCTCATGGTCCTCAAACCCATCATCTCTCCACTCATTTCCTAACTCTTACTCTTATGCAATGTCCCTTTCCCCATCAGTTGTCGTAAGTGAATGCACTAATGGCGGAAATGAAAAATGAGCATTTCCTGCCTCATTATCTTCCATCTCTCTTCCACATCCTCCCTCTTCACTTCACGTGTCACTCATTGCCGTCCTTTATCTCACATATCTCACTAATGTTACAACTTTTTCTCCGTCCGCTCCTTTAGGCTCAATCTTCGCCTCTGAGGGCTGAAGTTAGCTCTGCTCTGTCTGTAAACTCATCTTCTAATAAAGTCAGCTACAGAGATAGCGTTGACTGCTCTAATAGCCAGCGAGGACACACTTCTCTCTGGGATACCGAGCGTGGGAGGGGAAGAAGAAAAAAACGGATCGGAAGCTCGAGAGGCTCATTACTGTGCCAAGGGCTGACAGCAGGATGAGTCGGCTCACACAGGCTGAGATAGTGACATGCATGTGCAAACACATGTGAATGTGTAAACACGCGTGTGAAGTGGGAGACACTGGCTGCATGATTTGTTCTGACAAGACTGGAAAGTATGTTGATATGTTGTCTTCTGAGACAGCATAGTGAATGGCAGTAGAATATACAGAACAACTGCTACTGTGAAAATGTTAAAGAGTCTTTGTTTACCTTATTGATTCGATGATGATGCCACATACATACAGTGTACACTGAAAAAAGAACCAACTTAATTGAATTGTTTCATTTGGTAGCACCTAAATGAATTAAGTTCTTTCAAATTCATTGAAAATCAGTTGTGTTAATCTAACTTATTAAATTAATTTGAAAGAACTTAATTAATTTAGGTGTTACCAAATGAAACAATTCAATTAAGTTGGTTCAACTATTTTCTTATTTCAGTGTACACCAAAATAATTTGTCTGGACCTGACAAGAGTATGTTCTCTGATATAACGCCAAAATGGTTAAGGTTTGTTTTACTTTAGGCACAAAAAAGACTCAGTTACAGTAGGGTTCGGGTAATATTAATAATTTATTTCTTCGTTAAAGCAACCATAATGAATAATTTAATACTGTATGTACAAACTGACTTCTTGTATGTGTAAGGATTTGCTCATAATGACAGACCCACAGAGAATGTGGACATCTTTCAGCTTGTTATTCTGGTTTTCTGGACCACAACTTTACTCTTTTGGTCCAGATTCTCCATTCCCATCAGCTTCATTTTCAGTCACAGCATGCAGCGGACAGCAAAAAACTGCAGCTAAGTTTGCAAAGCACTGATGAACAAGACATAGTTCCAGTTCTATAAAGTTTCTTCCCCATAGCTTTTTAAACGCCTCTGACCTGATCTACCCTCATCTTTCTCATTCTGTATCTCCACGTGCTCTCTCTGCCTTTTCTTCTACCACTCTTGCCGTTCCGCTCTCATCTTTATGAGATCTCCTCACTAGCAATCTAAGAGTGATTTGAAGAGAGCTGAAAGCGAATGGCGCCACCGTTTTAATGATGTATTTAGCCTTATAATGGAGGAAAGAGTAACCCTGACAGAAAGAGATGCCCCTGTGTGACCCTCCCTGCTTGTTAAATTTCACCAAATCACTGCTCAATCACAGCTGAGCCCTGCTCCTTTCTAAATGTTTCCTCTGGGCCTTTTAAAGAAGGCTACACTTTCTTCGAATACAAGACATCAGATAGAGTTTTTAAGCCATCAGTTTAGATGTGAACACTGGGCAGAAGTATCAGTTAAGGGGAATGGGGGGGAAAGTTTTAGTTATGCTAGATTCTTCCTTATTTTGTATATTTTATTTAAAATAATCATACAGTATTCACTAGAATTATTTTATTAAACAGCGATATTAAATAGTTTTCAGATTTTAGCATTAAATGTGCTGTTCTTATTTGACTCAGGATTTCAAGTGGTAAATCTTCCATTTTTTTATCAGTTACTGCCATGTTAGAACTTAGGTCTATTAGTATTAGGTGTGAGGCATTAGTCAACTAAATATACAGGGTGCAGGAAATGTAAGACTAAAAACAACAGAATAGAAAAAATGAGCATAGACAACGCAGGTTGGAGCTCAGCGCTTTGGTCGAGCATCATCATGGATGTCAAAGGGCTCAAACCTCTGGCCTCTTAACTACTAAACCCTTTATTACACACTGTAGATTTCAATTACAAGCTTCAACAGTATATCTCTTTCTGTCTTTTGATCCCACAAAAGAGATCAAATAGTGATCTTGTCTAATCCCTGTGACCTCTGCTGAGCCTGTGGTGTAACCAGGACTGAATTGGTTTATATAATGCCAGCTTGGCTTGCATAAGCTGCTGACCATTGGCAAGTAAAGTACTGTTATGCTAAGGCCAACGCTTTTTTTCAGCCTGGAATCCAAAATGAATAATTTAGTATTTTGCTACGGGGCTGGTGCTCATTAAAAAGTGTTAATTTTGTGTTCACGTGGGGGCTAAAATAAACATCCCTGTGACCCATTTAGAGTCTCAAACCATAAAGGGCAAACCTGAGGACAAATTTATCTGATTATAGTTTCACTGGTATTTAGCTGTTTGTTTAGTTATTTGTAGTATTATTATTAGTTGTTATGTATTTGATTGTTGCTTTTTTTCCCCAGGTGATATACCTGGATGGCAAAGATACATTTCTAAAT